>NW_028262333.1:11370433-11681455 GCF_047370975.1 Nipponia nippon | reverse complement strand
ATACAAGTTTTCTTTTTTTTCTTGTTTTAATATACTAATTAGAGTAGGAAGTAACACTGTGGAATCTGCTAGAAATTTTGACTTTTTAAATTGCAATCACTGAACATTCTGTATTTACTTGCAATGAATCTTTTACGATTTCACTGTTAAAGTAGAGAACATAAATCCAATAATTGATAGCAAAATGAAGGCTTGATAATTCTTACTTATCTAATTTGGAAACTTATTAATCTTCCTGCCCCCGCTGTTCCACAAAGATTTAATAGCACAGATCTGTAGAAATGTTTCCTGGTAATGACACTTCATTAATGTAACAGAATCTGTCACGATATATTTGCTGTTTATTTATTTATTTTAGACAGCTCTACACTGTAGCCAGTTAAGTGGCTTAGAATGAATATATAGTCCTTGATAAAAGACATATCACTGACTTTACAGAAGAGAAAGGTCAATATGGATCCTCCAAACATAAAATGACCCTGTAGGCTTCCAGCTACAGGCATGTAAGTATGAGATGGCTTTAATGAATCAATATTTTACTTTTGAAAGTGAATGTTGGAGTTCAGCATTGTCTCATGGATTGCCTGCTCACAGCCTCCAGACCATCAAATCCACTAGGCCAAATCCTGAGAGCTGTGGGGTGCTGAAACAATAACTCTTTCCAGTTTTAAGAAGCCATGAAGGGGCTTAGTATGAGATAAAATTTGATCTTTTGACTACTGCCACTGAGAATTTAGCACTGACTTTCACAGCAGATTCAAGGGAGAAAGAATGAAGGGTCAAACCACAGAAGAGAACTTCCTTCTTTTCCTTTTTAGCTTTTGAAGTTCAACCATCTGATCACCTCTTCCAATTATTAGAGAGATTACACAAGAGTTTTGCATTGGTGATATGGACTGTAATTACAACGCACATTGGCATGGTGTTTCCCTCCTTGACTCCCTTAAAAAATTGGCTGAACAATTATAAGCATAAAGTATTACACAGCAATATTATGATTTTTTTCCTCCTCTTTTTTAAGATACAGAAGATGCTCACAGGAATGAAATTATAATATATTGTAAGACTGGTTTGAATATAGAGATACAAGCAATATATCTTTCACAAGCATGCTGAGGTATTACTCTTTTTGCCTAAAAAGTTAATGGCACAGCATTGCCTTTCTATAGTTAATTTGTAAGTGGAACAGTGATACCTGAACAGATGTATTTAAAGAAGCAAAATATTTTGGCTTGATTTCTAATCATCATTAGCACTCCCTATGAACAGAGCTTTAAACAGACTGTACTTTGGTGGCTCATGTCCATAAATAATGTCATTTGTGGTTCATTGGTTGAATTAATCTGATATAAAATGACTAAATTGAAAATCTGTAGGTTGAGCTCTTGATGAGTTCTGGCAGAGCCCTAAGCAGGCAATCATAAGCTTATTAATGAAAAGAGAATGGTAGAAATTGAAATACTGAAGAAGCGGGAAGTAATAGATTAAAAGTTAATTTTGATAACATAACTTGCACCAAATAAGAAAATGAATGATGCAAGAAGCTCCTTTTTATTGTTTTCATAAGCTATTTCTTTCAGAAGATTGCCATTAGATGGCTGTATGGCTGTAAAAGGGATAAAACACCTAAGACTACCTTTTTCAACTTCTTGTATTAGCTGTCATTAGCTTTGTATTAGCTGTCATTCACACCTTTGTTGCTAATCTAGTGTGGAGCTGGCAAATGTATGTGGAAAAGGTCTTCACAGTATAAGTTTTTTGCAACCTTTAACTCAAAAATGAAAGCCAAGATACTTGCTGATGATTTCCTCAGGGTGGTCTTGGATATGGCTTCATCATTTTTCCTAGTGAAGTTTTGCGCCTGAAATGATGAAGGATGTTGAACAAGATAGGAAATTCAGCAGAATTCTGCAGAAAAACACTTCCACCTTTAGAGGAGTCAAAGCTTCCCACCCAACAGAGCCATAGACACAGGGTAGAAAGCTGTGTACTATGCAAGGCAAGAGGTATAAGACTCTGACCCAACTCATTAGAATTTTAGGCTATTGTTATCAATGCCTTTCACTGCTACTGAATGGCTTTAGAAGTAATAACTGGAAAAATCTGCAAAGTGTAATGGTAAAATATAGAACTGTTTTAAGAACAATAAAGATCAGTCTTTGGTAGGTTTAAAAGTTATATATGTTGAGTCTGCATCATACTGAAGACACACGATTGTAAAAAGGAGAAAACTGACCAGCATCAAATGAAATGCAATATTTTTTAAGGCCTAATTTGCAAATTTCATTCAAAATATATTGTTTGTAATATTCACTGCAATTGGAATAGATAATGCCATTTATCAAAAGGCAGATTTTAAAATGCTGCACATTTGATACTTTTTCCAATATAATGGGGTATTAGAAATTGAAGAAAAGCTCTAATAAAATTCCTTCACTGTAAATATCAGTCCCAATCTTACAAAAGCATGCCTTTTATTAGCACTAAAAAGACTTCTCCTCTGAACACATTCATGTCCTGGGGCTTCTACAGCAAAAACCAGCAATAAATTTAGAATCTCCAGTAAACAGATTATTGTATAAATACAGAGTAATTTTCAGAGCATTGGAGGTCATTTGTAAACATTAAATAATAATTTCTGACTGACTGGATTACTCAACAGATTTAACATAAGGATAAACAGCAAAAAAACAGACCCGTATTAAATATTATTACAAATTTGTTTCCAGCAATTCTATGGTTAAAGTTTTTAACATACAGAAAATACAAAGAGTGTGAATCGGGAAATAGATCCTTAACCTACTGGGCTGTGGTAAACCCAGAAAGATTGAAGATTCCAGGTCCTGAGAGGATTAACATAGTCATAGAGAAAGTCAGCGAACAGCTCAAGGGAATAACACATACATGTGACCTACAAGGTCAATGGCCAAATGTGGTACTGCCGACAGGTATATGGAGAGCCTGTAGAACTGTCCTCTTGGGTCCCACATCTTAATATACCTACTTGTTTGCATTTTAATAAAAGTGATAATGATGATGTGTTAAGGTTGTTTGAGACAGCACTGAAACCAAAGAATTGCCAATCTACTCCTAACGTCTTCTTACAGGACAAGGATGCACAGGCAGTGAGTCCCATCAAACTTTATTCATTTGTTTATTATTCATTTGTTGGCAAATCTCTTGACATTTGCCAAGCAGATGACTTTTATACCAATTACTGTTTTCATTTCTCACTCCCTTTAGAGTGAGCAAGAGGAGCTTTCCAAACAACAAAAAAGCCAACATCCCTTACGCTGTAAACAGCTCACAATCCAAGTCAGGAATAGACAAATGCCATGGAGGAAGTGATTGAACTTTTAACTCAGTCTTCTTCCAGATATCTCAAGGGAAACAGGAACTTTTGGATGCTAACCTAACTTTGAATGCTAGCTCTTGACATGTTTATAAGAGCTATATCAAGAGGTTTATATATGACCAATTCTGCAGTCAACAAAAGAACCCACTGAGATAGTAGAAGTGTTGAAGAACAAACATTGTGTTGCCCTTATTTTATCTTTCATATATTTATGCTTTCCTGCTGGCTTGTGTTCCCTATGAATCTGCTGCACAAACTTACAGTCACACATTAACTTTCAGACATGCATTTTTCACTATTATACATTTAGGTTTCATATTGGTCAGATCTCAGAGCTCTAAACACTGAATTTTATATATAGTTTATATGTAAGGCTCAGCTAGTTATGGCTTGTATTTATTTCAAACTCTCTCCTCCCCCTCCTTTTGTTATCATGTTAATAAAAAATGTTTTATTCACAGAAAAGTAATTTTGGCTATTGTATGTTTCTAGTGAGGACAAAACAAATGTAGAATGCTGTGTACAAATCCTTGAAACAGCAAATGGCACATATATCTAGCCAATTCTTGACTGTATATCAATCCAGACACACACACAGCATTACAGGCAGAACTGTTCTCTAGAAATCTCAGTTGAAAGCCCACCTGGAATACGGATGTCCGAATTGCAGATATTCTACTGGGGCTCACAGAAGGACAACCACAGGTTTAAAGCAGGCATGGACAGAACAGGCACTTAAACGAGGGGATTAATTTAAGAAATAAAGATTAAAATCTTAATAAGCAATGACTCAGAGAGAATATAATACCTAAAGATGTGTAAAGAGTTCAAATAGCAAGAAGACAAAGTGATAATTTGGGGTTTAATTTCTTGACTGATCTCAGCAGCCAAGCCAAATAAGCTCTACTACAAAGGAAAACCGAGACAGTCAAGAGGAATGTCTTTTTAAGAGAGCTAGCTATAAGAAAAGAGTAAGAGCATTTGCTAAGTCTAGCAAAACCATAGAAATTCATTATTTCCAAATAAATACTGAAGAACCATTTAGGAAAACTCCAGAAGTTTTAGCTGGATTTGAATAAATTTAGGCTAGATATTAGCAGGTTTCTAACCAGAAGAGTTGAGATGCTAAGGATTCTTCCAAACTGAGAAGAGGGGGCAATAAACCTTATTATCTTTAAGACAGAACTTGGTAGGCTAATGAAAAAGTTTCTATGATAGTGCTGCAGAGGTTTTGGACTTAATGATCCATGAAGTCACTTCTGGTCCATTTTTATATACTGCTAAAAGTGTACAACTACAAATATTAAGAGCAGGAATATTACAAAGTGGTATTCAACCCATGCAATAATATTGTCTTTAAATGCACAAACTAAACTATTTATAAATGTTAATTAAAGTGCAGAAGATAATGGCTTATCTTCTTATTCTATTCAATATAATAACTTTCTGATGATAGGAAAGGTATCCAGAGGTATTGAGGTGGTTTTCAGAGAGTGCTCTGGTACTGGTCTAACAGGAGTTGTGCAGCCAGAGAATGTCTCAATACCCATTGTATTTCCTTTTGTGCTTGTAGCAATCTCACAGTAAAGTAGAGCACAATGAGAGAGGAGCTGCAGAGTAAAAGACAATGACCTTAGCAGTAAGATGTTCACCCCAGCAGCCAGGTGCTTGGTGACTGTGAATAAAATACGGTAAATCCCCTGTTGAAAGCAAGAACAAGTTCATCTATTGCTATGCCAAGGCAGACAGAGATGAGGACTACACACTCTAAAATCCATTATAAAAGAGCTGTGCACTATCATATATTTCAAAAATTACTCATGTCCAATAGGAGACAGTCACCTTGCACTACTCTAATGAGCTCTAAAGCTGATGAAGCATGACTAGCAATGAGTTACCAGCGCTGGGGAGAGAAGTGCAGAGGGGCTAATTGGCCTCAGGGTGCAGAAAGTTTCACATCTAGGCTATTGGTGACAATCCCCTTGCCAGCTGTTGCACAGTTTCCATGGGCGATATCTGTGCTCTGCCTGACCATACTTTAGCATGTCTACATTTTTCTATGAAAGTTTGAAAATGTATGGAAATGCCAAAATGCATGGTGCAAAACTTGGGCACTTTCTGCTTTTAGTCAGGAACCATATTTGAATTCAGCTTTAAAGATGACTAAAGTCAAGGAAAGCGGACCTTTCCTTCTACATGTTGGCTAATGTTCAGGGGTCTTTTACCTCTGAGTTTTTAAATAAACTGAAGTCAACAGTGTATCCAAAGCTCGGGAAAGCCAGAAAACAGCCTAAAAGGTACATGAAGTCTTGTCTATTGAGGGCAGATACCATAGCCAGCTTCCTCCAGAAAACAGTAAACTGGCGGATTTTTGTGCAGAAAGTCCTGGCAGCAAGTAGGTCAGTCTCAGGATTCAGAACAGAACTAGCCCGTATCATCTTGACTGATGAAAGCTAGTCCCTCCACAGGTTCTCCTTACTGTCTCTTTAGTTAAAAGCGATTTACCTTAGGCAGAGCTGAAACTGAGAAATGGACCACTTGGAGAATGAGACCTACAGTTTACAGATCATCTTGTTCAGTAGAGTAATATCTGCTTTTAAAACCAGTGAGCACTGTTCCAATATTTAAGCATCCTTGGACTGAACCCCGGGCTGTTAAAGATGGAGACTGTCTTGGAGGAAAAGCTATTGACCCTTGGGAGTTCATGCGTAGATCATAATTTTCATAATCAAAATTTTAAAAATAACTGTAATGGGGAATAAAGGATAGTGCCAGACTCTTATGCTGTTCTCTCTTAATATTCAGCGGTCCCCTTGAGCACTTGTAGATTGACGACACATCATACCATGTGCTCTCTGTCTTATTAAAAAGTAAGTTAGCCCACACCAGAAAAACAAACATGCCTGATTTCCACGTGTCTCTTACTTGTCTGCTGCAAAATCCAAAGCTTTTGCACTATAGCAGAAACATGCCTTTATCAGGCAGTCCAGAGATTAAATACTTCTAAAAGCTTTTGAGTTTTCCCTAAGGGCTTGCACAGATCACTTGCACACCACTTGCACATCCCATTATGTGATGTACTTGGCTGTGACCTCAAAGGCCCCTCTCTCTTTGATTTTCCTGGATTCTCATTTATTTTTGTGGACAAACAGCATGAGCTACAGTTAAACTGTGTAATGTACCATGAGTGATTAGATATTAGAAAGAATAATAGTCTTTACAGAGTAATGCACTAGAATTTACAAATGCAAAAAAAAATGCCATTTACTCCATCCTGTTCATGTCTAGAACTTTCATGCATAGAGGATTAAAATAATTCTCCAAGATTCTGTCAGAGGTACCTTTGGGAATAATAAGCCTAAATTTTGGCAATTTCCCCAGTACAATATATTTGTTTGAAAAAAAGGTAATGCAATCTGTTGTTTTTTGTGAGTGTGTATTTAATCAAATATTCAACGTTCTTTCTTCTGAAGCAAAAATCTATGCCAGTAGATTAGAGAAATCAATGCTGAGCATTAGAGGTGGATAAAATGTTTTGCACGAAAACATTCTTTTTTTAAAGGGAAAATCAGATTTAGTGACTCCAAAACAGTTTGCAGAGAGATGTAAATATTGTATTGTTACTTGGAAAAAAAATCCAACAAATTTGAAATAGCTTTATTTTTTTCTAAAACAATGGTCAAAAGATTTTATTTTTGCTCTGAACTGGGCAGTTTTCTTCCCTTAATTCTGAAAATGTTAATCAACAAAAGAATTCATTTGGTGCCCATAAACAAATCTGCACTAAAAACTAACTCATAACTGTGAATTCATCCCAGAACTTCCAAAAGACTCTGGGGATGTGAAAAATAATTTTGATATTTATGTTTTGTGCATACATTAACAATTTAATCTTCTTTATGATTTTATTATAGAGCTGTATTATCCTGAATTATTGAGTGGAGTCCCACATCTCACCATTAAAGTTACAGAGCCCTGTTACTCTAGGAAGGTCCCAGTGTCCCAGAACACAGTTTTTGGCATGCTGCCTACCCAAGATGGATGAACAAACTGTGCTCTACTGCAGCACCATTGAAAATAACTGCATTCTTCCTCAGCTCAGATTAAATAATAATTGAAAGAACAATATTTTTACAGCAGATTTTCCACATTTTCTGCATAATTTTGCCTGTCTTGCATCTGCCAGCTTACAAAAAAGCAGCAAGACTTCAATGAAGTGGGGGAGAATTCACCCTGTTAGGGAGTCATATCCCTTCTTAGGGGGTCATATCCCTTCCCTCTTTATTTTTAGCACAAACTGAAAGAAAAGTAGGGATTTGCAGAGAAGTTAGAAATAGTGACACTTGCTTTGAAAATGTTCAGAAATAATAAAAGCTTACTAGAAAAACTAGTTGGATAGTCTCCATGGAGAAAGACAAAAAAATGAATGAACTACAGCGTGGTCTTGCCCTATTATTGTCTGGTCCTCCCATCTTGCTGCATGGGGCAGTCCGTTCAAGAAAATACATACAAGTAAAACACAAACAATTAAGACTGACAAATATACCAACAGGAAGTTGAACAATATTATTTTGTAAAGTTCCCTTTAGGATATGCTTTTTTTCTCTAAATTGTACTTAATACACAAATGAACAACAATTATTTTCTGAATCAGCATGAAAATGGACAAAAGAATAGAAAAAAGCTCTGAACACAGCAAGGCTAGCTGGGGAACAAACTGATGTTATTAGTAGATCCAAAGATAATTAATCATCTCCCAGGTTTGGTTCTGTTACACCACCTCATATAGATTGCTCACGTATTCTGGCTTTGATAAACATTACCACATAAATCACACCGAATTAAACATCACGAGCTTCAGAACAAGCCCTCCCTCCCATCGGTCAGGCCACTGAAAATGTGGGAGTCGGGTTTTCAGCACGGGAAGATATTAACCCCAAAGGAGCCCTTGGTGGTGTGCCAACCCTCATTAGCATTTAGCAGCAAAGCAAGCAAGAGAAAACACAGACATGCACGAGTCAGAGAAGAGAGCAAAACAACAGGGTTAGGGTTTATAGGCCCTATATTTAGTGCATTTTAAAAGTTAACTGTTGACCTAATACATACACATTGAGCAATAGTGCTGTTTAAAATCCTTGCTTATGTGCACAACTTTTCAGTAAATCCCTAAAAGTGCATTTGCTGTGGTCAAAGATTTTTCCGTAATGCTCCCAAGCAGCTCTTGAAAGCAGATGGGTCACTGATGCCCTTGCAATTATAATTCCCTGTATTCATGAATTCCCTTTTGGATACACTTTAAAGCACATGAATAGCACATAGAATAGCAGTGGTATGAAAATGCTCAGTTTCACATATGGGGATGTTTTAGTGGACTTGTTTTGAACAGGGTCCTTCTTAACCAGAAATAGTGTATCAACCACAGGATTTGTAAAGAGAGGGAGATTCGTCTGCTCATTGTGGATAAGTGTAGTTGCCAATGTTGCCACGTTGGTGAGACCAAGCTTTTGATGCGTAATTTAGAAGAACAGATGTTTCATCTGGGAATTTGTCCAGATCTTAAAAAAAATTTGCGAGGAACTCAGTAGCGGCCTCTTGTCAGCAGCAGTTTCCTCAAAAGCACTGAAGAAATACTGAGTAAATAGCTGGATTTCTAAGTCACAGCAGAGCAGCAAAGATATTGCTTGATTACCTTTGTGAGTGACATACACTGCAGTGATGAACTAATTGGTGATCTCCATTTAAATGGACTGAACAAAGGTGTAAACTCTGCCCATGTTAATATGGCCATTATTTTTTCATCAATCTTCTTTTCTCATTCTGTTCTTTTTTTAAAAAAAAAAAGCCCAAGAGTGACATCTTTCCTTCCTGTCAGATGCACTAACACCAGCAGAGACCAACGGCATGAAGTTTTACAGGAATGCAAATGTATGAGAAATCTTTGAGAGATATTAACAACTGCATTTCATGCAAAACTGAACTAATAAAGACTCTTCCTCATAGATCATGTCCAAATTGAAAGCGGTTTTAATCCACAGAAAAGATTTCATACGGCTCTATCATTAGTCCAAGGACTATTAAGCATACAAGAAGGTACCTTCAAATTTATCTTTTACACACTCTTCAACCACTGCTTAGTCTTGCCTTTTCTCTTAATGCCCTGTCCAATTTGTACTGTAAACGCCTTAGCGGATATGCTGACAAAACGCTATTATCTGTCTGAAATACCTCTCAGACATCTTCTCCCTTATCTTCAAGACCCAGGGCTGCTCACCAGGTGACTGGGGAGGGAAGGGGAGGAGGAGGAGGAGGGAAGGAGGAGGAGGCTGCACAGGGGAGCCCAGGCTGCCAGGCTGCCCCTGGGGCATGGGACTTCTAGCAGGCTCCTTTGGCACCCTGGGGTAACCCACAACCAAACCTAGGGCACCGTGAGCTGCCGTCCCACGCGCCCACCCCGTGTGCCATCCAGCAGGTCCACCGTGGGCAGGATCAAAGCCACAGCATTGTTTGTGAAATATGTGACAGCCGTGCTGCCAGATGTGAGTCTTACTCTAAAGGCATGAGGCTTGCTCTGCCTGAAAGCCTCACAGGATGAGTTAGCCGTCACGGAGCCAGGGTCTGAGTAAATGTAAGATAACAAGTTTCCATTTAACTCATTTTTATACACTGCTATTGTATTCCTGCAGTGGTTTAAAAAGCGTGCATTCCAGCACAAAGGAAATGAAACAGCAATGGCACTGTGTTGTCACTGATGATTTCAAAGTTAACTATACTATGCCTGGAAAAATAGTTTCCTTGTGCTGCAACTCTTCAGCAGGCTGGTTAATCAGGTGATGCAAATCAGCATAGCTCTGTCTGAAAGCCTCAGCCATAACGCAAGATGTTGCTCTCCTGATTACTTTTGCTGAGCCTACATGCTTTGTAAAGCCACTACAGCAAGCTGATAATGATGCATGAAATGGAAAATCCTTCTGAGCACACCCAAAAGCACTGTGGATGTGCAAAGCAATCGCAATAGTGCTGTGTTATTTGATGGTTCTTACTAGACCTGTGCCCACACTAATGTATTCAGGCTTTCACTGGTTTTAAATAGGTGCAACTCCACCTCTTGTAATGCATTTACTCCTGATTAACACAGCCTTAAATATGACCGCAGTCAGACGTACAGCAGTATTCAGGTCAGGCACGGAAAAAAGAACAGAATGTTGTGGGACTAAAGATGAAAATCTTCAGTGGTGTCACTCCACTGATTCAAATCAGCAGAGAATTTGGCCTAGTTACCTTCCTCATTGACACATCTACCCTCTGAGGCAAGGGTAGCCAGATATGTTGAGAATAAAAACACTTTGGGGACATACGTGCCACTATCACACATCAGCAGTAGTTCTTTCAGCATTACAAAACTTGCTGGAAATTGTTTGGAGAATTTTTAAAGTAAGTTTTCAATACTTTTCTATTCATCTCCATAGTCACAGTGCTACTCAAAGGTTACTGAAATAGCTGCAGGCAGAGGAGGAATCATAGAGAGATCACATGAAACACAGCCTGGTTTCTGTAAAAAATGGATACTCGGCTCCTCCTCTATATCATTACTTTGCACCATTTTGACCACTTTTGGGACATTAAATGCTGGAAATAGCTCAGAAAGCATTTGGCTCAACATCTATGTCTATATATCATAAGGACTACTACATAATGCAAGTGCTTTAGATCCATCCTAACTAGAAAAATGTAAGCTACATAATGCCAAAAATGTCATTAGAATGTAAGCACTGCACATAGCCATACCGCTAACATCCTTCCAGCGTTCATTCCATATTGAAACCCAAATATTAAACATACTGCCTCATGCACGTTACACCATTAACTTTGTATTATAAATCAAAGACAATTTTTATTTTTACTGGATTAGCTTCCTCAGCCAGGTAGCAGTGAGATAAGATGAGCTGTGGTACATGGGAATCAGATCATCCTGAATTCAGTTTGGCTTAAACAGTTGTGGAATTAAAATCTCAGCTGACAATGACATTTAGGGACCTGAGTTGTTACAGGCAAATTTTTGCTTTCCTACTCAACAGGGAAAGAAATTGGAGACCAGTCCCCAGATTTATCACCCAAATGTAATGAAAGCAACACAACATATTTTTCTTAAAGTACAGACCAACCATTCAGAGCTGCCCATTGCAGCTGTACAGGTTTTATTTGACATCTGTTGGCAAGCGGAGGGGCTTATTTCTTCAGTTTTCTCCTGGGTTTTGACTCAGAGAGACTCTGGATATATGGAAGACCAGTTTCTTTACTGGTTCTACTTGTTCTACTTCCAAAATAGGGCAATGTTAGTTTGTCTTCTCTAAATTTGTTTATAAATTTCTGTATTCTTTATTGTTCATAGCACATTTCAATCTATGCTCAGTAGGCTTTTCTTTGTTTATTCGTATCTTCTCTCAGTGAAATTCTGTGGTCTAATTTGAACATCTTGGCCAAAGCTTTTAAGATATTAGTTATTTCATTTGCTCTTAATTCAGTCATTCAACAATCACATCTGGAGCTTTCTGCAGTTATGTGCCTCCCTGGGGAGATGCTCTACAAAGTTCCACCAACATTTTTCAGTTCTTTAGCAAATTTAAGCAGAGGTTTGATATATTAAAAAAAAATCTTTATTAATCTCTTTTTAATTGCTTATTAATTTACTGGAACTGTAGATGTCTCTGACACAATGTTTTCATTTCATATTACAGGTTTTCAGATTTTAAAATATGCATAGCTGTTGCTCTCTGGGAGGAGAAAACCACTCCCAGAACAGGGAGAGCATTCTGCACTCCACACAATGTGGTGCACCATGTTCCGGTCCATCTTTTTGGAATAGCCTGAGTTATAAATAATAAGACTTCTATTTGTTTTTGGAAAAAAAATGCAAATGAAACTTTAAAGGAATGTTTTAAAATTATGTTTTTTATTGTTCATTTTGGAGTTTTCTCATTTTACTTCTTCTCATTATACTGGATGTCTATGAAGACACAAAAACCTCAAACAACATGAAGTTTCCTTACCTGTGTACCAGCTGCTTGCGGCTTACACAAATAGCAGTTTCATAGTCATGAGTGACACACACTTTATGTGGGCTGCACTTCACCTTCAAACACGGATCTTTGGATGGATCAAGAGCTATAAAAAAACAAACATTAAAAAAGAAAGTGAGAAATGCATATAAAGTTATCTCTTCGTTGACAGATGACAACTGGTTAGAATGAACACTCCCACATCTGAGCAAATATATACTTTGCCACTTTAGAGTATGTGCCGTTGTTTTCAGACTGCATGTTAAATAGAGACGTTTAGGTAGAAAGATAGGTGGAGACCTTAACGACTCTCATTATTGAACAGGGAACTGAGTCTAACTTGGCATTCACATTAATATTAGACATGATACTTTGGGATGAAGTTCTGGTATAATAATCTATATCATGCTGTTTATTTCATAGAAAAGTTATGGTGTTAAAATACACTCACAAGTAACAAAATGACTAATATTTTAGAAGCTAGCTAATAACTGACACATTGCAGAGTGCCAATAAAATTAATTTCACAAATACTGTATAACAGGCATATTATTTAGTAGAAATTATTTTAAATTTTTACAGATAAGCATCTCCTGTACTTAAAACGCTTGAGTAGAAGAGAAGTAATAACAATAAAATAATCCTGGGCTCTTATGCAAAAACTTACATCAACAGCAGTGCTGTCGGAAGTGGGATTAGAGAACATGATGAGTTGCTATCTCAGAACAAATATGCCCAAACTGTTGTCCCTGCTGATGCTCTCCAGGGAAAGTTCTTCCTCTAAAGTCCGTGCTTACACTCTTTATTCTCCTTCTGACACTATGCAATGATGTTCCCCCTCTTGGTGGTACCATCCCTGCTTTGGTCTGAGGCTTTGGTTCCCTGAGGAGCAATCACCACTGCTTTGTTCTTTTCTCCAGTAGCCTAACAGGAGCCTAACAGGATCTGGGGACAGACAGGGACACATTGCCCAGAAATGTGTCTTCAGTACTTCAGCCAGCCCCAGCATGAATAATACAGTGGGCAATCTTTAGCTCAGTAATTCTTAAGTTGCTGGAGAAAAGGACATGGTGGCAGTACAGGGAGTTTCTCTCCCTCTAATGTGATGGATGATTTGAGGTACTGCAGCTAGTCAGGAGTCTGGAAAATGTGCAAAAGTGATAGGCAATCCTGCATTGGAAAGTGCAGGGTACTAGGGTTTACCCTCAGGTACCCTCTTTACAGTTTTGATTAGGAAAGATCCCATGAACCTTCCTCCTGAACATATCCATTTACCAATCCTCTGCTTAAAATCTGCCTCTCTGTAACAGTGTACTGCAAGGCAGCACAATAGTGGACTTGAAGGAGTGAATATGCTCTGCCCTAATGACGATGCAAATGGACTTAAAGGACTGCAGACAGAAAGTAATTACCAAAACTGGCATTTAGCCAGGACACAAGGATTAACACACATGCGCGCACACACCCACACGCACCGCTTATCTGAAAAGGGTCCTTGGAGACTGGAATGGCACGGTGGTACGCTGCCAATATTCTAACAGGAGGCTCCTGCAAAGATCCCCATTTAGCTTGCAATGAACCATTTTCCTCAGATGCAACACACACACTGAGAAAGGAGCAGTGAGAGTCTGAGGATCCCCTTCATTTTTTTTCTCTATACCTAAAAATGTCTCCTAACACTAAATGAAGAAATTAGCACATGGCACATTACGCTAGGTTTTCCTAGAACTGCACATACCTTTCCCCCCTCCTCAAGTAAATGAAAGTATTAAGCATGTATCAGAGGCTTGATCTGGTAAAATTAGGATTTAGTTTGGGATCATCCTGTTCAGCACCCAAAGGGAGCAAGAGGGTCGGAACTTAGCGAAGGCATGAGCTGCTCCTTCACAGAGGGAAGAAGCTGCTGGTGTGTTAGGCACTGGAGCAGCCTCCTGGTCCCTACAGAAGCTCAAGAGAGGCAGACAGTATTTGTTGTCCTGCCAGTGTGCAAGCCTGCCTGCTCCTGCCAAGTTTCTATAGACTGCTTCCTGAAATGAGCGGTGATTTGGTAATCTTTGAAATAAAAAAAGCGGAGCGATACAGTGCTATGCTGGATACCACTCCAGATAGAGCACTGATCCCACCTGGGAAAATCTCTCATAAATACTTTTCTGCAATCAAGTCCCATTTGAAAGGCTATCATCTATCTAAATTCATTCTCTTACAAAAGGATGCTCCTAAAGATCAGCAATAAGACATATCTGCCAGGATGAATGAGAAATATTCAAAAAATGGTTATGTGAATACTTCAGAAGAAGGGAAGTCACAGCCATACAGAGAAATTTCACCTTTGTTTAAGAAGTGATTTTTAGATAAGCTTTTTTTGGACATTATTTTGCCATGGATTTGACTTTCTGTTCCTCTTCAGTGCGTCCTCAAATCTTGTTTTACCACTCCCCTCCCTCCCCACATAATGGGCCACTATTGGAAATGAGCAACTCTTACTTTCATTTTTGGGACTGTATAAAGCTCTTATTGCACATTATGATAACTGAGTTTCCCACTTCTACTGAAGGATCAGAGACACTTTTAAAGGATACTATTTGAAATAAAAGAAGTTTCAGTTTTCTATGTACCAAATTTCTTTGTATGACAGCAAGTGTACGTCCAACAAGCGGAGGATTCTTCTGCTTTCCTGCAGTGCTGAAGCGCTGCAGCTGTGCTGTGTTGGTTTAAACAGCCATAGCTACAAGCTCGTACCACATTAACACCCATTACACATTTGTGATGGGCAATTGAGCTTCACTAGTGCATACGTATTTAGTGGAACGCCTTTGGTGAAAGACAGGAGGAAACCGTAAAAAACAAAACAAAAGTGTTAAAAGCTTTTTCTTTTAAAGCCATTACAACTGATAGAAAAGATGAAGTTAGCAAGGAAGGAGAAAAGACCAGCTGTTTCCTGCACCATAAACAACAAGGCATCAACATCCAGTGAGTTGCCATTAGGAAAACATATCAGCAGTGTTTGAGGGGCCAAGGTCTGACCCACTGAGCAAACCAAAGGCTGGAAAGGCTCTGCAGAGGGGTTTTGCTGTTGCCTTTTGGTATCTTTTCTACCACAGATTAACTGGCACAGGAGAAGTAGCCCATCCCCTGCTCTTTACATTCCCAGAACATGACTGGTGAGATATACATTCTTAATCCTCCTACTTTCCTCTCACTGGAGACTGAGTTAAAGACTGAAGCAGATATTTGACAGGAATTGAAATGGCAAACCACAGTTTCCTTACCTGTGTCTACCTAGATATTCTTAAACTGCAAAACAGAGTGAGATACCCTCCTCTGCAAAGCCTTTAATACGTAAGGACCATTTGGACTGTGAAGGGTCACTAGATTATAGGGTCAGTGGGCTCATATAATTCAAAGGTCATATACACACAGAAAAATTTAATGACCAGAACTTTTGCTGGCTTGCAGCTGGCCTTGCTCTTCTACTAGAGCATGTGCACGTTGTCTGCTTTTGCTAGTGACACAGCCTTGATGCAAAATGCTGCATCGACAGAAACCATTGTGCAAACTGGCTAGGAGCCCAGGGCTAATAGCTGCCAACACTGCTGGGCTGCTGGAGAGCTCTCTCTGGCCTTGTGCTCATAGTTTTCTGTCAGCCAGCGCCTGCATAAGTGGGGATGTGGGTTTAGCCTTGAAAGTCAATACTAGTTTGGCATGAATAAGAGACGCAAGATTTAAGCCCACATGGTCTATGTGACATCATGCACAGTTTCAATACTTAGCATTTTTTCATAGCAAAATTTAATCTAATTGAAGAATTATATCCATTTCAGGAACTCCTTAGGTCTTCTAAGGCACTAAAAATGCATGCATTTCTGAGGTATGTATATTCTGAAATTGCATCACACAATACATTATTGTTAAAAGAAACACAACTTTGAAATATTTTGCAATTAAAAAATTGTCTATCGAAAAGGAAGAATATTGTTGAAGGGTCATCAGTTTGAAGCACAGGAATGGGAAAAGATGTGGTTGGAAATCCCAGTCACTATTTCCTTTTAAATCAGGCCTCAACCTCTCTCTACCCCAGTGTCTTGCTTCTAAAATCTGAAAAGAATAATAATGCTGGCAATAATAATAAATAAAGCTTTTCTCCACCTGTGTGTTGGAGTAATTATTTCATTCATGGTGTAAAAGCTCATGAAGATCCTTAAATGGAACACACTATAGAAGCATCATTTATTATTCATTACAAACAGCCCTTACATACAGTTCAACACAGCAGAAGAAAGTTTATTAAATACAAGCAAAACTGTGGGCTTTGTCAGAAGATGCCAAAAAACCCCACGATCTGGATTATTATTTCTTGAGATTTTTTTCTACTTATGCGGAACGCATGATCTATATGAACATAAAAGGTCAAAATAGGGATTTATATGTCTGCAAAGTTCCTCAACATGTTAAATAAGTTTGGAAGGTTGTTCTACTGCTAAGCAACAAAAGCCCTAAGGAGAGTGCATAATAAGAAACCATTTCTGAAATATGCTAATCAAAGATCATGCTTTGTTAATCAGATCCCTACATGACTAGGAGCAGATGCTCATCATCTGCAGAAGAAAAGACCCTTGGGAATAAGATGAAACATAACAACCATATTTGTCATCACGGTTCTTTTTGTCCTAAAGCAATGAGTATGAAATCTTTGAAAATGAAGCGGCAAAAGTACAAATAAATAAATGGAAGTGGGAAGAGGAGTAAGAAAAAAATTGAAGTTTTTTATTATAAAGATGTTATTTTATCATCTGGAAAGGAAAACAACAGCCATCCCTTTTCTATGTTAAAGGTCTGCACTTAGTTACTCAGGTCTGTCTGCACAGTAATAACAAAAATACCTTAACCCTGGCTGTAATATGTGAACATTTTTTCCAGTTTTTCTTTAGACTGAGACTGAAGGTGAAGTTGATGAGGTTAGTTATTCTGATCTGACAGTGGCTGAGCATTCGTCCAAAATTTTTGGAGGGGATATGTGTCCAGCCAGTATTGGAATTAAAGATTTCACATGAACATAAATCCTTTGATGAAAACCCAGTTCAGTCACCCTGCCTATCTTTTTGTGAGTCCAGACTCCACAGTTTCCCATCCTGAGCTTTTCCCATGTTGTTGAAATCCCTGCACAGTTGGTCTCCAAGGGAAGTATCCATGCCAGGAGACAGCTGACTGAAATACAGGGAAATATAGTACTGCACATCTCTCAGTATAAACATTTTCAGAAGTTTTTTATCCTGGCAAAATTTAGAATTTCTTGCTTTTTATCTTGGCTCAAAAGTCTTACTCTTCCTCACTTAGCACCTAGGTGTTTCTGCTGTTGACATTTGTTTTCTGGCCAGCTATCCTGGTACCCTGAGCTCTGAAGTTTCTTCCTGTCTGGCAGAGAACAAGTGAAGAAGCGTTTTGATGGGCTAAAGTTTCCGCTTTGTTGGCCACAACATTTTCATAGCAAAATTGTACTCTCTTGGTCTGCTAGCTCTATAGGTCAGCTGATTGCACTGCAAAGGGGAAAGGCTTTCATCTATATGCAGTCACCCAAAACCTGTGCCAGGCCCATTTACACAAAATGCAGGTGCAGGATCAGAATTCCTGTCACTAAGAGACAGAGGACTTGCATTCCTTTTTTTAGTCAAGCTTTTATTATGCATAGCAACCTAAGTTCCCTATTAAAACTATAAATCTTCTGTGGTTACCTCATAGAGATACCAGAATAATTGGTAAACAATAAACACCAGGGATTGCATCGGACCATTAACAACCTCCTAACGGTATGTTGGCATCTCTTTCCAATACCAAAAGGATTGTGAACACCAATTGCATCCCAAATCCCTTTCCCTCCCAGCTCCACAAAGCAGACCAGAGAACAGTCGCTTATAAATTGTACACACTTTCCTCTCCCCTCCCTGTACCATTCACCAGAGGCTGGGAGTTTGCAATATAAATCAGTGTTGGACAAAGACCTAACAACAGTGTTTGAGATACTTTTCTATTACATTTCGTGTGTTTATGTATTGCTATATAAAAGAAGACGTATGACTTGGAGGAAACTCCTTGGTTCAGACAGTGGCGGTACAGGGAGAACTTGCTCTGTAAGACTGTAGCTCTATATGCCACAACTGTGGGTCACTGTGTTAATCACAACAGAGTAAATTTATTTTTCACACATTTGACTTTCAAAGGATGATAATAAATAAATACTTTCAATGCCTTGCAGCAATGGATGTGTAATCCTGCAGAAACTGTACAACTAGTTCACAGAAAGATTTATGAGCTTGATTTTGGTTTTATGACCATTCATTTGGGGGAAGAGAGTAATTTCAAACTTATAGCTGTTTAGTGGAGCTGAAACAAACTACACAATCAAAAAGAAATGGCATTATGTAAATATTGGGGTTTTTGTTTTCAAAATTGCCTGACAATAAGTACTATGATCACTCAATGACAAAAATACTTTTGCATAATGAAATGTCAAGAGCAGTTGCTTTTATGCAATCCGTTTGGAACTGTTCTGACTATATGGGAAAAGAAGAACATCTGTTGAGAAAGGTATGATGAACTGGAAAATGGAACCTGCTGTCTTTGATGCAGAGATCCTAGTGCATATTTTAAGACAAAAAAGATTGACGATAAAACAAAAGACTCTCAATTAAATGGTGCATGACATTATAGGTGTGCATTTCAATATTATTATAAGCAAGCACCAGCAGGAGACCACAGCTCCTGGCTGTACAAGCCAGCAGCTAGGGCGGGGGAGTGAGAAAGCTGTGAACACAAGCCAGTCTGGGCGGAAGGCTGACTCCTCACCTGGCTTCCTCCCCACTCAGCGTGAAGCTCAAATGGCAGATAATGTCAAACTTCAGATCTAAGAGGCAACCTTTCAAATAAGCATCTCGTCTCCGCTTACAGCACAGTGACAGCCAAAGAGAAAGTGTGATCAAAGCAGCTAAATAGTGACTTGGAGGAATTTTACTATATACTTCCATGAAAACCGTCATAGAGCAAATGTGTAAGAAACCATGCAGCCAGCTTAAACATGTATTAATAAAAATATCTACAAACTTTGCCCTTGATTTTTGCTAGGAAAAGGGCATATTTTCAACACATGATGGCTAACACATGATGGCTAAAACCAGTTTTAGTTCTAACATGTCAGTTGTTTGAAGTAAACCACAGACTTCCCCCCAGAATTAGAGCTTCTACTCAGCTTTAAAGTAGATGATGAATTTATGCTTTTTTTTCTTAAGGTGAACATGGCCATACGTATTATCTTAAAGGGCACTCAGGTGAACTTTGCTCTGCTTCTCTGTGAACACATGATAGTTTTCAGTGCTCCAGTGGTAAACTCCAACCAATCCATGTGCTGAGGTTAGACTGTCAGTGGAGCCTAATCCAAGTGCAATGGGACTACCTCATCACCCTTGTATGAACAAGACACCCAAGTAAGCCTGTCACAGACTTCCAGGCTTTTGTAGCCATTCAGAAGGTTTCTGCCTATATCCTTTCCCCACATTTTCTTATTTTACAGGTTCGCAAGTGGCCATATTGAGTGCCCAAGATGATGTTGTTTATTGGAGCTGAGAAGTCATGGCAGTCCAGTAAAGTTCCCGCTGACTGGAGAAGGGGAAACACAACACCCGTTTTAAAAAGGGAAAAAAGGAAGACTCAGAGAACTACAGGACAGTCAGTCTCACCTCTGTGCCTGGCAAGCTTGTGGAGCAGATCCTCCTGGAAACTATGCTAAGGCACATAGAAAATAAGGAGGTGACTGGTGACAGCCAACATGGCTTCACTAAGGGCAAATCATGCCTTACAAATTTGGTGGCCTTCTACAACGGGGTTGCAGCGTTGGTGGATAAGGGAAGAGCAACTGACATCATCTGCCTGGACTTATGCAAAGCATTTGACGCTGTCCCGCACGACATCCTTGTCTCTAAATTGGAGAGACATGGATTCGATGGATTGACCACTCAGTGGATAAGGAATTGGCTGGATGGTCACACTCCAAGAGTTGCGGTCAATGGCTCGATGTCCAAGTGGAGACCAGTTACAAGTGGCATTCCTCAGGGGCCAGTATTGGGACCGGCGCTGTTTAACATCTTGGTTGGCGACATGGACAGGGGGATTGAGTGCACCTTCAGCAAGTTTGCTGACAACACCAAGCTGTGTGGTGCGGTTGACACGCTGGAGGGAAGGGATGCCATCCAGAGGGACCTTGACAGGCTGCAGAGGTGGGCCCGTGCAAACCTCATGAAGTTCAACAAGGCCAAGTGCAGGGTCTTGCACATGGGTTGGGGCAATCCCAAGCACAAATACAGGCTGGGCAGGGAATGGATTGAGAGCAGCCCTGAGGAGGAGGACTTGGGGGTGTTGGTTGATGAGAAGCTCAGCATGACCTGGCAATGTGTGCTTGCAGCCCAAAAAGCCAACCATATGCTGGGCCACATCAAAAGAAGCGTGACCAGCAGGTCAAAGGAGGTGATTCTACCCCTCTACTCTGCTCTCGTGAGACCCCACCTGAAGCACTGCGTCCAGCTCTGGGGCCCCCAACAGAAGGAGGACATGGACCTGTTGGAGCGAGTCCAGAGGAGGGCCATGAAGATGATCAGAGGGCTGGAGCACCTCTCCTATGAGGACAGGCTGAGAGAGTTGGGGTTGTTCAGCCTGGAGAAGAGAAGGCTCTGAGGAGACCTTACAGCAGCCTTCCAGTACCTGAAGGGGGCCTACAAGAAAACTGGAGAGACTTTTTACAAGGGTATGTAGTGACAGGACAAGGAGTAATGGCTTTAAACTGAAAGAGGGTAGACTTAGATTAGATCTAAGGAAGAAACTCTTCACTACGAGGGTGGTGAGGCACTGGCACAGGTTGCCCAGAGAAGCTGTGGATGCTCCATCCCTGGCAGTGTGCAAGGCCAGGTTGGATGGGGCTTTGAGCAATCTGGTCTAGTGGAAGGTGTCCCTGCCCGTGGCAGGGGTGGGTGGAATCAGATGATCTTTAAGGTCCCTTCCAACCCAAACCGTTCTATGATTCTATGAGCGTAACATTTGTTCTCAGAGCTGGTATTGTTAATAATTCTGTTTTTAAAAAATGTTATTTAATAACAGATTATACCACACCCCCTGGAGGTATTGATATTTGCAATATCAATTGCAAATAATTACCAATGGTTTTTATTCTGCTTCTGCAAATCTTGGCGTAAATCACACTGCTTCATTAGGGAGAAAATTGGTGTTAGCCCTCCCCCAGGTCTAGCGGAGAACATGTCTTCGATTAACAAGCTCAGATATTTAAGTCTCTCTTTCTCTCTCGCATGCTCTCTCTCTGCATAATTACTCAGAGCAATTTGCATACAGAAATCAATTCAGCTGAAAATTAATTACCACAGGCCTGAATGTTTCAAACATGTATGTGAATTATTTTCAGTAAATGGAATTTCTCAAGGCAGTTAAACAGTAACATCTCAAACTGTCAGCATTTATTCCATCACTGTGTAGTATTTTTGTATAGTTTTGTTTTGGAGCACTCTAACATTTGAGTGGCTGAAGACATTGGTATAGTGCACAGAAACATCTCTTTTAATTTTTACAGGCACTTTCAAAATTAATTTCTTATAACTGACATATAATTGCTTTTGACATTGCTGAGGGCCATCCAAGGCAAAAGATGCTTCAAAGGACTCTACAGATTTCCTTTCCAAAGCAAAGGATAAGAACCCGAGTATTTAAATGAATTTCTTTGACAAATATACAGAAATCTGACGTGGCGAAAATAAGTGAAGAAAAGAAAAAAAAGATAGGACTGTAAGTTAGGAAATGTGCTTCCATTGGTGGATGTGATAATCAGTCACAACCATCAGTGTGGGTACTTGGCTAGGAACTAGTAGAGAGACATGTGCAAGACCAAACTTGATTTGCTAGAAAGTCATAAAAGAGAAGCTCATGGTTTGATTTCTGACCACGAATCATTATGATTTATATTTCAATATACTGCAAATGTATCTCAAATACTTCCCTACGCTGGGGCAGGTTTTAAATATTTCATATACTTAGGCATGTTTAGCTAATACATGTATCTTTTTAACACTTTCTTTTGAAGCTGAAAAAACAAACATCCACTGGAAAAAAGCAGCTGTCAAAATCAGCTAAAAAATCAAAATCAGCTACTTACTTGCTTTGTTTTTCAGCTAGCACCAGTTGTTTCCACAAACAACTCCCCTGCCTGCAAGGGAAAGGTTCAACCAACAGGCAAGTGCAGAGCACTCACATCGGTTCAATAAAGTATGATCTGGCATCAGTGTTATAATGCTTCTCTAAATTCCAAGGACTTCCACTATGTGATAATTTGTGTTTGTATGTGTCATACCCCAGGGCGTGTTTCTGCATATCCTGGCAAGCTGAAGGCAAAACAGACCTAAAAACCCCCCAGACAGAAGGACGTTGGTCAGATGTTTCATTCAATTATTAATTCAGGAAGTAGTGAGGGTACAAAAATAACCCCATTCGCAGGGACTCGGCATGCTTTGGCATATGTTTAATGACAGCAGCTCTACGGTTTTTGTCTTGGAGTCCCAAAAACCCCTTGGGTGATCCAGCTTCAAGCTTCCTGGGATGGAAGTAGAGAGCTTCAAAAGATTGCTCTAATCTTTAGCTGGTGGAACATGAGAAAATGAAGAAATGTCTGCTTCTGCCTTGCAGGGAGGACAGAGTTCTGCAGTATCTGCCTTCACAGATCCTCAGGAGCAGAGCTAAAAACATGACTGTTTCCTTCGGTCAGCCACAGCTCTCTGCTTGCTTTTCAAAGGTACCCTACAACAACGCTGTCAAGCGTCTCTGACCCCAGGCATCCTGATACTCACTCCAGATGATCTCCACCCCGCCAGCTTTTCATAGCTCTGCCAAAGCAGGCGAGGCTCTTGCTGCAGGAGAGCTGTTACTTATTCCACCTCCCTGCCCCTTTGGAGCCTCCAAGTCCAGCCATACCTCTTCTGGAATGAAATATGCTCCCTCAGACTTTCAAGCTCAATTTTCTAGCAAATGAATGTGAGGAAAAGAGAGAGAAAGCACTTGGATCTCCACACTGGTAGAACTGGCTAGCTGATAACATCTTGTGAAATGATTGTAAGTCAGATTTTAGTTTTGTAAGAAGCTGAGGCTGCATTTTCCATATCTGGGATTGAACTTGGGTCCTGTGATACTGGCTGGTTCCCTTAAATCTCCAGATCCTAGTACCAGAACAGACCTTTGTTTTTCTCTCCAAAAGCCAGTAAGATTTTATTCTCGTTGCTGCTGAGGAAATACTGAAAATATAAACTACAAAGATTTTTAAAAGTCAAAGCCACACAAAAGACTGCAAATTATTATATTAAAAAAAAAAGTATATTTAAGATAACTTTGATATTTCTGAATGCTTGGACTTGACAATCCTATGATAATTTTGAAATTATGAATATAATTTTTCCTGTGAACTGACCTGGACTATTTCGGCTTTCTGTTACACTGGAGTGAATTATGATTTATTTAGTGGGATTTCATTTAATACAAATTATTTTAGTCCAAGGCCAATGAAAACAAAACAGGTTATACCTTCTTCAGAAAATAATATTATAAATTATTAATACATAATTAAAGATACACCTTTCCCATTTCTGATGAATACAAACATATATTTTGATTTGCTTGGAGAGCAGTTGCATCATATGTCATGAAACACTTCTGTAATACTTCTGAGGCTGTTGTAATTTATACTTTAACTGAGGCAATAATATAGTGGGAAAAAAATTACTGTGATTTAATTCAGATAGCTAGCTTGTGAGAAACTGAACCCTTTTCCAACTTTGATCAAGAGCTATAATGAAGTATAATACTGTGAACTATGAGCAGAAAAAAATAAAATTGAAACAAATATAAGTGGATATAGAACTCTGTATTTTTCAGAGAAAAATCTCTTCCCCATCAAATTTTGTCATTCTTCATTAGATACTTTATGTCATTAAATCTCATTTGAAAACATGAATAACATATCTTTTAATGCTTATATTTTAAAGGTAACACAGAAGCAAAAGTGCATCACTGTTATTACTGATTCCATCAGCAAATAGTACGAAATAAGGACCAAACTGCTGTTTTTACAAATCAGTATTTCAGTATGCGTAATTACAATTCTTTCCTAACACAGCATTGTAGAGAGCTAGGCAAGCAATAGAACTTCTGGATATGAATTCTCTGAAAGGCTGACGAATTTTCTCTATTTGTCGACAGACAGAATGTCAATGTTACAGTTACAGCAATTCCCAGCCAGGCACCCTGCGTATCTCTACATACTTGTATTTAAATGTTAAACTCGATACGACATTCAGCCCTGGAAATGAGAAAACCTCTACTACCCATTAAGTTCCTTTGCTTATTTGCTAAGGTAAGTGAAACAAAATTTGGCCCCAAGCATTATCAGCTATAAAATATAGGAGCTCATTTTATGGTTAATTAATAAGGTACAATATTGATAGCATTCTTTGAAACAGTATGCCATGGAAGAACTACCAACTTTACATTTGTTCTTAGCATCTCAACGCATGGGCAGTGGCTGTCCTAGTCAACGGGGCAGGAAGGAAAGGACACCCTTACGTTGCCTTCATGTTCTGTCATTGCCTTTTTTGTGACGTGGGACAAATGAGTTAGTCATTCTATGCCTCCTTCTCTTTTTCAGCATTTAAAATGGGGGTAGTAATACTTATCTGTCTAGAAATCACCCTGGGACTCTTGGAAGGCATCACAGAAAACAAGCAAAGGGTCCCTGTGAATGACTTGTAATGCAATGATTTCAAAACAGCTAAATTCTGCAAAACTAAGAGCCATTTCATGTTCATTTATGGCAGTCTGATTGTCTCCATGGAAACATGGGCAAAACACTTTATTTTCTACATCAACAGAGGAAGATTTGTTTCCATATTACATTAGTTTTAGTGTGCACTGAGCAAAACAAACAAAAATAAAAGACTTTTCATGACTTCATTATGAAAAGATATCAGCTTCAGTTCTATCACACAGAAGCAGTCCCTGTCAACCTGATACCACAGTGGAGAACCTTGCAAGACGTGCAGCATTCTGCAGAACACCTCTGGATTAGGGATGAAATAGAAAAATCACAGACTTGTAACTTTCCAGGTAAAGAATTTATTGTGAGAGGAAATCACTAGAATTTTAAAGTTATAGAGATTTTAGCCTGACAAAATGACATGATCCTACAGAATGAGAGCTGCTTCTACGACACATGGTTTGTACATGTAGAAATCTGTACAACACAAAACACATCAAAAGTATAAATTGGCTGGGGACTGGCTAGCTTAATAGATCGTAGCTTTGTAATTTTCATTGCTTTTGAGAGGAATTACCTAAGCAGGAAAAGATGAAGCTCCTCTATGGATAGTCAACTAGTCATATAACTGGTATCTGGAAGAGGCTTAAAAGGGAAATAAATGAAAGGACAAATACCTGTCCTGGCTGGTTCTAAAGTACAGTAAACATAAACACAGCAAAGAGAATTCCTTCTAGCATGAGTTTAACAGAAACAAGTGCTGTGAAAATCAGTGAATATCTAATACCATTCGTGACTCCACAGTGCATGAGAGAATCTCTAATGTGAAACAAATAAAGATGAAAATTCATAAACTACAAAATCATTTTGTAAGCACTAACTCCACTCTGCTGGAATTGACCAGCAACTGCTGGAATTGTGCCAAAGGCAGAAATTTTGAGACTAGGAATTTCTAAACAGTAGGAGATTGGTGGCTTTTCTGCACAGAATGAAATGAAAGGGTAACATAAGCAGCTAAGCTCAGGAGTGGAAATTGTCAAATGGGCTGGAAGACAGAAAGTAGTCACAAGGAAGAATATTAGCATTGCAGTTTAGAAGTGTCTAGTGGTATGATAGCAATGAAAATATGAAGTTATAGGATGTGTAAAGCCCTGCAGAACAATACATACAGAAGGAAAAAAACCCCAACACTGGGTTCTTTCTGCAGGGTTTTTTCTTGCTACACTTCAGTCGCTACAGAAGTGTGGAAACTGATGATCAACTTTTAATTCACACAGCCTACAGCTCTTCTCTTGGTTTTGAGACCTCAAAATTAATTTTCAACAAAAGATCACCTCTACAGAGCTGCTGCTAAATCAACACACTTTGAAGTTGGCTTTTTATAGTTCTCTAGCAAATGCATACCAGGCTAAAATTCTAGTCTCAGTAATGCATTCCAGAGCATCTCAATATGTCTTTTGATAAGTGATTGATAATAATTTTTAAACACACAAAAACAACATTTAGAAAGCTTTAAATGGATTCATTTTAATTAAAACGCTTTATGTTTCTCAAAAAATTATACATTGATGAAGATATCATCTGACAGAAGAGAAATGCTATTTCTCTTGCCAATACTTAGCTAAAATAATTCTGAAAAAAGGTCCTTTATGAAGAATTAAAGTTTGAACAGTTCCTTGTGGATACTTGAGTAACTGCCCGGAATAACTAACATGTTGTTTTGTCCTTTTCCCCCAGAGAAAGAGCCGAGGCTGCCTCAGGCAATACAACAGCAAGTTCTGTAACTTTGCACTCAGCATGGTAGCTAAAATCCACTTTTACAACAGGGGAACAACTGGTCATAAGAGAATTGCTTCATTTCTGGAACATCTAGGCAAGAAATGCCTTGAAAAAGAGTAAGCTTCCTGAGTTATGCAGTAACACTGAATTATTCAGGGTTCCCGATGTACATGTTATTTTTTATTAGTACAAAGATAAAACATAGAGTTCTAATAAAAAGGAACCATGTCTATCAGTAATGCTGAATAATTCAAGCACAAAGTAACAATGGAATTGGAAACTGGGTTTTACTCCCTTTTGGGGAATATATATTATATTTCCAGAGTCAACTTGTCTCTAGACATATCTGGAGGCATTGCCCCAAATTTGAGACAAGAATAATGTGAAGAGCAAGAAACAGTGTTACAGTGGTTTGGAGACAGGAGATGGGAAAGAGGGAGGAAGCTAGCAGGAACTACTACTCTAATTCTAAATCAATTAACTTCATTCAGTTTTGATCTGAAAAGATGTAAATGTTACCTGTAACTGCTAACCCCTTCTAGACTTCACCATTGCCAGTGAATATGGAAAACACAGGAGGATAAGCAGTGATCTCAGATTGGAGGGAATACTAAATAATGCCAGATGCTTTTCGAATTTCAAGTAAGATCCTTGTTGAAAAATGACAGTAAGAAGATAGAAACAGTGTAACTGTGACCTTAGTATTAAGGAGAAAACACCATTTTGATTTATATAAATGTGCTGTGATGTTAAGGGAACAGAAATTGTATTTCAGCGTGATTTATCAATCCCATTACTTCTTCTGCAGAATATATTTCTATTTGCTTTTAATCAGTAAATTCACATTTTAATAAGGGTGCATCACTACAAAGAGGTTTTCTCTACTGCAAGAGGAGAGTGAGCAAGCCGTACAGTAAGATGGACTGACAATGAGGGAGGATCTCTGCTCCTTTCTGATTCCTCCTCCCTCCCCTGTGGGCTTTGCAATATCCCCCTGTGTTACTTGGGCTGACACTGAACTGGAAAATGAGTTTAGCTTGATTTTACCACAGTCAAACATTGAAATGTGATCAAAGAAAATGTGTTTGTCTGACATGATGACTGAATTTGCATTTATAATTTGGGAAAGATCATTTTTCCAGCTGATTTCATAGTACTTTCCAAGACAGAGTAGCTGCCAGAAAACATAACTCAAAATTTTCATCCACGTCAGAGCAAAGACTGTAGACAACCTGAATATGCTAGGTGTGCAGGAGAGAAAAAACTAATCAAGAACTTCATCTTCTGTGCTCTGACCCTTTTTCAACACTTTGGATAGTAAAGTAACTTTCTTCACTGAGATACAGAGGCGGGGAACAGCTGTACAAACTAGTAAGCCTAAGCATCAGGTAAGTTGTAGTCCAATCGACTGTATCACAAGTCTTGGAAAGAAAGACTGTCACGTCAGCTTCTACTGTTGCCACAGAGGCAGTCTTAGCGTTCAGTACATAAGTTCATCAACAATAGAGCAAAAGTGTAATTCTGCCCATAATGCTTGAGAGCCATTATGTTATACATCCCAATTTGGAAGAAGGGAGTCAGCATTTCAGTGCGGGGTATTTAAGGTATCTACTTACATAATCGTCCCTTGCTCTTTCATACACAATACATACGCATACAAAAACAGGTAAGACACTAAAAAAACATAATTAAAAGAAATACCAGTATCTTAATGCATTATTCTATGTGCATGTCTGGTATAAATGAGCTACGAGGATATATCACAAGAACTCAGATTAAACTACAGCAACAGCCTTTGTACTAATGTGCAAGATCTAATGAGGGAATTCCTTTCTGTCTTTCTCACACAGTATCAATTTCATGCCCTATAGGTTTTTAAATGGCCCACAAATCTTCGTGCTCTGTTTTTTACTCTAAAGGAAGACTACCATATCAGGTCTTTTAATGATATGAGCTGAATGGTCAATAACAGTCAAGATATTTATTAGGCATAATAGGCTCCTTAAACATGGAAGAATCTATATGGGACATGGCCATTAGTATGCGTGTAGCCTTTACTACTGGCTCTCAGTATTTGCTGGGGGTGGATGGTGGTACACCGACATTAATATATAGATAGGTTTTTTTTAAGGGCTTGGCAAACACTTCAGAACAGTAGGTGTCAAAGTGCCAATGTCCCTGTTTCAGAAGAAAGATCCTTCTTTCCTCCTTTCCGTGGATTGTTTCAGTAGCTCCTCCTTGAAATTTTCTATCTAGCTAATTAATTTAGCAGTCTCTCAGGCTGCAGGACAATTTGAAACTCAGCATGTTCCGCTACTGGTAATTTGTTAGTGTGTCTAAATTTCACATCAGTTAACTACACTTTCAGGTGCATTTCTGGATCATTTGGTTTTATAATGATACAGGACGAAGCCAAAAGGCCGCAGCTAGAAGGGCTATACTGACCCTTGCTATTTACTTGCACCCTGAGAAAGCAAACAAATGAAGAGGAAGCTCAGCAGGCTCATGACTACAAATACGGAAGACTGATGTGCATTTTTACTGGCATTGGACTGTCATGTTTTTGTAGTGAAATAAAATGATCATATAGTCTTTCTCTTCTGTGAGTAACCTCAAATAAGCTTTCATTGTGCTTAAAATCCCAGAGTGTCACAGCTGGAGTGCTGATCCTGTAAAATACTGTTTACCCACAACTTCCTCTAATGGCATTAACTGGCAGCCTTAAAAAATGCCATAGAAATGTCTACATCCATGAAGAGCTATTACCTCTATGGGAAGCACTAAGTGCCTGTACCAGAGAATGCACAAATTTTAAAATGGCCATATTTTTACAGATACTTATATTTAAATGAAGAAACACTGGGTATTATCATAGACCAGTGGAAGCTTTGGTTTCTTTGGGATCAGGATTTCACTTTCTGCTTTTAAATGGGTTTTGTTAAATGATTCATAAGATAGGGCCAATAGGAAGGTAGGGGAACTCAAGGCTTACGTAAACAGCAGCTTTGGTCACTTGGAGAATTAAAATACTTCCAGTCTACTGCTGACACATTTGAGAAAAAAATGCACAAATGAAAAAGAAACAAATAGAAATAAAACAACAGTAGACATAAAAATTCTTGCCACCATGGTAAAGCTTGGTAAAGCTTGGCAATATATATTACTGCTCATACTATGTTCTAGAGGAGAAAACAGAAGTCAAACATTAGGGACAGTTTGGGTCAATGACCCTATGTCTGCATGCTGTTATGGTTCCAGTGGCTTTGTTGCTCATGCTTGATAGTGCTATCAGAAAGAGGAGACTGGAATAGCTAGAATCTTTCATTCTTACCCATTATGGCAGTGCTCACATAATGAAAAATTCACTTCTACGTTATTTGCTTGAACTGCTGAATGCTGGGACTCACAACCAGATAATTAGCTAATGAAGTATAGTGTATTTGCTGCATGCTTCACTTACCAGTTTCTCCACATTACTCTAAAATTGACAATGTGCATTCATACAGAACATATACACAAGCAATGTAGGAAGAAGAAATCTTAAAAGCATCACAAAACTACTAACGTCTAGATAATGCATGTAGCTTCAAAATGACATTAAAATTTGTCCAGTGCTACAGTCAAATGTGGATTTGCCAGGTAATGTATACCATTATACTGCCTGAAATGATCCCACATCTTTCTGCAGCTGAAATCAGAGATGGAGAAACCCACAGTGGATCACACTGTCTTTCAGAATGGAAGCTTTTGGCCCTCCCCAAGAAGATCGACTGGAAGCCACTTTATTAGATTAGACTAATCAGAGTTACATTATCCATCAACACTTAAAAGCCTCTAGACTCCTTTTAGTATTTCTTTGAGACTAAGTGTGCCTATTATCAACTGTCCTAGGCCATACCTTAAGAATATGCAAATGCAGAGCACAGACTCAGATTTAGTGGGAACAGATAGAAAGTCCTAAGAGGAATTTGGCTGCCCATTAATGACATCTCAAGCTGTGCCCACACTCTCATGTCTAGTTGCTTCCTCTCCAGCACCATGAATTTTCCAAATCTGTAATATTTGTCATTTCATTGGAACGGCAAGAGTGCAGTTAGTATTTTGGTAACATTTGAAAGAAGTATTCAAGACATAATTTGTACATCCCAGAAAGGGAGGGAATAAGGCATGAGGCCATCTGTCTTCTGACTGAAATTGATACAGGCTTTAACGGAGTTACGCTGGGGATCTGGCTGAAGCAGGCTGGCAAGAAAAGGAAACAAACGTGGAACAGTTAATGAAGCAAAATGTGAGTGAGCATCAACCAGTGTGACAGCCTGTGATGACTCTGAAATAAAGATATGTGCTCTTCTTATTGAAATTACAGACTCCTGAGGCAAATCTTTAGCAGAGAACACCTACTTGAGCAGCCCCTAAGGAATACTTAATGCCAGGTGAAGAACAGAAGGCTCCATGCATTGGTAACTGTGCATCTCTCAGCGAAAAAAAAAACAAACCTAGAAAGTATCTATCAACTAATGCTCTTGGAAATGCATGAGAGAGAGAGAAGTACTAAGAGATAGAAGTACCAGAGATTCTTCTCAAGTGTTGCATCTTCTGTGGGCCCACTGACCCCGTCAGTATCTCCAACTCATACATTACTTGAGAGCTTGCAAATGCAACTGAAGTATTACAGAAATACTGTAATTCACCATGCCAGTATGTTTTGGTACTTTAATCATAGGCTGTCTACTTCCTGATATAAAATAATCCTAATTTTCCCCACTAAAGTTTTGCCCAGCTCTCATTTGCTAATTTAGATTGCAGCCAGCTTATCTCTAGGCTACATCCTCATCTTTGAGGAAAGACTTACTCATTTCACTTCAAATGACTCAGAGGATTCACTATCCAATTAACTTTCCGAAAATCTAGTTGTTCCATAATTTTGCCAGTTGGAGTGAGTGTGTGTTAAATTTAGTCACCAACATGATCTTCTTTTATTATAACTTGGCATCTTATCTCAACAGCACTGCCTTGAAATATTGACCTGGGAAACTATGCTGATGTTTGGGGGGGGGGGGGGGGGGGCGGGGAGGAAGGTGTGTGGAATGTGTGTGTGTGTGTAGTGGAATTTCATTAATTAGCCACCTACCAAATTACTCTGAAAAGAGGGAACAAGTATAACTGACATTACATTGCCTAGATGAGTCTGCAAATAGCACAAGGCAAGAATTAGCATCTATAGCCCAATATGATCTTAACTCTCAGACTGCAGGATAAGAATTAAATTCTGCTATAACTAAATACCTCAATCCAGTGAAATCTATAATCCACACTACCTGTTATTAATCACTTAGAAAACAAAAGCCTCATCTGTCCACTACCCAGATGAAGTGTAAGTTGTCCTTGCTGCTCCCTGACAACTGAATGAATCCTTTTGCACTGTATGAGACTACAAGCAGCACACTGTCCTTTATGATGTTTCAGCTGAGGGCTGGTAAGTTTTAGCTACAAATAGTAACTTAAAATGGGTTAGTCAGGTATCTGAAGATCATGTGGACATATCCAGAGATTTCTATTGAGCTCAAGTGATAGGATCTTGAATCTACAGAAGAATCAGATTTTTTTTTTTTGGTACTGTATGTGTAAAACCACACCGACGATGCCTTTCTTCTTAGCCTTGAATTTATTATTCTGAAAATTGATCAGACATATCAAAAAAAGTTGGTCAACTGAATGCACCACTGAAAATCCATGTGATTCAGATCAACAGGTTGCCTACAAAATTAAGGGGAAATGAAAGGAATAAGCTGCATTTACTGATGGGATATCCTTTACAGCATGCATAGAAGGGACACTGATAAAGTAGAAGGGAGAGATGGTGATGTCAACCAGAAGGCAGAACTCCAATTAGAGGATGTGGTCGCACCAGCTCTTGGGAAGGGAGCATAGGCTTGGTGAGGCATTACAAAACTGGACTGGCAAAGCAGGCATCAAACACAGAAAGCATGATATCATGGCATAGATTTTAGCTGTGGCAGGTAAAGCCAGATTGCTATTTCAAGAGCCCTTGAATTCATTATGTTCTTACCTGTAGTCTACTCAATGAATACACATTTTATCATCTTGATGTACAGCATAAAGAATGATTTCCCTCATTAATACAAATTGAACTTTCAGTTCCAAGAAACTCAGATTATAAGAGGCTGTAACAATGTGTGGCTAGCCCTGCCCAATTACTCAGGGTATGGCCCTAATTAACATTCTTGTGGTCAGTTTTCTAATTTTATATATTTCAGAATTTTGCATTTCAAATGCAACATAGTGTTTAGAATGTTTAGAATATTCACTAGCTGAAAAACTGGAAAAATATATCAATCAGACGTTCTTATTTTAAGTATTAGCTTGTAAGCAATATGCTATTGCTGTAACGTCCTGGTGATATACAGAGATTACACCAACTACTACATATTCCTGTGTATAATTGAAGCTTATATTTTAAAAAAAGAAGAGCAAGCTTGGATTCTATGGCATTGCACTTGCATGCGGTAGTGATACAAGAGGAAGTTTCACTTCAGCAGCTTCCCTTGCCTGAAGTCTCCTGTTTTTAGCCCTCCATGATGTATGAGTTCTATACATGAAAATATGGTACAGGGCAGCAATTGTAAGATGCCAGAATTTGGCATTCAAAGTTCTAAACTGTTACAGTGATGAAACATTTCATAAAAAGGTAATAAATACCAAGGGCACTATGTTAAGTGATGATGAACACATACTGAACTTACTGCAAAACTGGGACCAGTTAACTATATGTCCAATTCAAAGTCTTATTCAAGGTGGCTGGCTGAACACTCACTTCGAGAAATCTGTTGTATGGAAAGGTATTACACACAGCTTTTCTGTGCAGGGGCTGCTAACAGTGATGGGAACGGCCATTTCAATAACACGCTTTCAAACTAAAACATCTTTTTCTAATAGCTGAGGCCATTTGAAGTGCTTGGTGTTTACTTCATGTAAGAGAGTGCAATCCTTTAATACATTCTCTTCCCCATTTCCTTACAGCCTATATAATTCAAAGGGACAAAATACACAAGTGTAAGATTTGCCATTTGAGAGACTAAAACAAGAAATGGAAACATTTGTATCACTTAAATCAGACTCACTCACACTTCCATTTAAGTTTAAAAAAATCTAAAATTCTCCAGTGTTTGACAACTACCAGCTGGGAAATTATGTCGATGTAGAAATGTCAAGACATAAACATACCAGGTGGGAAACCATCTCATTTAACATTAGGTTCCCACACTGTAGGCATCTAAAACCTAACTACTCCTCTGACTTGGTTTTTGACAGCTATCTGAACATGAGATGAATAGCACCCCAGAGTATCTATTTGCCTGTACCAATGAGAAACAGAATCTAGACAATCAGATCCATAGTAACAGACACCTAAATGTAGATAGATGAATCCCTGCTGCTGTGATGATGCACCCTACTCATAATGCAATAATCCATAGGGGAAAAAAATGAGACAACTTTGGCTGACTCCTGTATTACTGAGGTACTGCTATTAAAATTATTTAATTGCTAACGATGCTACCATGAAAAAAAAAATCAAGTAGAGGGAGTCTCACACAATTTACTTGTGAAGAATCCACAAATTCTGTCCTTCAGCCATTTCATTTGGGCAATTTTTAAAGTGGTTTCCTTAGATGGGGAGAAAGAGAGGGGTATGTTATCTTCAATTACTCATCAAAAACGTTCCAAAAGCACTTATGCTTTGAATTTAGTCAGCAAGTACATCAGCAGGTACCATAATTACTTATTAAAGAAGCAGTATGCTCAGCCCTGTACCTGGAATCTAAGGACCTGTCCTTGCATATCTTTTGAGTATGGAGGTTTAAAAGGCTGGTAAGCAGTATGATGGATTCCCTGTTTAGACTATACAAGTTACAGTGACTTCCTTAACCTGAGCTTTTATACTTCAGTTATCTATCAGAGCTGGTAGCTTGTTCCGATAGATACAGCCTAACATTATTAGCACCTTAGGAAGATTTTAAATTTCTTTAGTAATCCTTCAAGAACCTTATAAAATTGCACTAACTGCGCTTTAGCCTGTGAGAAAATGAAAGCAAGATGTTTGTCGGTCTTAGGTGAGGAAATACAGAGAATAAAAGGCAGAGCTAGTCAGAGAATTCTAGTGTCTCTGGCTGCCAGTTCTGTGCTAGTTCACTGAAATGTGCTTCTCTGTCATCATGAATTAGCCAAATTGTGTGCTGCACTCTGCATTTGCAAAAGTTGGAAGCTTCTGGATGCACCTGTACATGAGAAAGACTTCAGTCACTAGGAGAGTGGCCACTACTGGCTATTTGAAGGACTGGTATTGACAGGATTAAAGAGGGGATTATTTTATTTGTGCTGTAGACAAGAAAAATCCCTGTATATTCACAGAAATGTGAATAGAGCCCTGGATATGACATAGTAAATCTTAGAGGAGATGCAGGCTAAACTCCTCATCTCAAAGCTCCCTGCTGATCTACTGCAGAGATGTACTGTGAAGCAATTTCAGAGCACACTACGTCTTGCACTGCCAGCCAAGCGATGAATAGTATGGTGTCTGCCAGACTGCACTGGGGCTTGGGGGAAAAAAAAGCAGGACATGAAAATTCCCTGCAACTGCAAAGTCTGGTGGATTTGGGGAGAATTTCCCACCCATACACAGAACTCAAAAAAGGAGAGAGATCACTTACACTACATTCCCTACAAGAAACAAGTGAAAGAACCAGTATCAACAGGTGAAAGAACTAGAATTAATAGACAAACTAGAATTCATACATGGCATTAATAAATCATAGTGAGGTTTGACTACAATTAGTTTAACGGACATCAGCTACAGGAAGCAACAGAAAGTCAACTGTGTTGCTGAAGCCATAAAAAGACAATTTATGCTCTTAGAAGTACCGTGATTGTACATGTATTTCATATTTGGGGTGATCAATACACTTTGCAAATAGAAGTTGCAAACTTGGGAAAAAATCTTTTCCAGATCTCAATCTAAAATCAAATTTCAAACTTCCCTCCCCCTCTGCCATGAAATGCTGGGTTTTTTAGGTAACTACCCCTTCAAAATGTGCTAGACAGAGAAATATGCCTTCTGACAACTACTCTTGAAGTCAGAACTGGATCAGAAGGTTTTAAGACTGGCAGAAGCATACCCATGCCTAGTGGCAGGCTTTATCCCTAACAATGCCTCCTTAATACGGAAGTCCATTATTTGTTGGTTATTTCAATTTTAAATAGAAAAAAAAATAGAAAAGATTCAGATTCCATAATGCTCTGAATGCTGACAGTATAAATATTCATTCTCCTGTTGTCTTTTTATTTACACACTTGTTTCACGTACAAAGAGTTTTTAATGGCATGAACAGTCCCCTTTGGGAAAACAAATGGTCTAAGCAAAATGCAAAATGATTTTTAGTTTGTTATACTAATAGCAACAAAAATGTGATTACTGCTGAAGGAGATTTGTGTCCCTCCAAATCCTTCTGATATTTATGCAAATACTCAAAAGGGCTGTGATTTTCCCTCTGTGGGGGAAATCTTTCATACCACAGTGTAAAAGCAGAGCCTATATTCCCACTGAGTAGGTTAAAAAGCTTGTCAAGTACAGCGTTAAAGCAAGGGCATCTCAAGGAACAGAGCATACACAAAAGGCAGATGGAAGCAATTCGAAGGCCACTTGAAAATTCCCAAGCGGCAAGGAGCCCATATGTATGTACTTCCCTACGCATAGGCTAGAAGAGAACTGTACCAGGGCTACCTGATGTGCCCATGGAAAGTATCAATTAGCATGAGGAACACCAGAATTTTGCTATGGAGGGATTTGTGGCCACCCCAAGTGACATGGATTTGGGGCGATGCTGAGTACTTCTGGATCTTGTACTGCCTTAACTCCTTTGCCAAACCTTCCTACAGATTTATGGAGAAGGAAGCGATACGGCTTGCCATAAAGAAGTTTCATGCTCTCTGTGTAAAGTTCCCTGCTGCTTTATTTGGCTTATCAGGCACTGTTCTCCTGCCTCTTTCCCTGCACTGCTGTATAGTTCCATTACATCTCCACAGTAATCTATAACAATTGAGTCTTAAGTGAGGCTATTAAGAAAAGACAAAAGCATCTTGCTTCAGAACTCTCTATAAATGAAAAACATTTCCTAATTTCATATTGGTATTTCATTTATTTTAGGTTTATGAAGGGCTTTTATTCTCTAATCATACAGATGAATAATATATTTCTGTTTCCATTAAGCTTCTGATGTCAAATTTTTCTTCAGTATTGGGGTGATGGAATTTCTTATTATTTCCTCACATTTCACTGAGGATATTTGGTCTTTATTTGTAAATAAATAGAACAATAAGTGAGGAGATAATAATAGTTTGTACAGCGAAAAAGTTTGCCTACCTATGGGGTTGTCTCTCTAAGTATTCTGGACTCTACCAAATTAAACCTTGAAAGGTTAAATTTGAAACCCACTACACACCTGTCAGGCTTTACACTGATAAAAAGGGCACAATAATTAATCACTTGCCTTATTAGAAAGATATGATTCTTCACAATGATTAAAAATGACTACAAGAGCTGATAACCTGTTAAATCCTCAGGAAGGCAGTTTTGTGAATGTAAGAGACAATAACTGCGAGTTATGTCAGCAACAGAATACAGATGAACTGCAAGGGAAATGGTAAGGGCAGTGTTAGCATTAGGGAAGAGATTATTCAAATAAAATGTACTCTAAAACCATCTTCTGATGAATTAAAGGAACACACTACGAGCATATGTGATTAGCTGGAAACAAAATCTCAAAAGAAAGCTAAGGCCAAACCCTTTCCTAATTTTGTCTTTCCAATATCACACTTTTTTTTTTCCTTAAACAGTGAACCTACAGGGCTTACTCCTGGACTATTACCTGCTTAATTAATGGTACCTTTCGTTTCAAGATACACTGCCGTTTCCTCCTCATCACCTTCTACCTTATCTCTATGAACGAGGTTATGCATAGGACCCAAGCAAAATAGAAGACATCTGAAAATGACCAGTTGCCTTGAAACTACATATAGAGCAAAAACATCTTCAGCAACACTTCAAAAAAAAAAAAAAAAAAAAAGAACGGATTGCATTTTGCTACCTCAAATAAAAACAACAGAATTTTGCTGTGAGCTGATGAAACCTATTCTGGTGGGTTATGACTAGTATGGAAATCCTGCGTTGTTAAATACTGAATAATTACTTTTAACAGATTCTTCCCTTCTCTTGATGAAACAATAGATAAGAAGAAAGAGGCTGAAGAGACTAGGGTACAGAGTTCGTCTGGGGGACACAGAGGCAGCACATATGTTTAAATTTATGATGAAGCTCAATACCATTCCCAGCACAATCATGAAGCCCACAGTCTGCCAGAAGCCTGAAAACAGGCTCAAATCAGTACTGCAATAAAGCTCACCATCTTAACATGGATACTACTACCCTTAAACAAACAACTTTTGAATCTTTTAGACTGAGAAGAAAAACAACTGTTTAAACCATTGCTTATTTTGGAATCAATCTGATTTTTATGACCTGAGATTTTCAGAAATCAAGGCGCTGTGATTCAGCAATGATACTGCTAACTGCCTGACAGGCGACACAGGAAGAATAGAATCGACTTCTGGCTCTCAGAATGCATCTTCTCAGTGTCTTCCTCTCATACCTGGGGAAGAAATGCAACGGGAATATGCTTGGGATATTAATGACAGCAAACTACTTCAGTTCACACTTTCTGCTGACTGTGACTCATTAGCCTTGTCTGCCCACCCATGCTTTATCTCCTCGTAATTTCTTACTAATTATCTTCTACATCAAAGCTTTTGGGTGGCTGTAATACTGTAAAATCATCTAATGAAGTATCATACTTCAAATTACATTTTATGTAACAGCAGGTTCTTGGATGGATAAAATACGGCAGGAAAAATGCCCACGTGTTAAACCACTCGAGCCTGCTGCGATGCTCAGGACCCTGGCAATAATGACTCTGAAATATTTAAGCATCCAACTGTTGGCATTTCCTATGAGGGAGTGCAAAGCATGCAAGTGTGGAGGGTGGTGGACAGTACCTACCACAAGTTAGAGCATTAAGCCTTGATTCAGGGGAGTATGTGAACGGGTAACACAACTGAAAAGCTGTCTCTTAGATCCTTTTTTCGATTCTGTACCCAAAAGCTTTGGTGTCTTTGTCAAGACAGTGTCATAACAAATGTGAAGAAATCATGAAAGCAATGGTTCATCAAAGCTGCTCATTCTCTGTAGCCTTTAATATCAGGCTTAGTAACCTCAAACAGACCTGGAATAGGTGGGCATGTTGCCACCTCTCCTGCTATTGAAGCTATTCCACTGTCAACAGCACACCACCTGCCCGAACACGGGATCCCTGCTGCCTGACAGCACGGCCGGCTCTGAAGAGCCAGTCAGGCACAGGAAAAGACAGAGTTGACATTAAAGCAGCATCTCTGCTGCCACCGGAAAAAAAGGCCCCATTTGTGGTTTCCTCTGTTGAGGAAGGTGGTAAACAAACACTGCTGAGAGCTTTCTCAGCATGACAGGGCACTGTCAACACAACAGATTTTTGCATTACCCGGTATATTGGCTTTCATAAGAAGGGTTTAGGATTAAGGCTGGCATCAACAATTCTTGCTCTCAAGGCAAAAGCATAGGCAAGTCTTATTGGTACAGCAAGTGGAATTTTCTCCTGGGATGTTCGAACAAGCTTTCCAGGACTGAAGAAATATCAGACTACTTATAGTTCTATGTGTGCAAGATGCTCTTCAAATATGACATTTGTGCACATAAACACAAGCTCCAATATCAGGAAAACAGTAAGTCTTTGCTCAGTTTCTCAGAATTCAAAACTTTGGCTGCTGTATGGAAATCAACAGGTAAAAGTGCAAAATAAGTACTTTTTTTTTCATGCTGACCCATCTTGAACAGAACTGCAGGATCACTGACACTGGAAAGTGATGAAGCTAATAACTTAACGAGGTCCCCAAAGAACTGGACATTTACGCAGACAGCAAAAACACCTAGAGCTATCATAATTAATCACACAAAGGATTTTAAAGCTTAAGTATTTCAAGGCTTAAGCCTATATCTGCAAAAGATCAGAAGACCTAATGGGAAGACCTGTGCAGCTGTGATGGATGATTATGATGGTAGCTGTGCATGCCTTGCTTTCTGGTTCACTTGCTCTCTCTACACATGGTGCCTACTGGCATCCCAAACCACTTACTGGCATATTAAGAATCCATGTGTGCTTTGGCTACAGAAGGTCCTGTTTTCTCTGTAGCATTCCTGCTGGCCCTGCTGTCTGCAGCTGTAGGGAATTTCTCTGGTTCTGAAGGTTGCTTTGAGGTGGCCTTCAAAGGTGTATGTAGCAAATTCCTGCCTACTTGCTTATTGCACGATTTTAACACATTTTCTTCTGATGCATCTGCCTCAAGCCACTGTGAGAAAGGGGATGTTGGATTAGTTCGTGTAATTTAAAAAAGAAATTCCTATTTTCCTGTGTTGTTTTTTTTCCAGACAGATATGTAATAGACCTCTGCTGACTTAAAAACGAAATAAGCTGTGCCAGGTGGCTGACTTATTCAAAGGGTGAAACTGAACCTTGCAGAGACAGTGAAACAATAAAAAAATAACAAGTAACAGGTGTCACTGGGCACATCATTATTTATAAGAACAACTGGAGACCCCAGTAAGAGGTCAACAGTCCACTCTGGCATCAAACATACATGAAATGGGAAAAGAACCCCTATCTCTTGCAATGTTCAGCTAAGGCCAGCAACTAGTAACTCCCATCTGGGCCTAAAACTGAGTTATTACTGCAGATGCGCCAGTGCACCAGATCTCTTTATGTTTCTGTGTCACAACTGTGAGTCATTCCATTCCCACAAGCCAGTCATCCAACAAGTAAAAACCCAAGACACGTGCATTGGTTATTTGCAGCCATATGTGTGCTGCAGTCAATCCATCTGTAGCCTATTCTGCATGCCAGTTATTTTCGAGAGAGTGGACTGGAAGTGGGGCCCATTAGATATCCACAGTCAATTAATAACATTCTCTTTGGCTTTTATCTTCTCTGCCTTTCATCTGCAGATGTTATGCTACAACAGATGCTGATGTACCTTTAGAGCCAAGTAGTGTTACAGTGGCTTAAATATAATCCCCAAATAGTTTTAAAACATACTGACATGTGGGGGGCTTTCACCTATTCAAGTGAAGTTAATGTAGGTAGACTGAGTGTTTAAACAAAATAGCTTCTTTTGATGTGCAGATTGGCAGATCAAGGAAACGTAATCACTGAACTAAATCTCTCTGAAATGCACTGCAGCATACATATGCTCATTAGAGTACAATATTGCTACTTATCTAACCTCTGAGTAATATTTATAAAAGGAATAAATACAGTTAATGTGAACAGTTCAATGACTTGAATGCTTGGGCAATGCATTTGATGTATTTTAAACATGAATAAGATATGCCTTAACTTTAATTTACCTAAACATAACTGAAACTTGACAACCTCAGCAACTACTACAGATCATAGTCGAAAGCAGTGTATTGTATCACTTGTTTACCCTTAGTGGTTTACAAGATATACCCAATATTTCTTAAGTAAAAAAAAAAAGGTAATAGAATCTTAGTGTGAAGATGTAGACATGCTAAAAATCAGATACATAGCTATAAGAAAGATGCTTTAGTTAGTGTAGGATTTGAGATAAACTAGAGCTCAGTAACATGAATTAACATCGAGTTTGCTAATCAGTAAATCATGCCACAAAACAAACCTCAAAACAAATAACCCCCTCCCCTTAGGCTGCCAGAGTCTTTAATACAGGATACTGCTATAATACTTTTTTTGTTGTTTTACATTGCTGCTTCTGGGTTAGCTTGTTGGTGACATGAGAAAAAACTACTTCCTTCCCAGTAATTTGCCCATCTTATTCCCAAACCCTTAAAGAATATCTAATTTAAAAAATATAGGTATATAAATCAAGATAGTTAAAAATGGCAAAGAAAAATGATTGTAACCCCTGGTAGAAAAGGAGGGGACAAATACAGTCAGCATTATTCTAACCCTTCTCTCACAAAGCATTTTCTAAACAGAGCCACCATCTACCCAACAGAAAATGAAAAAAAAAACTTGGGAGCTTTAAACAGAATCCCCCAATACTCAGCAAAACTCACATGCAAATACAGAACCTGTGAAGGGTCTTTGCAACTGAATGAGTTCTCACAGCTACAAATAATGTATGATAATATAAAACTATCATGGTTGGGTAGCTGCCTGTTCACTCTTTAGAGTCTTATCAGGTTGTTGACCGCAAGCTCTCTCCCCCCTCAATTCCTACTCTGCCTTAGAGAGATGAAGGAAAGAGCTCAAAAGTTTTTGCAACTCATGTGACTAGCTGGGAGATAATTTCTCCAATCTTTACTGCAACAGAAGAGCAAACAGGATGTGTTTCACACATTTCTGAGACACTGGGAAGAATGAGAAATGAGTCGAGAAGAATTAGAAATGAGTTGATGCTTCAGCCTCCATTTGGGTATACACATAAGACAAGACTGTTGTCTAACCAGAATCTTAAAATGCCAGTTGCTGTCTCCCACAAGCTCCTTACATGCTTGTGCACAGATTATACCAGAGGCTCAGGATGAGGGGTTTGTTTTTGTAAATCCACAGTACATCCACAGTAAATCCAGCTGAAAAGCTGGTACCTGAGGCAAATTTCAGTATAAAGGAGGAAAAGAACCTACTGTTAAAATCTTGAAATTAAGTAATGGTCTCATGGCCCTAAACTATTTAATGTCTGTCATCACCACTTGACCTGTTGCTTCCCTGTACTGTAGGTGCACAGCAATGACTCTTCATCCACCACGCATGTCAAGTACCATAAATTTATTGGATGCATGATTAACTCTCTTCCCAAATTGGTTTCTTGGTAAGAAAAGCGATGACAGTAATTCTGCAGATTTAAAGCATTTATAAGGGCCCAAAGCTGCCAACAACCATGTAGATATGAAGCAGGGTTAAATTTCTTGACACACAGCTAGCACAGCTTCATCAAATACTAGTGAGAAATTCAGCGATAATTAGTGCCCAAGATGACATTCCTTTGTTCACTTACGAAACTTAAGAAGTGTAAAGATTAAAAGCACTGAGAAATTTCAAACAAAAATGACTGTAAATACATACTTCTATATACTAACACATGCACATGTACAGCACGTGACCATCTCTGCTTTTGGTGACTTACACCATCTTTTGCTCCCCATGCCTTTCTGAGGTAGAATGGATTACATACTTGTTCCACTCCATAGCTATTTTGAATGTTCTTGCTCCCCGTCGCTGGAGAACGGTCTCTCTCTTGTGTGATGTGACAAACCAGCTCTAGAAGGATGTAATGTTTGACAGTACCAGACTACCCAAGTACCTACAGCAAAGGCCACAGGCTTTGCCCTATTGAAAGATGACAAAATGATGGTCTCAATTACTTTAATTGATTGTGTCTCCCTTTTTAATTCATGAAATTGGAGTGGGTGGGTTAATACCATTTCAGGAACAAGAGGAAAAGATACCTACAACAAAGGAATGCTGTAGTAATTGGCACTTGCAAAACCACAGGCAGTGCTTGAGAGTGCTATTGAGTGCTATTCTGTAATGCCAGCAGACACTGGGTTTGATCACACTGATGAATATAAAAAGTCTCAACTATATGCTTTGACTGAGAGTAGCAACAAAAGAGCTCTAAGGGCTCTTGTGAAGGGAGCAGAGGAGGGCTAAACAAGTCTCAACTCTTTACCAGTGCCAGTGGGAGTTAAGGGCACTTTGCATCCCCAAGAAGATACGCAGTACTTTGCAGAATCAAAGCCTATAAAAATGTATTAATTATTATAACTTACAATATTGGCCTAGCTGCTACTACTGCAGCTATAGCCCTTTAACCTTTGCATGCTCCTGCAAATGACAATGTCTGAAAGCCTGGAAATGATACATATATCCTTGACTGCTTACAGAGAGGAGTTCAAGGATCTGTCCCAAGGTATCATCCCCAAGCTCTTCTGTCTCCATATCTACTGTAGCACTGTGTTGTATTATTGGCATGGCTGTCATATCCAACTCACTTAGCTACAATGTATTTCACAAATAACCAAGGGTTGTGGCTTGTGTTTGTTGTAATTTTTTAAAAAGCTCACTGAATTTCATTAAATATCTTAGTAGAAGCTATTTCTGAGTGTAGTTATGAAAACAGATGCCTGGAGAGTGGCGTATTACAAACCTTGAGTGAAATGACAAATCAATCTTTTTTACGGAGATTTCTGGGGATATAGAAAACATGACTCTGCGCCAGCAAGGCAATGACGGCTGCCCAATCAGGGCAGGAAAAGGATACAGCAAATCACTCATATTATACCCAGCGAGAGCCACCCCTGCCCTTGTCCTCCACTCATGCAGAGAACCCTACGGCAGGTGAGCAGGTGTAGTTCTTCTGCAAGGGCAGAAGAACATTGGAAAGGTCTGCCTGGAACTGTACTGCCTGCAAGGGATTCAGCTCAGCTTCATAAAGGGGCACCTTTTCCTGCACATGCAAAATCTGGCTCTAAGCACAGTGGGAGCCATTGCATTAACAGAACAGATGAAGAGGAAGATCCTAAAACTCTTTTCCAACCCCTGTTGCTGTTGATGCTGAAACACAGCGATAACGTACCATTACCTAGGAAATTATGGTGTTCAATGCTATACAAGTACCATTCAGATGCAAAGGAGAAAGGGAGAGAAGATGGGAGGCAAAGAGAAAGAAAAAGAGACCAAGGGAGGCAGAATAAGATAAAAGACTTAAGGAAAGGTTTTACTAAGAGAAGTTATCAATGCAGTAAAGGATGTAATGTTTTTTTGGCTTATGGCATCCCATCCCCTGACAAAAGTTTACACAATGCCATGGGGCTGGAATAATTTGCCTCCAGAGATTACCCACATATGTAACAACTATTTGCAGTATATTCCTAATTAACATAACATTCTTTAAAGCAGACTGATCTTTTTCCAATTCAAACACAGACTTCAGTCCTGCCAAAAGGTTCTGTACACACTTCATATATGTAAAGTGTCCCAACTGGAACAATGACCAATTATACTGGTATTTAAATCAGAGCAGAGTTTTTCTGAAAACATAGTCTAAAATATGCCCAGTCCTGCATTTTTTATTCATGCACAGCTTCCACTGAACTCAAAATGTCATGTTAAGGCCCACTGCAAACTATACCCTTACACCAGGGATGTGTGTGGTCCGGATAGTACAATCATGAAAATACCGCAAAATTGGCCCCAAAAGGATCTTGCCAACACAGCTGTTTAAGCAGCAAATGTAAATTCTGCTCATATTCAGCAGAGAATGAAAGAAAATATGAATGGTAACTAGGAAACAAAGACACTTGAATAGGTGGAGGTACAATAAGTAAAATCACAATGTCCTTCACCCATCTCCCAAAGTTATTCATATTTTCTTGATTTGTTTATTGACAATGCACTTAGTATAGAATAGTAATGTAACTCAAGTGGCACTAACAGGATAAAATTGCAATGGAGAGTAACTTAAAAATGCTTTACAAACTGAAAGAATAGTCAATAAAAAATAACACATCTTCAATTTCTTTTCTACAGGTAGTGTTTTGTGGTGGTGTGTTGGTTTTTTTTTTTCCTTTTTCAAAACAGCAATAATCTGTTGTGGAAAAGCTGGTAAGGGAAGGAAGGGGGATCTTGTGTCTGAGGCACTGGACTGTGGCCCCTGAAACCTGGGTTCCACCCTGAGGAAGCTTCAGACCTATAGCTATGGTAACTGAACCTGACTTCTGCACAGGTTCTATTACCATTCTTGCCTACTTCAAAACTATTTAGTGAAAGAGTATGATAGACTGTGAAGGATTCATATATATTACAGCGACAGACACCATAAAATCATCATATTTTAATAAGCTGAAAGAGTTAATAGCCAAAATTTGAGTTATTGCAGGTTTCTCTCCGTTAGGAGCAGGACAGTCAGATATGCCTCTGATGAAAGCCTTATTAAAAAAAAAAAAAGGCAAATAGTCTTATTTTCTTGAAAGACAAAATTTGTCAAACAACAGATGATAGTTTCCTTGCCCAAAATTGTTAAATTCCTTTCTCAGCCAGCACTCTATTCTAAAAGCTCTCTGCTCCTTCTACAGGCCATAGTATCAGCATTTCTTGGCTACTGCTCACCTTCTGCTGTACTTCGTGTTGTATGTACAACATCCCAGATGTTTTTGACCTCACACATGCATTCTTCTATCAAAACCAATAACCTCTGCATTTGAACCCACCCAGTCGTACAGGTAAGCTCCTGAACAGGCTTGCACATAGGCTGCATTTTAGGCAATGGTTTCCAATCTTAATCCCAAAGAAGTACATTTCTCATATTAGGCATATGAGAGGCAGAGGCTAAATGAGAGGCAGAGGCTAAATCTATCAATTTCCACCACATTTGACCCTCATTTTTTCATTATAACTGATTATTTGGTGAGGGCATCTAGCTGTTCCAGTCATGGATTGGAACACAATTTCTCTGAAAGCTACAGAAAACCTACACCAATTGCAATTAAAACTAATTATAAAGTATCAATGGGGAGTTTAATTTCTCTGAAATAGGAATGTTCTGCAGAAACAGATTTCAATAATACTCAACACAAATGTGTTTCAATGCATAATAAAATTAATTCATTTACAAATAAATTGCTTACAAAAATAATTATATTTCATGTAATTCTATTTTACACTATTCTATAATACACCATTTATATCGTAATAAAAACAAATGAAGGGCTTTTAAAACAATTTATTTTTTCTAAGTACATATATTCTATGGGAGTTTTGACTTTTTTTTTCCTATTGATTCACGTTGGGTTTCTTTAGAAATACCACTTATTTCTACAGTAACTTAGTGCTATGTCCTGTGAAATTCAACTTACGCTTCAAGTTATGATTGCATAGGAGAATCACAAAACGTCTATAAAAGACAGACATTGATTTGTGTTTGACAGGACAAACTAATTCTGTTCTAGAGGAATAAGGAAACCACTACATAAGTCTTGAGAAGGCTGCTGCCTTACAAATGATCACACATTTTCCTCTCCATCAGCATCCTAATTCCCCGAAGATAACTTCATTTTATCACTAACACACTGGAAGTCCACAATTGAAATCTGCCTCTGAGATGTATGCTTTACTTTCAGTTGTTTTTATTGTTATTTTTTTCACACTAATTAATTGTTAAATGAATCATGATCTCGATGAACTGGTATCTTTGAAATCACCAGCACCAATGTGCTGTCAGTACTGGGCCCATAGCCTGTGCTAAAATCCTGTATGAATTCATCTCCGTTCATCCTCCAGTGATGGTATTCTGCTTTGCAAGTGCCTAGTGAAGCAAATGAATTCCCTTGTAGAAATGAATGGTATGTTATGTACCCAACACAATAGCATGGAATACATTTAAAACAGAAAATCGATTTGTATGAGCTGCTTGAGAAGTTATATTGTTATCCGGTCATGCCTGGACAACACTGAATGGGTGGATAAATATGTAAACTGAAACTATACAGGGTCATCACCAAATGCACATATTTTGAAAATGTATATTCACTTGCCTGAGCACCTCCATCACTTGAATACTCCTCTGGAACATGCAAAAATATTTCTTTTTTCCTTTCATGACCATAGAACAACATCTTAAAATTCAAACACACAGGGCACAAGCCCTCAGGGATTCTGCTGCATCGTATCGATCTCATGGGGCTCTCCTTTATTCCAGACAGTTTCCCAGCTCCTGCAACACCTGCTCTCCTCCCTCTGGGCTCTGCTCAATGGGCCAAACTTGTTTAATTTTCCATCTCTGGAGAGCCCGAGCGAACTGTGATACTGCTCACGCTCAGCACTGTGACTCATATTCTTCTCTAAATCAAATCTCCTCTTTTCATTAGATGCTAAGATAACTTAAAATACCATTAAGACGATAAACAGGAGGCAGCAAAATGCCATCCTTCCTGATGAAGGAATTATCCATAATTCAAAGATTTCAGGAAGCTGAATACCAGAAGGCCTCCAACTTTTTCAGTTCTGAGCTTCCTTGCTTTGTAGATCTCTTTGACTAAGTGGCTGTGTTCAGATAAATATCTGAGCTGCACATCTTTATGAATTTTGTAGCTTAAACAAATGCCACAAATCACAGCTACCTGACAAAGCGCAGTGGGGACAAAAAGGTTCAATTCATTCCGTGTGGCTTTTGGAGTAAACATTTATCATCTAAACATTATTTTTTGAAATACTGAATTTAAAATTTTTAAGCTAAGGGAAGTTGATGCTTTTTGATGTTTGTTCACCTAGTTGTACCAAAATTTGCTACGAACTTTTTTTCTTAAAGCAAGCAAAAATCCCACAGTTAATTTCTTTCCTCAGGAATACTTTCAAGTTCATTAATTTTAATAGTCATTCAGGCCTTTCAGACACTGTAACTAGCCAGTGAAGAGTTTAGAGATGAAAAACTCTGATTCCAAGTTAAAGTCCGACACAATTCAACAAAACCAATAAAATATTTCCACTGAATTTATTTAATCTTTTCTTTTGTCTCTATGCTTCCATTATGCTGGGCACTTCCACAGGAAATTCAAATTCTGCTTATCAAAGATGTCCCTTTTAATTGTCTTTTGTTCCAAATGCCCTGTTGCATGCTCCTCTTACCCTCATGTGCCAAAGCTAAACTTCCAAGTGAATTTTAGAGATGTCTTTCTCCCTGCGGCTACTCTATTTACTTCTTTCTGTAGTGCAGCTGACATTCCCTCTGGCAGAAAAAAAAGACAAAAATGTTTTCCCAGGTTCAGTTTCTCTTGCTATAAGTGTCAGAAAAACATTTTAGTAAAACACACAAGTAACTAACTGGATGTATGATCTTACATTGCAGTCACTGTCTACTATACAATAAAACAAGTAATCTAGAGAAATTCTCTTTCTCTTATATATTACATGAACTTGGTGTTCTTTCAACCTAAAAATAAAAAAAAATTCAGAAAATAATTGAATCTACTATAAAGTAAAGCAAATAACAGTGGAGCTGTTATGCCTTCTTCATCAGTTCAGGGATCGGTCCCCTGATTTGCTCATAAGGTTGCAGAAGACCTTCAGTGCTTTAGCAGTTTGTGGACAGAGACTCTACTGCAACTCATCAAAGCTCTCCTCAAAGCATGAGAAAAATTTTTTAAGAACAATAACGAATAACATTTACTCATCAAACATTAAAGGGGACATAGATACGTGACTCAAGTTGGAAACTTGTAAATATTTTTTACAAAGAATACCAAGATGTACAGGACTATGTGGTGGTGTTTTCTTCATGAATCTTACTGAAAAGAATTTGTTCACCCTTAACTATTCAGTAAACCAAGAGTTTTTTAATCAAAGCTGCTACTGTAATGAGTTATGTAGACCATAATATAGTTCTTTTTCAAAAGCAGCTAATTAATCCACTAATCCTGTGAGTAGCTATCAGTAACTTAATCCTTTCAGTATAAATTAAAACATACAACATAGCCAGAAATTTTGTTTGTCCCCAAATGATACTGTGCTTCCAGGTTTCAGTTTTTGTTGGTTGTTTTTGTTTATTATTTAACTATTGCTTTTATATATATACATAACACTATTATTATTACTACATAATAAGGTTGGTACATAGTGGGAAAAATGTTTCAAATAAGCAAATGGAACACTTAATTTTAAAAATGTTGAAACAAAACATTCTGACTTTGTTAAGTTTCTCCTATATATAAGATGGCAAACCCCAACAACTTAAAACACAACTGTCAATTTGTTTCTGTCACTTTTTCAATGAAAAATCTATTCCCTCCTTGACAAATCTCTCTGTCAAATTGGCTTCTTTGGTAAATCTCAAAATCTTTGGAACCTCACTGGAGTTGTATCTATTACAATTGCTAACATGGGATTGCTTTTTTTCCCCTCCTCTGGGGTTTTCTTGCATTGCAGTCAGGACTTACATCATCATGTAACTCTTTTGTCAGCTTGTCACTTAGGTGTACAAAGGACAGTTCTGCTTGACAAGCGTGTTACAGGTGTTCAAAATTTAATGAACAAGACAACAAAATAGGAACCAATGGAATACTAATAATTTCTTGGAAGCCAATAATGATAATGAATATTTGAAACTAAAAATTGAAACACCACTAACATCCTCATAAATGCACCCAAAAGAAGTTTGCTGTGAAGTCAGACATACTTATCTGCATTATATAACATTAATGAGGTTCCCTGCTGTTTCTGAATTAACTTTAAGTACTCTCGCTGTAATATTTGTTTACAAAAACCGTAATGTTATAGTATTTATATTTCCTTTTATAGGGATTTTAATATTTCCCTTGTTAATACACTTAGCTTTATTGAAAAAACTTCCCAGACAGCTGTACCAGGACCTTATCCAAAACCTACTGCCAATTTCAGATTTTATCATTTGAAATTAATCTGTGTTAAAATTTGATCTTGATAGCTAGGTAATGTTATCCCTCAAACCCCCAATGATTGATTGTGGTAGTATAAAGCCCCAGCTAGATGAGATGATTGAAAGGAGGACCAGAAGGTTTAATTCATTGAGATACAGTTAGAATCTGTGTGATGGAAGCAGAAGTAAGGGCTTACCATGACATAGTAACAGAGCTTACACTTAGGGAGTAGTTTATGGTTTTGAAGTGCAGTAGAACGCATTAAAACCTTTCTAACTCTGGTATATGGAAGATATAATTAATCCCATTTTACAGATTAAGAAAGTGCACTACAAAGAAGTGCCTTGGTAAGTACCAGACAGCTCTTTCACTCAACACTGGACAAATAATCCTCAAGGTCAACTTTTTCAAAAAGCTGGCACAATTAGGCTTCTTAGAGCTTAGACTGGATTGCAACATGTTTCCTGATGTCAGGAGATTTTAGAAGAGTTAGCTGCTTTTGTTGTGAGTGCAAACATTTTGGGTGAGGAGGAGCAGGGAAGATGAGAAGAAGGAAAGGCAAACGAATGGGCACTATCCCCCTCCCATCACTTGTTGTGTATGTATTTCTATGTGCCGTAGCTGTGCAGTCCACTTCCCTGCCACCTTATGCACATCAGGACTGAACGTGGTTAGACCCAAGTATCTGAATGCTCTAGGTGTTTGCAGCCCAAAAAGCAGAGCTGGGTAGATGGTCTTCCCTTTATCTACATTTTCAGGAAGAGTTCTGACACTACCCAAGGTGTTAATAAACTACACAAATCACCTAGAAAGCATGAACTATGACAGAAATTTCTGCATTCCACATACCCAGGACGCCTTTGATTTTTGAAGAAAACACATGTACCTATGAAAAAACAACGTCTTGGATAACATTCAAGACCTTTTCCTAAATCTGAGTTCCTCTTTAGGCACCGCTTTACTAAAAAAGAGATTGTAAAATCCTCACAGATTAAAATGATTGTATTGGAACATGTTGGAGACAAGAAGGGAAAAAAATAAAAAATAATAAATCACACACTGCTTGTTATCACAGACTGGCTGGCTGGTCATCAACAGCCACCTCCTACTTAAGGTCCAAGGAACAGAACTGGAGATTTAATCTATAAATGAATGTATGAATGAATATTCATTAATTGTAAACCATTAAACTTGCTGAACAAGTGATTGCATGAAAAAATTCATCTACTGATCTGAGTATGTTGATTTAAGAATCTCATACATATTCAGTACCTGGATGTTTCTTAATCAACTAATCCAAACACTTGACTAATTGAATGTTGATTGCTTTCTGCAGTAGGGTGAAAGTCAGCTCTCCCAGACCTGGTTGGTGTTATTCCAAGAACTGATTACAGCTAGTTTTTTATAGCTGACTTATTCTTAACAACTGCATTATCTCTAATGAAAATTCATTCCATTCTACTTATTACCTAAGTTTGAAGAGAAGCTGAGTGTTGCTATCAGATTTCTTTCTAGTTGTCTTAGCAATGTTTGATAAACTTCACACACATCTATGTACATTTAAAAGTCACCAGACAGATTACTATTTGGGCTCCAGCTAGAACATTTTGCTGAAAGCCTTGATGAATCACCAGGTGAAATTAAGGCTTTGGGACCTGACAATGCAATCCATTTTCAGGAAAAACTGCTACTGATGTCAGGCTAAGCTTTCTGTTTCAGGAGTATTTGAAACCAAGAGAAAAACAGGCCCTGTTCTGTGTCATAGTCTTACAGCAAGAAGGGTTTTCTTAACTCAAGGATTTTTCTTGGTTGCTTTCCCAAACATTGCTTTGAATTTTATTGTTTTCCTATTATAGCAGAAATACTTTTTAAACAGTGCTTAAAAGTAAATAACAAAAGTGTTTTTTCACTTTAACGCACAAGATAATCTGAAAACATTTCAATTAACATTAATATTTTTGACAAAGCTTTTATGCCAACAGTGAGACTCAGTGGAAAACTCCAATTTCAACTTACACATGTAAAAAAGAACCCATTTCATATGGTTCTGAGGAATCATTTTTATTACTACATTCTTCCTAAATTATTTAATCAAAGTGACAGGTTGGGGGAAGAATGCTGGAGAGAAATATCTGAAGATGCCTAAAGATATGGACTAATGATGGGTTTAAAAATTTAAACAATATTCTGCAATATTCTGCAGATAATGCTGAAAGTGAGGGTTGAAATGGGAGGCTGTTACCTGTTGCTTTTCAATTCTGTTCTCCAAGGAGTATTGCTGTCAGATTCTAGAAGGGAATTAAAGGCTACTATTATTTGGCAGCAAATGAGCTTCCTTGTGGAACTTGCTTTTATTGTTTTGGCTAACTTTAAGATCCATAAAGATGATGAACTGGTCTCACAGCCTCAGAAATTGAAGTTATTTGTGGATTGAGACAACTGAACTTATAAATTTAAAGCAAAGAAACTTAATGTTTCTTGACATTACTATCACTCAACCTCCCTAACTTAAAGGGCAATATGGTATCTGTATCCACTTACACACAAGTCCAGAGACTTCCAAAAGCCATAAGCAAAGAACGAAATTTTTCTAACAGGAATATTCATCCACTGAAAACAGCACGTTTATATTCTTGGTGTATGGCTGACATTTTCAAAGGGGGTACATGTGAAAAAAGTAACATTAATCATTGCACCAGAAGGTTTATACTTGCTCAAGTCAAACACCAAAATCTTCTGTCATGTGTAACAAAATCTTGGGAGAATAGTGTTCCCCTATGGGGAATCTAGACAATCATTTTAACATAAATGCTACCTTTCAAAGTTTCAGAATTAAAACAAAACAAAAGAGATATATATTATAAAAGCAGTGCATTTGCCTATTACATCTTTCTATACAGAACTAGTGCATCATGCAATCACTTTGGTACAGCAATAGATGTACTAAATAGAGAAATTTTGAGTTCACAAGAAATCAGCCTGAAGGGAAGAGGAAAAATATTAATTCCTTCAGTAAAATGCTTACAATCTGTAGAGAACTTTCTTCTAAGCAAGACCTTCACACTGTGAGGATCTACTCACATACTCCTATCCATGGCTAAACCTGCAGGGCTGGCAGCATAATTTGCGGCTACCCTGGGATTGTAGTTTTACTACTATATAACGTTTCAAGGACAGCTTTTTTATTTTTCCTTTACTTTAACTGTAAGAGCAAGAACTCCTTCTTGTTCTCAGTTATTCCAGTGTAAATTGAAAGCAAAGCCTTGAAACTCTGTAGCATTACTGTGGATTTACAGTTTTATAACTGAGAGCAGAAAAGTGCCCCTAAATATTCCAGGTTATTGTGGAACGGTTTTATAGGAGAGAAAGATATTACTTTAAGGATAAAATAGGGAAATTAATCAAAAAGGATTAAAGTCAGAAAAATCTGACACTTCCAATCACTTAAACAGCAGAAGAACGAAATCAACTTGTCTTACCATAGCGATATTACACTAATCCATTTATTTATTTTTTTTTCCAGAAGGAAGAGGTGTAAAGTAATTGCAGAACTAGCTAGATCCCAAGAGTATACTGCTGTGTAAGAAAAACAATCCACTGAGAATTTTCCAAAGCTTTTTAGAATAAAACTTACTGCTAGACAAAAATTGTTTTTTTGCAACATGTTGATGTCTGCTTTCTGTATGGGACATGCGTTTAGTGAAGTGTAAGGATATTCTGGTGAGCACGTGCTTGTTCCTCAGTCTTTCTGTGAAGATGGTTAACAGTAACATCAACAGCTGTGTGGGATGATGGGAAGAAGCAGACAGCAGTATGAAGAATATTGTGGGACCTCATAGAGTATACCACAAAGACAGGTGGAGGAGCACAGCCTTAGTTGAGTACAGTGGGTTAACCAGCTGTCATCATTGTTGCTAGTGGGAGAAGGTAGCAAAAAGTCATAAAGACTCCCAAATTTTCCTCTCTTCTGCTCCCAGCAAACCTACAGTGGCTAACCAAATGCTGAGCAAAGCAGTGCCATAACAGAACCAAAGGCTAAACACTGAGATTAAAGCAAACTTCACAAATTTTTCAATCACATTTTTATCATGCCAGCAAAACCCAAGAATGCAGTCTGTCAGAAACTAGTCATGTATTTCACAATGATTTATATAACATTCACACCAACCAACAGTTGAACCACTGACCTCAGTATTTATGGTTTTTAGGTCTGGAAGCAAAAAAAAAAAAAGGCTGAAAGAACCTAGTTTTTAAAAAGAGAGCAAGAACACAAATGTTCAGTATTTCAAAATATCTTTGTATGTGTTACCAGGTCAATGGACTTTATCACTGACAGACATGGCCCCAAAAATTGTTCTATTGACATCCTAACCCTAGGAAAGTATGACAGAAAAGTCATTATTATCAGAGAACATTAAAAAAGAAAACATGCTTCAGCAATACTAAATTTTTTTAAAAAATCTAGATTTGTTGTATGTTTCATTTTTTTAAGCTGACGCTACCAAAAACCTCAAAGGTTTGGGGAAAAAAATCTAAGCACTGTGAGTTGAGATAGAGTACTTTGAAATGTAAGAAAACGTCTTCTCTTTTGGATTCACTCAAACTGATAGAGGCATTCTAAATTTACTTAATAGAAGTAGTAAATGAAGAACGTTACCACAGGCAGGGGATATAAAACTATTTTGATAACAATTTGTTCAGCCAAGTATCAAGAGACTCTTTATTCCTATGTGGTGAAAAAGATTACATAATGCTGGGTTTGACTGAACCTGACTAAACGTATATTACTTTATATAAAATGCCTTTAAAGAACTTAATGTTGAAGTTACTTAAAGGAGATGCAAAAATAAATATTTTGAGACATTAGCATAATCATGGAAGTGACAAAATGTAAACAGAACTTGAATTTCCATTAATCGGTGCGTTTGTCATTTTTTCTTTGCTACTAGAGAACAGCAAAACCATAAAACCACTGATTTTTAACTGTCTCTTGATTTTCAGACCAATAAGAATCTTTTAGCAGCAGGTTTACTACCTGTGGTTCCCTTTTCCAGGCTCCTTTAAAGTAGCCCGTAAAGTCCTTAGGAGGTTTGTGGACTACCTAGCTGAAAGCCGCTGTATTACAGAAATACATCCTGCAGGTAGATCAGGATAGAAAGAAACATTCTAAAAGGACTAAAAATACAAAAACACTAATTGCAGAATGCAAACCTACATGTTATACCCTTGATGTAGTGCTAACATATTACGATTTCTGATTTCTCATTACTGAAATGTTTGACTTTCATCTGTTCCTCCCTGTAATTTGCCTGCAAAATTTCTAGGGGAAAATTGATTTGATACATATTTTTCATTTTAGAACTTGTATCTGTAGTATCATCAGACTAAACGTATTATTACCCATAGCGACACAATTCTCATGTTTCATTTTTCCCCCTTCATGATGTATTTAGGGAAAAACTAGTTTATATGGATATGCAGTAGGGCAAGGAGAAAGGTTTCATTTTCCCTTCTCCCTAGAGTGGGACAAGATACAAACTGGTTGACCACAAGTATTTTACACATTAATTCTTACTAGTAGACCCCCTAATGTCAATAACAAGTAAGTCTGAGGACCCATCAGAGCTGTTAAAATTCTTTGAAGATTTTTGATGGTGTATTTTGAAGTATTTTGACGGTGCCCATGTACAAAAAGGCATGCAATTCTGTCCTCTTTCTATTCCATGCCCGACAAACACTTCCCTGCAGTTAGCATTCTCCATATTCCTACATATTACCTGCTGCATAAGGATATTAACATATTGTATAATATGTTACTGGGAAGCTCTCTATCACAAAACACCTTCTGTCATTTTATCTAAAAAAGCAATATTAAGCATGAATATCACAAATGGCTTACTTATTCAGCATTTTATTATACTCCCTTAAAATCTTGCTGTCATAAACCAGGTAAAAATGTACTGATTATGATAAAGGTTCTCATATGATTAAGTTCGTCACTCTTATTTCTGACTGAAGTCTTTTTCTTCTGGGTTTTTTTTGGGTCCTACTTTCAAGCCTTCACATTACACAAAGCCTTGTGTATAACCTGCAGGCACTTTAATGCAATAATCTGGGAAAATCTTCCCTTTGATGATAAGAGAATGTGTTATAGTTGGCACTTTGGTGGTGGTTGGAGAGTCTGGTATCTTTGCCATGGATTCCTTTTATGTCCTCCTAATTAAATCTCACTGGAGTGCCTGGTTCAGTTGATAATTTTGGTTTCTGTTTGTAGTCACTGAATGTATTAGCGATGTTATGAAAAATGTACCCATTGGTTGACAGGTTATATGATAAAGGATTTATTTTCTCATGTAGTTTGTAGCTTGCTTCCAAGCAACTGTTTTGTTTAGAGGAAATATTTTGATCTTGACAGGATTTCTAGGTTGTAGTTCATGGGAAACTCTGACCTTGCTGACTGTACTGGCTTCCAGCTTTTGTGTGCTGCTTCTCCTTTCTGCTTATTGCCTCCTTGACTACTGCTGCTTGCAGTGATGCTGAAGGCAGAGATATCCCCACAGACGTATATCTTGACAAGAAGTGCTGGCACTGGATAGCAACTGAGGCCATCTATGGAATTCTTATGCATTCAGTAATTGCATGCCAAGAGATTTCTTTGTTCCTTATAGCTTTTTCTAATCAGGTCTTAACAATTAAATTCTCATTTGGCCACCTCATGTGTCTGCCCACTATAGGCTTAAACTCTCTGTAAGAAAATTTGGAATCCACTGTCTTTCCACATCTATACAATATTAAATCCTATACAATATTAAATCATCAGTTCTACAAAGATCCTTGCATCCTATTAGTATTTTTTGCGTACAGCATTGACGTTTGTCCACCTGCTAGATTGATCCCAAATGACATTCTCCAGCATCTGTATCTGTTGGCTGATGTCCAGTTTGTGGTAAACTAAATTGCTAATATGCATTTTCCCTTCAATTTTCCCATCTGTAAGTTTGATTTCTTTTGCTGCCATTATAGCAAGAGTCCCTATGCTGGTTATTTTCCATTATCATGCTATTTTCCACACTACCCACAGGTATTCTATTGTCTTTTATCTACTAATTGTACATTTCTATTTTTACATTAGTTCTGTTTCAATTCTTCTATCTGTTTTCATGAATTCCCTAACTTGATGAATTATCTGTCTGTTCTTTTTATTCTCTGTGTTCAGTATGAGCCTGCTCACTAATGTTTTGTTAATGTCTAGAGATCTTGATAGACTTAGGATAGATTCTCTGAATACTCATTTGATCTCCTCCTTTGTTCTCATTACTAATCTATCAGGAATTAACTCATCTTTTAAGATTTGATAATTGCAGGAGCCAATCATTTGGTACAGCTTAGCTAAATAGTCCTTTAGTGTTTATCCAGGTCCTTGATTGCACAGGTTGAGTATCTTTCTTGTGACATTTCTGTGGTTTGCAAATATTCCTGGAGTGCTCCTAGAGCTTTGTGTGGATCCCTTTGTTTGCTGCTAACTAATTGCTGGTGGTCTGTGTAATAGTACGTCTGCTCATGTTTTGTTTGCCTTTTCATACAGCACCCACTGTGATCTGAAGAATATTCAACAGTAAACACATCCCGTTTCATGTCCATCTGCTCAAAGACTGGAGTTTGGTATTTTTCCATGAATACTGTTTGATCTTTCATTTTTGTTTGCTTATATGTACCTGTAGGAGTAGCCTCGCTTTTAACATTATGTTCTCTCCTCAGGATGAGAAGAAAGAAGGATCAAAACTCTGCAACGTTTAGGCTTTGTCTTTTCTCCCCATACAGATTTTTTCTTCTCAACTTTAGTAGGCATGTTATCATGCTCCCTGTTGATCACTACCTAACACAAGTCTCCCTGTTGAAAGAAGTAAATTGTTGCTAGAAGAAACCCTCTCCCAACCTCCAGCAAGTTTCCTGTGGCCCACAGAACCCAGATATTATGCGCTGTTTTTAACCACCATCTGCTGGCTCTTTATCTGTTAATTAACTCTTTACTCCTTGCAGCTCTCCTGTAACACTCTGAATGAACTTTTCTCTGAATGTGGGGTTTGCACGTACTGACAGAACATACACCATATCCAAAAAAGCCCATATACTTCATCTGTCACTGTCACAAAAGCAGCCAATTACAAATCATCTGGCAAAGCAACTTTAATCTAACCTCTTTTCATTTTGCTTGTCATTAATTTGTTAGACCAAAACCATACAGTTATAGAAAAGAGTTAGTTCACTTCCAAGGTAAAATCAGAAAAGAGAAGTAGCTAACAAAATCTTCCAAAAATCTGTGAAAGCTACTAATGCATATTTATAACTCCATCTCTAAAAATTTTACAGCCTAACATGAGACTGACTGTCAGATTTCACTGGATTTGCTGATTGCTCATCTCTCTGTATATAACAAAGGAAAATCTTGACTTCAGGACATAAAGGCTGTCAGGCAAGTCGATTGCATTAATAAGATCGATGCTAGAAACATGGAAATTATTACAAAGGCATATGGAACCTTCCAGAGAGAATCAGAGCAAGCCATTCCCGGTCCAAAATTCAGAAATATTCTAGATGGGCTAAAGTATTATTTGCATTGGATTCTGAATGGATTTGGTAGAATTTGTAATAAGCACTACCAGGTGTTATTGATTAAGTGCCTGTATATACGCTAAGCAGGTCATCAGAAGTGCAGACAGTGTTTCAGATTTTACCAAAATAGACAGTCAGCGTTGTACCAGTGGCGGAACAATCCACTTAAAAGAGGAAATTGCAGCTAACCCTGCAGTTAAAATTTTGGTTGGTTTACATCAACAATCTTTAGGAAGATTTTCTTCCCCATTGCTCCTACTCGCTCCTTAGGCTCCTGGCTGTCCGCCTGCATACTGGGCTATGCAGGGTTCTCAAGTTCAGACACACAATCACTGCCAGGGTCTTGACTGCTGGCAAGGGCTTTCACTTTGCTCAAGTTTTGACCTGCAAGACCCCACCCATAATCTTACCTCCATGCTCAACTCCATCTGAGGGCTGGTTGTTACAGTCTGGCTGCAAATGCTTCATGTTAATTGTCCACAATCTTTTGGCTTTCCCCCTTTAAATTCTGTGCAATTTTCTTCAAATAGATTCATTAATTGAAAATTGAATTTTGCAGTGACAATGACTTAGACCTGACAAAATAAAGGAGTCAAACCTGGCTAATCATCATAATTATTTTAATAACTCTAGGCTATGGAAGCATTTTCAGAAGTATGATGGCTCATTTCCAAAATTCACCCTGGAAATCAGGACGCAGAGTTTTAAAGGCATATATATGTTAAGATCTATATGCAGTATGTACAAGAATCATTATAATAACCTACTTAAACTCATATTTAAAACAGAGTTGCTTCCCAGAGCAATTCTAGAGATGGTATTGCTACAGGTGGTATCTTCTAGACATGATACTGCCTAGAGATGACATCACTAAATCTGTCTTTAGGAGCCCAAGTATCATTGGTTTCAAAACTATCAAGTGGCAGATCACGCTTGAAAACTAGACACCGTATCTCAAGTCACTCCTTTAACAAAGTTTTATAGGCAAATCTTTCAGCTTGGGTCATGCATTGACTGGAATGTAATTCCCACAGCCTGGTCTCTATTCCTGGGGCAGTCATTAGACATAAACTCAAAGAGTTGAGTCTGTTTGATGCAAAGCTTTCTACTGCTTTACATTACCAAATCCTTAAAAATTTAAGATAGGCAACAAACATGCCTACAGGAAAAACTTTCATCATCTAAACAATTTGTCCAACAAGCCGCTTACATAAAATATGTTGGTTTTTTTTTTAATAGGAACAAGGCTAGTAATGTTCAAGCTGGAAAATCATTCATTCCAAATGATGTGCACAGTGGTAGGTATTAAGATTTTTTGCAATACAAATCTGCAAAGCGTGTTTCATGAATATTAACGAGAAGCTGTAAAAGCAGATTCAGTGATGTATGATGTTGGAATGGAAGATGTCTTCAAAATCTCACTGATAGTTGCAAGGGGGACTGAGGCTGATACCACTGGTCCAGATGGCTACACAGGTGTACAATTAGTCAGAAAGCTGCATTTTAAAATGTTTCCTTTTCAATGGCAAGCTCTTGATGGTAAAGATAGCATTACTTGAATATAGTAGCTATATGATTCCAATGACTTGATCTCTCAACAAATGCTGCCTTTAGCCAAAGAATAACAACAAACAAATTTTGTATATTATGAAAACTGGGTATGAACCAGTAAGGAGTCTTTCTCTAAAAACATACAAAGTTATTTGCACTTATGGAGAATCAGACTAAAGTAGGTATAAAACCGCCGCTGCTAACAAAGCCAAATCTCCTATATTCATTTTGCACAGGTACAGAGAACAGCGATTTCCCTGGAAGTGGAAATAAGGCCCCTTGTTTGCTGGTTTATCTCCACCACAATGACAGAAAGAGCTATCCAGAAACCATAAAATCTCCATCATCCTAAGTCAAGCTTGATTTAGGAGAGCAAAAAGCAGCTCCTACACAATATTGCATCTCTTCCTATTGATATTCCTGTTGATTTCAGTGAGAGTGGTTATCATCCAAAACTACAGATCACAGCATCTGTCAAAATCAAGCACTTGGGTAACAATTTCCCCCCATGAAGAGGTTTATGCTCTCAGGGCTCTGCTGATGATGCATCCTTCTTAGCTTAGCTAATATAAGCGTATATGCGTATGTTGAATCCTGTTATTACATATCAAAGACATTTACTACTTTGTATAAGACTTCAAAGAACAGTTTGAGGATTTGCCAGCAATAGCTTTTAAAGAAAGGTTTACAAGAAAAACAGAAGAAATTACAGGCTTTCAGAACTATTCAGTATATAAGCCTAAAAAAGTTGATGGAAGTGCACTTCTGCACTACCTGAGAACAGCTGCTGTGCTGAAGTACCAACTTCCATGAAAAATTTTATTTAAGAAATAATAGGAGAAAAATTTGGTTGCTTTCCATACAATCCAAAATTAATACAATGTGTCCTTAATTTGTGTGAACTTTCTGGGCAAATCATTCTGACCTCTCCTGAAAATGAGAGGGGTCATATATGCACCTAAACTTCACTTATGAGCAACGTAAAGGAAAATCTGAAGAACATTTGCAACAGCTTATCTTTCCCCTGTCCAAATAGCTGACCTCGGGATTCTCTGAGCACTGTTGGGCAAACTTTTGCTCCTAGGGAAAGAGTACACACTTGGTTCTAGCTCCAGTAAGTACAGCTATAACTTTCATCTTGAGGAGCTCAAGTTCTACAGTAGTGTGGCCTCTATGAGAGATGCATTATTTGGTCATTCCCAAACCCTTCTCTGATTTAACAGAGTTAAAATGCACAAGTATGTTGAGGGATATCAAACCAAAGCCCCTACCTCAGGTAATGGCAATTTATGGCAGTGGTACTAAACCATGCTGTGATGTCTGTTTATACTGTAGACTATTGGCTGGTAGTAAAGGTCACATCAGTTAAACAAAATAATTTCTATTCTACTCATCCAAGTGTCCCCAAGTCATTTTAAATTCACTAACTGCAACTGAAGAAAATGGAATAAATCAATTTTCAGTTTTGCAAAATATTGCATCTTTTCCTGTAATGACATTTTGTACCTCTGTCCATTCATGATTTTACAACTCATTAACAACTATTTTAATGTTGCTCAAGCTTCCACAACTTTTTCCCACTGCCAAAAACCAACTACTAGAATACATTTTTGCTTCAGGAAACAGTTTTGGATTGATAGCATACAAAATGCAGATGCCAGAAAACTCATATAACTTTTTTCAAAAGTTTTTATTGTGGCTTCATAATTTTACTGCCTCCCTGCTGAAATATTCAGTGTTCACTTGTGCTGGTTTTGGCTGGGTTAATGTTCTCCATAGTAGCTAGTGTGAGGCTATGGTTTGGATTTGTGCTGGAAATAGAGATGTTTTCCTTACTGCTGAGCAGTGCTTACACAGAGTCAAGGTCTTTTCAGCTCCTCACCCCACCCCACCAGCCAGTAGACTGGGGGTGCACAAGAAGTTGGGAGGGGACACAGCTGGGACAGCTGACCCCAACTGACCAAAGGGATATTCTGCACCGTATGACACCATGCTTCGCACATAAAGCGGGGGGAAGAAGAAGGAAGGGGGGACATTTGGAGTGATGGCGTTTGTCTTCCCAAGTAACCCTTATGTGTGACGGAGCCCTGCTTTCCTGGGGATGGCTGAACACCTGCCTGCTGATGGGAAGCAGTGAATAAATCCCTTGTTTTGCTTTGCTTCCGTGTGTGGCTTTTGCTTTACTTATTAAACTGCCTTTATCTCAGCCCAGGAGTTTTCTCACTTCTACTCTTCTGATCCTCACCCCCATCACAACCGGGGGGAGTGAGCGAGTGTCTGTGTGGTGCTTAGTGCCGGCTGGGGTTAAACCACGACAGCACTTTTTAATCCTTCATGCACGTGAACAAACAGTTCCAGCAACACAGAAGATTAATAAAATGCTGAACAGATTCAAATGGCTTATATCTTACTCCTATTCTGATGATAACTTGCTTATGCAGTCATCTTAGGTCATTCCTTATCTATTTACAAACAACTTGAAGTTTTCCATAATGCTGCTTTTCCCTCTCAACATTGATTGTATTTATGTTTTCTCTATTTTTCATTAATTTAATCAAATCTGAGGAGACCTAAATGATCAGGAGCTTGATTAACTTTGTCACTTTAGCAATGGTTTTATGGTAGGTTTGGAGCCGATCTTCCATCATGCAAAATGTATTATGAGCATTACAGCTTTCATTCAATAAAAGGCTGCTGCTGCCAGAGCTCAAATACAAATAAAACTTTTTAAAATCAAGGGCCCCATTATATCACTTATTTCACTGGCTGCTCTCCAGGCCAACAGCCATTATTTATGAATAATGAAAAATTCTTTTCACTATATTGTACAGTTTCAATGAAGAGAGTTGTTAATATCTATGGAATAAGCAACAAAGAAAGCAAAACTCTTTCAGTGGAAAGGCTTTGACTTTTGAAGAATTGCAAAATAATTATGTGCCTGTCTTGCACCAGCAGCTCTTTTCCAAGAGAGACCCAAGAAAAAATTCCAGCCCAAATCAATGGCAACAGATCATTTTCCTGTGCTGCGAACGTAATCCATCATTATTACCACAGTTAACTGGGAACTGCTTTCTTTCCAGCCCTCAACACTATGCTTATCAGATCTTCAAATGACAAATTAATCTCCCCCTTCTGTTAATCAAGGAAACATTTTTGACATATTCAGAAGTAGGTAACTTTGACTAAAGAGTGAACTTCTATATTCAAGGCAACTATAGAGCCATCGTTAACCCTGTCGCTGATGCTATTCAATCATTTAAATGGACTGCAACTGAATTTGAAGAGATCACTACATCAGCTACCAACCAGCAATTTCTATCCTAGCTCATGCCCTGTCTGAAGACTCCTGAAATGGAGCAGCAAGGAAGTTTCTTCCAGCACAGTTTTCCTAGCTTAGCAGAAAGCTACAAGTCGACCTCACATGGACTACACAAGGACCGCTGTTCTGACACCGCAGCCTACAGAAATGGTACAAAATGTTGCTTGTCAGCTCCATCAGCCCAGCCATGGGACAGGATACACACTGCAAAGGGAACAGATGAAGTGGGAAGAGAAGAAACTCAAGACAATTCTATTGAGTTCTTCAATAAGCAACTTCCAAGACCCTCATTTTCAACAGTACCACTACACTTATAAGACCCAGAAATGTAGAAAGCTACCCATACTTTCTTTCAGCAAAGCACTACCACTTGGGCTGTGTATGAATTACATGACATTTGAGGTGACAGAAACCTCTGAAGTTATATTTGGCGTGATTAAAAGGTATTTCAGTTCACAAAGAAAGTTTTCTGTAATTTAAATCGATAGCTTACCCCAGGAGTGATTTATTTCAAGAAAACTTCACAGTATTTCCAGATTATAGAAAAAGTGCTGTTTATTGAAATTAAAAGAATAACTTTTAACTAGAGAAAGGACAGAAAGAACATAACTTATACAGAAGAATGTGGGGAAACTGCATGGAAAATTAGAGCTACATGAGTAAGAATTACTTCTTCAAATGCCATATCCATAATAAATGAGTCAAATACCTCGTGCAAGTACCTTGTAATACTTTGTATATCACTCACTGCATAGCCCCAAATGTTACAATGCATATGAAGCTCCTCAGTTTGAGCTAGAAAATGTATTAAGCAGTTGTTCCTACAAAATCCTGCGTAAACACATGTCTATCTCAATACTGCACCTATTTAATCAATGTTGCCATACTATCACTACTTCTAATGAAATCTTCCTGTCTTCCTCTCCAGCTTCTTTTCCATTCCTTGCTGTTTGTTGAATCCAGTTTTGGACTCATGCTCAGGATTATTTGAGCAGAGACCAGAGTTTTCTGCTTTTACTTATTACAGTCAGTAGTAGCTTGTGTGAGTAAACTTCGTTGGGTTTTTGAGTGAAAAAACAACCAGTCAGGAGTTGTAGATTCACTTGAAAGTTAAAGAAAAAATGAATCAAGATATGCTGGATAAAGTCGAAGTGAATTGAAGGCATATACAGCTGGGTTTGGGAAAGAGAACAGGGTTACATAAATCAGGAATTAGAAAGCCTTAAGCTGCTGCAAATCCAAAGTCTGAGTTACATGCTGAGTTTTGGCAACCTGACTTAGAATGAACTAAGTGAAGACACAAGTGAGCTGCAACAAACCAGAAGATGGCTTTTTGCTTCTATCATGCCTAGAACAAAACAATAATGGATTAAGAAAGCAATAAGGAGGACTTGGAAAGAAAACAGCAAGACACACAAACATCAGTGGTGAAGGCAGAAGCATTGAGCAGGCTTAAAAATATTGGTGCACTGACACCAAGCAAAGCAAAAACAGGCTTTACTGTCTCTAATAAAAATGTACAATTTGATTCTGTATCTTAAATAAAATTAAAAAAGAGAAGGATGTCTCTTTAATAATCCAGGGAATTCTCCTGTGAGGGATCTGTGATTCTAGGTATCTAGATGGTTACTTGCGCATATCATCAAACTGAAGCATTTCACAAAAGCAATTAGCAATCTCTTTACTATGTTCTCTGTTGGGAAAACTCACAGGACTGAGGTGGTCACAGCACTGCTTCATCTGGGGTCCTGAACCCAATAACAGAATTCTACCAAGTGCCATATAAAGCTGAGGGAGTGAACTGATGCAACAGATAACTGAGTATTATTAATGTCATATGTGTCTGGCCTCTGGGGTACTTCAACCAAAGAGCTGCAAGCAGAAATTATTCTGGATTTAATAATCAGCAGTTTCAAGTGCCACATCTCTAATGATCTGATTGCAAAGAATTAATGTACTTTTGTCCATTTTCCCCCTTTCATAGCTCAGCTGCTTATAAAGAAATCAGTTGCAAGTTACTATAGTGTAGCACAAGGATATGGAAAACATGTTGAGTTTAAGTATCATTAGGACACTTCTCAACCAAAGTAAGTTTTTTCTGCATAGGATGTAGTTGCAGCAAATCATGCCCAGGTGGTAGGTAGCAATATATAAAAGTTAACACAGCTCCTTCATTCTGTAGTTAAACATGCTTTCTCAGTATTTTTAAGAGGAATGGAAAAGACTTTCAGAGACTGAGGACAGTTATTTTGTTGGACCATATGATGGACTGGATAGGATTTTTAAGTAAATTAAGAATGTTAATCTCACTAAAAACTGTATCATGAAATCATTTATCTACTCAAGCAACTAAAAACCTCATTCTGATTCCAATGTTGTAGATTTCAACTAAAGCGCTATAGATCTGCAGAACTTGAGAGAGGCTGGAATGAGGTAAAAATTGAATGGTTACCAGAGTTTCTCACCATTTGGTAATGTCAACAATTTGGCTACAGATATGCAATTAGCACAAACATTTTGGTACAAACTCAAAAATGTAGGAAACCTTGTAAAATAACATCTTAGAAGCAACAGAAAAAACTTAATTCAGTCTTATTTCATGTCAGTTGTAATTAACGACTGAAAAGTCACCAAGCTTGTGCAATACACTCTGAGTAAAGAAACCTGAGCAGATAATTTCTTGCTCGCTCACCTTTTTAAGGCTGACCCTACCATCTCTCCATGCATGAAACTCCTATTGCAGTCAACAGAAGCTCTGCATGGAAAGGAAGAGTGATATTGATACATAAGGCATTCCTGAAGCTAACTAATGAGAAAACGTACAGCTTCAAATATTAAGCAACTGAGGGAAGATACGTTAATTTTTTTAGAACTTGAATATGTCACAATATGACTTTTATGAGCACACACACATAGGATCTGAACCCAAAACCACTGAAATCAATGGGAATCTCTTTTATTTCCATGCTTTTCTGATTAGACTCATAGCAGTTCATTTAATGCAAGATATGAAGTCATTTACAAGGTTAATTTATGCCCATTTTTTTCCAAAGTGTACATGCTGTGCAGTATACAATGCTATAAAATAGAATGTGTTCATAATAGCCAGGCCAATTTATAACAGATTCTCAGAATCTTTTGGCAGAGGTAATATCAATTCCAGTGATACTCTTCAGACCTAAAACGTTGGATATTTCAGCTACTAGTAATGCTTCTAAAATTGGAATGAACTTTTAAAGTGCATCTACTGTAACATTTATCTTCTGCTATCAATATAGGATGCTGTGAACTATTTTGCTAGATAGGGCTAACAACAGCCAGCTGAACTAGAAGTGACTTTGCAGCATATAGGTGACAGAATGTACCTTCCTGTGTGCATTTTATCTGATTTCAGGTCAGTCAGTCGCTTTTGATGGGTAAAAACCACAAGTTATTCTGCAAAGCTTCTCAAAATATTTAGTATTGTCCACAGGCTGAGGAGTGACAACGAAGAAATGCAAGCTAGAATTAAAATTGTGCTCAAAAAGAATGAAAACTAGCAATGCTGAGGATTTCTCAAGACAACCCTATCAGTTGCTGCACACATTTCTGTTCAATTATACCGCCTTTACTTCAGAGTTAATAAAATTCTACTACATAATGCTTCTTTATGGAGACTGATGGACATGCTTCATGCTAATTTCTTCTTGAGTTAGTAAGCCTTTATTTGCCATGTCATGGCAAAAATGATGGCAAGCAGCCTAGCAGAAATGCCAGCGCATACTTTAAAATGTCATTAAGTTGCAGACCAAATTAAACTATTGACCAAATGAAACTGTTTACCACACATACCATCTACGCCTTGCTAGCGTTAAAGGCTAAAGTGACACCACGTGGGTTTTAAAGTGCGTTTTACATAACTGACACTCAGACTTCGCAGCAAAGACCATAGGATAACATGCCTGTGTGATGAGCATTGATGTTTTTCCCCGTGCACTGAACTAGCAAAAAGAAAACTGGGAAATGCGAAGAAAAACATCAAATATTACTGTAAATATGGTTCACTTCAGGATATTTGCATTTGAGTTTATTTACCATACTATCCTGATTTGGAAGTCTGCTGACATGGAGAAGCTCTAGAGCTGGAAGGACTAGCCATAAGGAATATTCTGGTCCCTTCTGGCACAGAAACTGCAGGATCCAGTGATGCCCCTGCCTACTGCAACAAAACCATAGGCTGGTACCGACTCCAACGGTCACATACTATTTGCCCATAGTTCCAGCCACAGCAGTTCTCCTGCAGGAGGCACAGACACAAGGGCAGTTCACAAAGGACACTCACTCACATTTCTTTTATGTACCGGGATCTGTGACTTGCATATCTTGTTCTAAGCCTGTTGCAGCCTCAGATAGTTGATTTTACTTACACAAAATATTTCTCTTCTTGTTAAGAAGTTTTCAACAGCTCAGTTTCTGATTAGGAAAAAAAAAAACCTGACAAAACCATCTTGACTTCTTCTTGTCACTTTGCCAGTACTTAGGAACTCGTACTTTGCTCCTAATGGCTTTGATTTAGGTTTTGGCACTACCATCAGGAAAGGAGCTCAGCTCCCAGCAGTGAGAACCAGGCTCCTGGGCTTTGATCAGCTTGATAATCACCTTGCCGAACAGAACAAACATTACCCTGGATCAGCACCCTGTTCCCATGGGTCAGTGAAGCTGGTACATCTGTCATGTCCTACGGGCTGCTGGGCAGGCTCAGACCCTCCGGAGGCTCAATCCTCAGAGAATATAGATAATACCAGGATAACGCAGAGCAACTGCTAAACAAACAACATCCCTCCCTACCCCCCAAACACCTATAAGCAAAACCACCCAGCCAGCATAAAATGCGCTAAAATGAACACAGCGATCTGAGGAGTTTTATTTCATTTTTTACATTAGTCTGTCTTCACAAGAGGGACTTTTTGCTAATTGGCATGATTCAGTTAAATGAGGAGGTATTTTGAGATTAAAAAAGATACATCAACTGTTTGGATAATGGAATGGGGAGCAGGCTTATAAACCACAGAAAAGAGGAAAGGAGCTGTCATGCTCTGGAGGTTACAATGAAAAATGATCTTGGGAAATGGGAGGAATGAATAAGGCAACAGTCAGTACACACAAATACAAAGCAGCATCATTACAAAGCAGAAATCAAAGAAATAAACACAAAATGGGGATTGACTAGGTAGAAATAATACAAAACAGGATCCCGGAGTGGCAGTGGACTGCAGGCTGAATAGGAATCAAAACTGTCAAGCTGTTGCAAAAAGGAAACTCTCTTTACTGGAGTGTATTAGCAGGAAAGTCTTAACTAAAACATGGGAGATAATTATTCTGCTCTGTTAAGCATTGTTGATGCCCTCAGTTGGAATATGGTTCTGTTTGGGTAAAAGTATAAACAAGATACACAGGATATTAGGATAAGATGAAGATAAGAGTTCAAGGGGGAACAGTAAAATTGATAAAATTTTGAATATGACTTATAAGGAAATGAAACAAGGAAATAGACTGAACTAGTCAAGAAAGGAAAGACTGGACAGGGAGCCATGATATATCTTGAAATGAGCAAATGCTTGTCATAAAGCAAGTGGTTATCCTTGAAGGTTGTTCTCCATATCTATGAGGACGGAACAAGGAACAACAAATTACAGCACAGGAGTTTTGGTGAAGTATTGTGGGAATCTTTATAAGGAATCAGACTGCCGCCTTCAGAAGTTTGTGATTAGCCTGGGCAAACAATTGTTAGAGCTACATGACCTCTTTGAGACCGCTGTTGGGGTTAGGTCCAGCAGAACGATGGGAAGAGAACATGAAAGCATTCCTTGCTGCCTTCCTGGCCCCGCAGGATCACAGGTTCTGCTACTGAATTGCTCTCTTTGGGGAAGCAGTGGGAAAGACCATCCCCCAGCTCGCTGGGAAAGAATATGAAAAGCAGGGAGCCAAGGCAAAGGCTTTGTTTCTGGATTCATGTGGTAGAAGTTTTTGTAATTGGAAAGAAATAATTACTTTCTGGGAGCCAGAATTCTTAAGAGACAACTAGGTTACAAATTTTCAATATAAAAGCACAATGAAGACTGTGCTGATGATCCTTGAGTAATAAGATTCTACCCAGTTTGAGTATGAACATGGCACATCCTCATCCTCATTTTCCTGGTCATCTTTAGATATTTTAAATCTAAATGTGAGACATAGAGGCTCTGGGGAATGCATGAGGGATATTTCTGTGTATTTACATGCAATCAGTGTATGATAGTCATATTAGGAATAATTTTTCTGTGACTCACTCTAGCTGCAAAAACTACTCAAACTTTTCTAGCAATATCTTACTTCTCTAATTATCTGGTTTTGTTGAAATTGGTTATAATCCCATTGCAGGGGTACAAAAAAGTAAAAACACTAACACATCCTAATATGATGAATTAATGAGAATATGGCCAATGTCACCCTATCCATCTACAGAGAATAGCACACTGTCAAATCTAGTGACAACCTAATAAAGATATACATTCTTCATTTTAGACAATGTTTGGAGTGACAATTATGGTGTAGAAGACGACAGCAACCTTGGAGAGAAACTGCAAATGCTCTATTTTGCAACTGAAGGAACATATTAAAATAACATATTCTTTTGGCCACTTTTCTATTTCTCTATGAGCAAATAAGGCAGATTGGAAAAATGATCATTCCCATCAGGAGGTTCTGAAAAGACATAAAATAGATTAAACTGCTCTTGTCTCTGTGTTTGAATACAGAAGCAACAAAAAGTAATTTCAGTGCAGAGAGGCTGAAGGTAAACAACAGTAATCCTCAGTTTCATTTTCGTTCTGGCAGGTCTCCTTGCTGATGGTTTGCCCTTAATTGCTTTTCTAGTTACCTAGTTGTGCATAACTGTGTGAGATCATATTTAAACAAACCCACTTCGTTTTCTTAACTCCTGCTGGACCAACCTTATTTTTTTGGCCCCGGAATGTGCAGTTCTGACTTCCAGGAGTAATAGGTCAACCTGTCAGCTCTTTTTTTTAAAACTTAGCATTCTTAGTATTACTATTTTCTGACTCCATATAGACATGCAGTGTTTGTCAGCAAGCCTTTCATTCATGATTCCCAGTTGCCCTACAGTCACAGAAGCAGCTTGTTGCTTCCTAGTCTTACCTTTCCCTTTTTCTCTGATGACTTTGAATGTCAGAGAGAACACCGTTATGCCCAACAACATGGGGGCTACTCTGATCTGTCTGATCACTTACCTGCTCCTACAAAAAGATACTGGCGAAACACTAATGGGAGCAATCAGCCCTGCTGATGTGGAACATATCAGCACTTTGACAAGAGTGAGAGGGATCCAAACTGACACAGTAAGAAAACAAGTAATAATAGTTGGGATGGAGAGAGCAAAAAGTAGTAGATTGAAAGAAAAGGCATAAAAGTCAGGGACAACAACAAAGTTCACAGAAGCCAGACGATAAGGCATCAGAAGATGAAACAGAAATTCTGAAAAAATGAAGCCAAAACCCAGTCCCAAGTCAAAAAATCAATGTGCTTGAGAAAGCCTTATTCTGGGATTCAACAAGGGCTTTTTGTCTCTGAAGTGGTTCACACAAACTACTCTTCACCATAAGGTTCAATAGCAGCTGGACTTCATGACTTTCCAGTGATGTGAAAACTGTACAGAAGAAAACCAAAATAGTATCGCATAACTTGTAAATTCAGGATAAAAATTGGAACTAAAGGAAGGCAAATGGAAGGATAACTAAAGGAAAACAAACAGATGGAGGATGAAAATTAATATGACAAAACTAATGTGTAAGAGGAAGAAGCTGCAAAGAGACCATTGTACTCACCACTTGTTTTTTTGTAACCTGGCTTTCCTAATGAAAAAGGCTTTTAGAAGGTGGAAATTAATACCATGTTTTGTGGGGAGCGCAACAGGAAGAGAGTTCAGAAAACTCCAGTAGCGTAAGGCTGTTATGCAGCAGACCTTCCCACATCTTTGCCTTCCACCTGCAGACAGAGTGGCACCCGCCAAGGACACATGGGCAGTATCTGAAGGTACTTCCAGTATCGTTCATTGAACACCAAGGACGGAATATTTTCCATGCACTCCACAGCTATTAATAATTGATTATTTTTTCTTTCACAGTCCTCCCTCTATAACTAACTCATATCAGAACAATTTTGCTCTCTTCCCTTCCAGTATTCTCCCCACTTCCTTCATTTTACCTCCTTTCTGCCAATAACTTTTACTCCAAGTATTCTTTTCTCTTTAAATCTCTCTTTCTCACCAGTTCCTCCCCATGGATCACTCCCATCTCCCGCTTCCCACTATCCTCCCCAAAATCGAATCAACCCATGCTCCTCATTCACTCCCTTTCTGTTGTTCCTTTTGCACCCTTGCCAGTCTGCAAAATTCATGTCTGGCACTGTTCCTCCTTGGGGGCTCTGGAGTAGAACCTGGGTTCTGCAAATACCCTAGGGTGGCTGCAGGTCTAGTGGAAACAGTATATTTATTTGGAGCATGGTCCCTCCAGGATGCTTTATTGCATCCTGTCTTTTACCTCAAACATCAATATCTCCCATTTTCTCCCCTAAAAAACTCCATAATCAGTCTAGTTAATTTTGAACTAAATAGACTCAAAAAGAAAGAAAGTGTCTGCGTTGAAATTCTGCCTCCACTAAGATAAATGACAGAATTCCCATTGACTACAAGGGGGCTGATGTTTCATCCTTAGAACTTATTGGGCCTGTGAACTTTAAATCCTACAGGATTACACAGAACAAACGGTCAAAAATATGTCATCACTTTTTTTCTTATCAATTTACAGAAACTAGTAGCTGAAGGGTATACAGAAATGTAATAGTTTTTCATTTGAATGAAACATTGGATAGAACTTGCATGATCAGACTCAAAAGTTTTATAAAAATTTACGTGGCCATAAGGGATAGTCCGACACCATGAAGCTGAAAGAGCTGAAGGACCATCATTAATAATGAAGCCAACTAAATGCATGTGGGGCAAATGGGAAGTTTTCATCCTCAGTGAAAACTTGTGGCTACTGATCAGTAAAGGGCAAGACAGGTACGTGGCTGAGGAAAAAAAGTAAGGATGTCAAATGGTAACTGGCTTATTGGTGACTGTCTCACAACCACCCGGAAAGGGTCCTGCCCCTTTTGCCCACTGGTCCCTCCTTTCTGTTAATTCATAATTATCTCAGTATTGAACACTGATTATTAAACATTGAATCTTGAATCCTTGTGACAGTCAAGGTGGCAGAACCTTGGAAGGATGATGGACTACATGGAAGAGGAGGGGTGGGAACAATTTTTGGAACTGTTTGTTTTCCCCAGGAGTGGTTCTGCCAAAACTAAGAGAGCAGCCCTAGTAAAGGATTATAGAGCACACAATTCATGGAGGTCACACACACATTTAAACTAAACAGGGGAGTCAAGGAAAAAGAAAATTTTATTATTCCAATTACATGCACAAGGAACTAAAACTCAGTTTATATAATCTCATCCCAGGTTTCCAAGAAGCTGAGATTAGAACTGGAAAACAAAACTTTATGTCATGATTCTCAATCTTACTTTTCATGGAGTTAGGGAATAGGTGCCTAGGCTAGAATTAACTATTAGAAAATCTAGTGTCATGGACTATGTATTGTTATGAGAAAGTCCAGGAATGCGGATTTAAATAATCTTCTGTAACTTTCCATGGCCATTTTCTATTATAGCAAAATTGCACAATTTAGTTGCACTCTCTAAAAATGTAAGTGTAATTTCCAATTTGAATTAATATGGATTTACTACTGGCAGTTGTTTTTATAATTTTCCTCTGTGAGACTGAAGATGCTTTAGCAGTCAGAGGTTCCTTAGCATGAAGGAATTTATACTACACAATCCATCACCTTCCAATTTGCCTTTTTATAAACTAAACCTATCAAGTGGTTTAAGTAAAAGGTGGCTGTGATGGTACTTTCCCTAACAGATATGCTACAAATCTGGCAGAAACATTACGATCACAAAGGACAGATTCCTACTGTATGGACATTCCAGGGAGGAAGCGTATGTACTTCTCTCTAATAGACAGGATCCTTAATTATAGACCAGTTTTGCTAACTTTCCAGTATGCTTAGAACAAGACAAAAAGGTTTTGCATACAAGAGAAGAAAAAAAAGAGGAACACACAAGCAAACCAATTAGAAACAAAATTCAGACACTTGTATCATGGTCCCAGCTTGCTCCTAACTTGTTTAAGGCGATTTGCATGTATGGGAAACATCACTTGCTATACAAGCAAATAGACTACAATCAACAAACAAGAGTTACTGATGTTAAAGAAGTAGTAATAAAAATTAACCAAACAGGAGTTTGCAATGCATTAAGGATTTGTGCTATGTATTGGTGACCCTGTTCCACAAAACTAACAGTTTTGGGGCACCTGAATGCCGAGATTAACTGGATCCAGTGTTCTGCTACTCTTTTACCCGCACCCTTTCCATTCAACTCATCCTCACAGGTTGCTGTCACTGGAGTGAGGACATTCTCAGGCAGCCTCTGGCTATATCCAGAGTAGAAGAACATATAGAACAACGTATCCACCCATTTGCTAGCCCCTTGCACATGGAAGGCCTCCCTCAAGACAACCATTGACCAAATTTGACTGGTTTTCCCATCAACCATTGTGCATTTATGCCTTTATGCCAGGAAAATGGAATCGGTGCTCACTTCATGACATCTAATTTATGGACAGCTTTTGGTGCCAAGAATGTCTAATTGGTGTGCAATTGTACCTTTGTGCCAACCATGAAGAGGAAATTCTGTGGAAGAGAGGGGATGTACAGAAAAGTGCGGCATTACCTGCACAGCCTGTCTTCTACTGAAGTGTAATAACTCTGCCAGCCAGTAGCTGAATTGGACTCTTCAGCCAAGAGTGGCTTGGCAGAGAAATCACAGTATTGCTACTCAGAGTCAGGTTTAAGTAACAGAGTTATTCGTTGTCATATCAATGATTCACTTGTTCATAACGCAAAAAACGTCATCCCTCCATATAGCAAAGAATTTTTGCCTTCCTTTCTTTTATTTAATTTGATTCAGGAGACCATGCTATCTCAAACTGCACAAATCAAAGCACATAAGCTAAATCATCACTAGCATCTAGTGATTCAGGGAGAGAGGTGTGCACATTGAACACACATAAATCATACAGGAGTGATATGCTGCAGGCAAAAGGAATGATTTGGGGCATGCACAATACTTTAAAGTTCAAAGTGTAATTTAAAGATGCTAAAACCTTCCTAGTAATCCTCATGCATTTTTTTTCTATCTGTATCTACTGTTATATTCTAAAGGAATTCTTCTCTAATAAAATGCCATAATTTAATGCACTGATGGTAATGCTGATTCAATTTTCTGCTTGCATAAATATCTTCTAAATCCATATTATAAAAAAAATAACACTGGCCCTAGGTGTAAAAATCTGTACTTCTAATCATCTATGTAGCCAGAATTAATGGTCCGGTAATAACTGTCATTTGATAAACTGATCAATCATACCTTATCTGCACTACCATAACATAATATAGGCATCCACTAGTAAAAACATTAATAAATACAAGATCTGTTGGTTCTAGCATGGATTAAAGGATTATTTAACCAGATGAAAGCAAAGAGGGTGAAATTATTTCAAACACCGTGGAAACACCACTTGCTTCAAACTGAAAACTGGAGATTCTGGTAAAGAGCACAAGGAATACAAACATTGGGTTGCGTTATTTATGGAAGATACAATCCTATGAAAAATTCAAAGTGCAGGAAAGAAACACCCAAGTTCTCTTTCATTTTACATGTAAAAAAGTTTATATTGAAGAAAGATCAAACGTATTTTGTTCAAATGGGACAAGCACATGAATGCAAATGTCTAAAAGCGGTCAAATAAAACATGAACAGTCATATACAACAATAAGAATGTACCACGGGCCTGTTCATTCCATTAGGTTGATATTCTTGATGTGTCTGAGTAATTACTAGTCCAGTTTAGGAAAACCTTCCCAGATTTCATGCCTGGAGCTTTATAGCAGGGCGCACACATGAAATCACATCTCAGTTCTCTGCAAATCATTAAAAACTTTCAAAGCGCACAAAACAAGGTGGAACTATTGAAGAGGAATGACAAATGAACAGTATATGCCCATGCTTGCAGGAGAGGTGTTCAAAGTATCTTAGGTGCATAGCAAACTCTTGGTTCTGGCAATTCTGCTAACTCCATAATGCCAGCAGTCAACAAGTCCACGGGGATGGAAAGGGTTACAACCCTCTTCAGACCCATAACACATTGAGTAATATATGGGGTGAAAAAGGTGGGGAAGAGGAACGTTACAGATGTAGTTTATCTGCCCTGATAATATCCTAAATTTGTTACAGTCCCAGTTGCATGTGCAAGTGTTATCACTGGACTGCATAATAGATTTTAACACACACATACGCTCCAACGTCCAGATCCCCTAGAAATAAGGACTGGGAACCATGAAGCATCTGGCGTGGTCCCTGGAAAACCTATTGGTAACTCTTCATGATAGAAACTGTTACCACTTTTACATCTTGGGAGGATGTGACAAGAATCTCTTTCAATCTAGCTTAACTGGAAAGAACAGAATGTAAAAGTGCCGTTTCAAATGCTACTGCCTATCATTCCTGCTCCTCTGATCCTGCCTGTTTGCAAAAACAGCACCAAATACATTTCACTTCCATGCCTGCATATACACAGATTGTTCCACACATACACAGAAACTCACAGGCATGTACACAGGTATACCATCATACACATACCTTCTAGTTCCTAAAACACTTTGTTTCTTGGTATCTGCTGTCAAGAGTTTGAAATGCCCCATTTTGGTCAGTTTGAGAGAGCCTAGTAAGGCTAGTAAGACTAGTAAATGATCTGTGAGGAAGAACTAACAGATCTGTGGTTAAGATGACAGCACTGAAGGAAAAAGTAACAACAAGCCTTCACATAAAGAAAAGGCCACTAAATTTAAGGTGGCACCCAGTTGTTTGTCACGTCAATGGCACAACACAAAAGTTCTCAATTCAAAGGTCTAAATTGCAAAAAGGGAAGTTCAGGTTACAAATTTCTAATGGTTAAGAGTACCAGAGGAGAGTACCAGAATAAATTGCTGGGGAGACTGTGGAATGTCCTGCACTGAAGGTCTTTAAGAACATGGTGAATAAGCATCAGGAATGATGCAGATACGGTTGACGCTGCCTTGGGGGAAGGGGTGGATTAGCTAACTCCTTGAGAGTCTCTTGAGATAACCCTGTGTCATTTCCAAAGCTTTGCAAGTTTAGTGGATTGAGGAAGTGACGAACTAATTATTTATGTGAAAAGATTCTGATAGGATGATACATCTACTAAACTAAGATTTTGCTGGATTTATAGTTTGTTCCTTGCCATTTTCATCTCTAGCAGATGAGGTGTGAAATTGCTTCAGTAGAAGGACGCAGCACATAACAGCATTAGACAGCATTTAGAAGAACAGAACTAAGACTGTCAAACTTCGGGATCATGCTGAGCTCATCACTACCTCTGGATCTGCAGATTCTTTCTTTACAGCATATTTCCTAGGAAACTGTAGAAGTCGGAGATCTGGTCACATGCTGATTTTTTAATGGTTGGACTACTGATATTTTTTCAGACTCTGCTATGAAGTCAGCCCCTAGAAAACAGCACTGAACAGCAAAACTACAAAATGGGACACATGCGTAATCCTTCTGCTTCATGTGCTTTACTCACTTTGAAACTTCTTTCAAAACCATGGCCTTATAATTCATAAACATTTGAAGAATGAGGCCAGATACCTCAGACACCATCTTATTATCCCCAGCTTAGTCCAATTCTGCTAAAATAAATATGCCCACACACATATGAGAGAGACAACAAGGCCACTAGGGTACTGGTCACTACTCAGAAGTACATCTCCAGCAGAATCCATGAAGAGATCTGAGGCCCTGTTGTGACTACTGTGTTACAGAAGGGCAAGAGATGAGAAGGTGGCTTCCCAGTCCCTCAAGGGTTTTAGATATTTCTATCAACAATATGAACACTGCTTTTGCACCTTTGTACTTTTATCTGCCAGAGGAGAAGTGGGCTAAATCCACAAGCCAAGATAAGCAATTCACCTAAGTTTAAAAAGGAGAAGCTAATATGGCCCAAATTTGCTCAACTGTTCTCAAAATATATGATGTCTATATGGACAGGAAAATGCATGTGATACAAATGCTTAGTAGCCAGGTTTATATCAGAATGATTGAAAAAGAGAAAAAAGAGAAATACCCAAAGAGCATGCATTTTCCATCCAAGTAATGCAAGTCTAAGCTAAATTTAAATCACTGTAACTTCACCAAGGAGCCTGCACATAACTGAGGGCAGAATTTGACACTGATGTAGTTCTGCCTTTGTGTTCTACCTCTTAGAAATCCGTTTTAAATCTATTTGTCATACACGTCTTCCAGCTTAAAGCAATTTTTAGTACTTCCTCCTCTCTCCCCAAACAAAAAAAAGGATGCAAAGGAATTAATGAATTAAGATTTAATGCCCAATTTTAATTGCCAAGACAGGGCAATTATATTATAATTCATTAAAATAAAATCCATTCACCACACATATACACACCCTAGGCTCTTTATGTTTCAGACACATCACGTAAATTCACACCACTCAATGGAAAATAAATGTTACTATTAATTTTTATTAAAATACTAGTTAATTCACATCTACCATAATTGAAATACAAGACAAAACATTGTTATTAGCTCCCTACTACAGACCATACAAAGATTTTAATGAACTTTTTTATTTAGTCAGCATGCTGAAAATTCATTTCTCAAACTAAGAGTTCTTATCATTGAGGAAATTGCCTGCATATAAGAACCGCCTCTTATAATTATTCAGTGCCTTAAAAGAAGCATGCTTGTGAATATTTCAGACTTTAATTTTTAATAATTTCCTTTTGAAACATCTTATTGTGCCAATGTACTGGACAAACACATGGATGGAGATATCAAAATAGAATGTAACGCAGGCATCCCAAAATTAATAAAAATGTTCTCATACAAAAAACCTTTGCTCCAGACATACCTCTAAATATTCCCTTCTTGGCCTCTCCATCCCACAGAAAGCAATATTTCCATCTTGTACTACCTTGCTCCAGCAACCTCCTGAAACCCCACCCCTTCTTTCACTGAATACTAACTAGAAGCGAGATAAAAACTTCCTGTCTTAACATCTGGAGAGTCTGGATTCAGTATTTTAATTCAAAACAATAATTTTTAATTTAAAAGCTGCATAGAGATCACAGAATTTCAGTTCTTTCAGAAAAGCAAGCAAAAGACTCTTTCCCCTTTACTAGATTGACAAAATAGACAGCATACTAATGGACAGGTAAAAATCAGCTATGCCAAAGGACTGTCACACAGAAAATCCATTATGAAACCATCTGATTCTTTTTCAAATTGTTCAACATCATCTACTGCATACTTCATTTTCACTTCTCTCAGCTCTCTCGTCTCACCTCTTCCCAACTCAAAGGAAAACAGTAAAAGTGACACTGTCATAGATTTCCAGCTCCTGCAGCCTTCACCCCAACACACTTTTTTTCCCCACTGACTATCTGGTGCTTTGCTCTGTTCTTAGCTGGGTAATCTTCAAATACTCCGGCCTTCACAAGGATGATACAAATGCTTAGAGGGGTGTGTTCCAGGAGAATCCTGCCAGTAAGGGACACCTGCCATGGTTATTTAATGTCACACATTTCCTCCGAGTTCTCCTCTTCATTTGAAAGCCTGGCAGAATTTGTTGTTTTTTTTGAAGTTTCAGAAAACATGGATAAAGCAATTTCCAAATATCCTGTGTTGGTGTATAAACCATCATGAGTTAGGTCTAGTTAGCAGAGCTGTTGGTGTAAGCCTGTGAACTTTAGCTGACTTTGTTTTAGCAGAAGCAGACAAAGTATGACCCATCTCTTGTCCCAAACAGCAGAATGAACCTTGAATAGTTTTTTGTGCACAGGGAAACTACGCAAACAATCCGCTGATCATCAAGAAGTGCAAACGTGTTCAGACGTGTCCTGAACGAGCACATTGTGGGCACCAACAATGGCAACAGCAAATCAGAAAATGGACCAGTCGCTAAGGAGGTACTGTCTATCTGATCCTATAACTAAGGGAACCAAAGAATTTTTGGGGAGACCCAGAGGAAAGAGAGACTGGAGGGAAGCCAGAAGAAAGGGGAACACAGGCAACTGAAAAGAATCACAGACCCTGCACCAGGACTATGCACAGCACAGCTGGTACCACTATGCTAATCCACCTGACTTTTCTGGACCACAGCATCCCTCCTGCAAAACAGGGAGGTCATGTAATGAACTACAAACAGTAACCTGCGCAACTTCTCTCCTGGACTGCACCATCTCTTCCACAAAACACAGAGGCAGTTTCAATCATAAAATTCATGCAATTGGAGCTTCAAAACCAGGACAGGATCCTCATAAATTTAACAACCATTGTGCTTTTCATCACTTCTTCTCTTGGGAAGTTGAGATCACAGTGTCTAGAAGACGTTGCCATATGCATCTTGCTTTCCTGGACAGGATCTGTGCAACATCTGATTCTATCTAACTTTTGCCTTCTAAAAGTTACTTAGTCTTAGTTAGACCTCAAAGTGGCTTCCAGTGTATTACCTAATCTGAAACACTTAGTGTTTGCTACAAAGACAAAATGGACAACTACCTCAGGCTAGGAAAGTGGCTTTTGGATAACTGTGCAGATGAGATGAAGTTAAGCAACTATGTTCTGTTCAAAAGTACAGCCTGTGAAAAGGAATTTATTTGTTGTATCGTTACAAAACTAGCATATATGGCTCTCGAGTGCATTCTTCCTTTTGGGCTCAAGCTCTCTGCTCCCACTAGATGGGTGGCCTCTCCTCTTTTATCTCAAACCTTTTTTTTTTTTTTTTTCCCATTTTGAAAAATGAAGTACCTGATTGACTGGCATGAACAGGCCTATTTCCAAATCATATCAACACCTCCATCTGTCAAAAAGTTCATCTTCAAAGCAATTTCAAAAGCCAAGCTATCCACAGTAGGTGTTTGCAATAGTTCCATACATCAAGCATGCTACACACAAATGCACCACATGACATTAACAGGGAATACAACTTCCTATACAAAGTCAAGGGAGAGGAAAGTAATAGAAACTGAAAGAAGATAAAATGTTTTGTAGGTAGTGGAACACCAGCTGATAGCAATTTCTCTTTCAAGCCACAGTATACTTAATTTATTTATAGGTATTGGAAAAATGTTATTGGCACAGTCCTGTGTAGGAAAATACACTAGAAGTGCCACTTTATGAAAAAGCAGCTCAGAAGGAGAAACATAAAGAAAATGAAAAATGTTTGCCTAAATATCATGTCACATTTCTTGCAATAGAATAATGATGAAGCCAGGAGCAAAGTTAGGCAATTAGGAGTGAGAGCAACTAAGTACAGCCTATACCCAGCACATAGCAATGGCGTATTTCAGAGTTCTATTGAGGAAGCATCTAAAGATGAAAAGTAATAACTCATAATCTTTATGATCTAAACTATCAAGATTAATTTATTTATGTTTCTGATACTGGGACCTATCATCCACATTCAATCCTGCTGGTATTTTTCAGATAGACTTGTGCTTTTCATGGCTTTACTTGAACATGGCTTTTCATGGTTTTATTTGGATATTTCAAATGGTTTGACTTGTGTAAAAGTCATCAGGCCAAGTGGACATTCAGGTAGGTAGGATGTTTTCTTACCGTGCTAGCAAGAAAAAAAACAAACAAAACCAAACCAACAAAAAACAAAAAGAAAAAAAGAAAGAAGTGATTGCTGAAAAGTTTTCAGGCTCTATTATGAATGCCAGATTTTAGCTGACACTCATGCAAACATGCAATTTGAAGGGTTAGAAGAAGCAGCCTACCCCTTGATGCACAGGGCATGCAGAAGGACCAGACAGTCTCAATATAGCTGGAGACGTGCCCTTTTTTTAACCTTGCATTTTTGTGTCAGCAACCTGAGAATCTCCCAAGATTTAAGAAAACCCTCACATAATTAAGCACAGTTTTTTTAAACGCTCAAGGCTATTGAAGTAACTTGAGCTTACTGAAGTAAGCAATTGTGGAAGAAAGACACTTAACAAAGACAACCTGGAGGATGAATCAGAGCATTTGGCTTTTGGTTGTATAAATGGTTATGAGCTGGATATTCACTGTGGCTATTCACCACAGTGAAGGGGTGCTGAGAAGCTGAAATCTAAAAAGAGCACCACTGCTTGAAAAACCAGATAAAAATACAATACCTTTCTAAGGGCATACTGCCGACAATCATCATGTGACTCTTGTACCACTTGTATGTCAGGCAAATAGTAGAAAAACCAGTAGGGAGGGAGAGAAACAAATGTATTGGCACCTACAGAAGAACGGACATTTTGCAGTTCTGCAATTAACATCAAGGATGCAAGGTGGTGATAACTGATAAAATCAAAGATGGAAATGTTGCTTACAGAAGCAGCACACAATTATTGCACCATGATCTCCTTTGAGATAGCTAAATATAATCTGGATTTTGAGGACAAATAGGCCCTATGGGTTAGAGTGAATTTACTATAACCGTAAAAACCATTAGTGCTAGAGTTCAGAATGGAATTAATAAATCATGGCTACTTTTTTTTAGCTAACACTGCTTCCTTAGGTAGCTTTAAGGTCTAGAGATGTTAAAGAGAGAGAAGCAGACACATTTTTTCTTTGATGTCTCTATTCAACACTATGAAAAACTGGGGTTCTTCCCTTGCTCAGTTTTGCAGACTTCTGCAGCCAGTGTCAGCAACTTTTCATTGCTTGCTTTTAAATATGAAAGATCATTGCAAAGGTCCTCACTGAACAGAGAAACAGACTTAGATGCTGGAGCCTTCATAGCAAATATAATTGCTCTTAGAGATTAGAACATGCATTTTCTGATTTTTTTTTTAACCCCCAGCAATTAAAAGAAAGGAGAAACTCCATAAACACACTGATATATCACATTAAAATAATTACAATAATGCTTACTTACATTGCATTAAAGATTGCTGTAATGTGCAACGATCCCTAGGATTGCTTATCTGTACATCCATTTATCTCAGAGTTCTGTTTATCTGTTGTTAAGGACAAAATGGCAAGTGAGGGACTAAGCAAATCAATTGCTTATCTTATAAATTAAAGCTATCCCAGGAACAGAATCTACTTATATTATAGATTTGAGTCTACTGTCTTGCCTTGCGGTTAAGGTGAACATGATAGTTCCAGATTTTGGGGCAGCACTTCATCTGTATGCATCCCTCTCGTATGGCTGAAGAGGCACTGCAAGGATGCACATGTATAAGACAACAATGCCGCTTACTAATCTCCCCTAGATAAAACAGATCAAGTCCTCAAAGAGAGATTTCAAGAAGGACAGTGGAAGTCAAATTCTGGTCTTCAGATATAGCTTTCCTGTCCCTACACGTTAAGGACAAGGTATGTAAAGTCGACAAGACCTTTAAAGAAAGCTGTCGGGCAATAACTGACAGCACAAAGGCACATATCAATGGCAAGGTCCATTGATATATTGCAACCAGAGGACACAGAGAGAAAAGACAGAACATGATTAAGTGACTAAATGTCGTGGTTTAACCCTAGCCAGCAACTAAGCACTACACAGCCACTTGCTCACTCCCCCCGCCCCCCGCCCCCCCCGGTGGGATGGAGGAGAGAATCAGAAGAATAAAAGTGAGAAAACTCGTGGGTTGAGATAACAACAGTTCAATGATTGAAATAAAGCAAAATAAAATATAATATAATAACAACAACAACAACAACAATAATAATAGAATATACAAAGCAAGTGATGCACAATGCAATTGTTCACCACCCCCTGACTGATGCCCAGCCTGTTGCTGAGCAGCAATCGCTGCCCCCCGGCCAACTCCCCCCGTTTCTATACTGAGCATGACACCATACGGTATGTAATAGCCCTGTGGCCAGTCTGGGCCAGCTGACCTGGCTGTGCCCCCTCCCAGCTTCTTGTGCACCTGGCAGAGCACGGGAAGCTGAAAAGTCCTTGACTGGTGTAAGCACTGCCTAGCAACAACTAAAACATCGGTGTGTTATCAATATTATTGTCATACTAAATCCAAAACACAGCACTATACCAGCTACTAGGAAGAAAATTAACTCTATCCCAGCCAAAACCAGAACACTAAACAATACTTACCAAACTGATACTCATTTTCAACATACTATGCTCAGGGAAGTTTTTAGTGTAGAACACCACCAGAATACATCTGAAAACTTTTTTTTCCACCTTGCTGTATACTGCTTAGCACCATTTTGTATTTTAAAGTAACTTTCAAAATGACCAAGGACTGCAAAGCTAGAATGCAAGAAATCAGATTAGAGCAGAAATAATATTATTTTACGCAAATATGTTTAATCTGAAGCAATAAGAAGAGGAATAAAAATAGCTGTGATTCAATTAGTGTTTTGATGACCTGGGCACTTAGGTTTTCAGCAGAAGGAGATTTAATTCCTAAATACACATGCATTGCCATGTTTTATCTAATGACTTGAAAGAGAATAGTTGACTGATTTTCATTGAAATCTTTAACCTTAGGGTTAGATCATGACCTTTAGTCCTGCCTGGACAAAACAACCCACTAATATCCAAGTACAGAATCATCCATAGGAAGTCCTCCTGACTCTATATTAGAAAGCAAGTGAGTCAGGGAGAAGCAGTCAGAGAAAATGGGCTGCCTTTTGCCAGTCTCTGCTTACATTCATGGAGTTTTGCAAGCCTGTGACAACCATGGTTAGTATCTACCTTGAAGTTTATGCACATTACTCCCATCAAATGAGAACCTGTATTTTTTCAGGTGGTGCCAAAATGTCTGTCAAGGATACTGATTAATTTATTTTCCCTTCTTTGCTCAGACTGGAAATCTAATTTAAGAAATACCTTCTTCAGCATTTCTTCTGTGCTTTCAATGAAATTAGCTGGTTTCCATTAATCAAAATACAATCACAGAATCACAGTGCTCAAATGGCAATTCTGGGAAGGACACTGATTCCATTCCCCTTCTCCATAGCCAGATCAGCTATCGATGTGTCATTATCTGTAAGACATTTCTCTAACAGGTTTCAGAACACCTTCAAAGACAGAAACTCTACATCCTCTTCTAAAGTATCTCTCCCAATGCTTAAGTATTGCTGTCATTACAAATGCTAAAATTAATCTTCTTTGCTGCAATATAAACATATTGTTCCTTGTTGTATCCACAACGGACAGAGAACAATTCCTCCACTTTGCAGTTAATGTTATGTATTTGAAAATGGGATTTGTGGGTTTTGTGTCATTGTTGTTTTGTTTTGTGTGTTTGTTTGTTTGCTTTCTCTCCACACAGGAGGTGCTCCTCTCCTTCAGGCTTTCTTCACTGAGTGTATTTTCTGCAACTCTGATCATATCTGTTACTTTTCTCTGGGTACTTTCCAGTTGATTCATACTATTCTTCTAGAAGCCTGCTACTCAAATCTGGACAATGTATTTCAGCCAAGGTCTTACTGGCGCTGACTAGAGCCGAAGGATTACTCATAGTTACACATGCCAGTGCAACATTTGCCTTTTTTGCAACAGAATGACATTGTTGACTCATGTTCTGTTTGTAATCCATTGTAAGCCCCTACTCTCTTTCTCTGAATTTATTACTATCCAACTGTTTTTCATCCTGTTTTGTGCAGATAATTATTCTTACCTAAGTAAAGAACTTTGCATCTGCCCAGACTGAACTTTATCCTTTGTTTTCAGATCATGTCTTTACTTTCTTAAGGCAACTGTGAATTTTATTGCTGTGCTACATTTAATAAGCATACTAATTTCAAGATCTACAATTTAATGAAAATGGTGAATGCTGCTGGACGCAAAATAAATCACAGAGGAAGCCTACTCAATTTATCCTTCCAGCCTGACATTGAACTATTGACAGCTACTACCAGAGTGTAGTTTTCCAGTTGATTTTGTATCCACCTCATAATTATTTTTTAGACAATATTTCTTTAACTTGCTTATAAGACAGTAATGTAAGCCAATGTCAAAAGCCTTATTAAAGTCAAGATATGTGATACTGCAAGCTTATCCCTGAGTCTCAAGGCCTGTAAATGTCACAGAAGAAAATTAGTTTAGTTTAACATCCTTACCAGCTTTATTCATCCCCTTATCTTCTTGATGCTAACAAATATTTGCTTTAATATTTATTCCAGTACTTTTTTTTAAGGATTTCAGCTTCAACTCACAGGATATAATTTCCATTTTTCTTCCTTTCTCTAACTTTAAAAAAATATGCATGCTGCTTGTCCCTTCCCAGTCTTGTGCAATTTCATAAATTTTCAAAGATAACTTTTATTATCTTTAAAATAATTTCAGCCAATTCACTTAAACCTTAGATCAATTCCAGCTGATTTGCAAACATCTAATTTACTCAAGCCTGTTCTTTCCCTAATCCAGAATCTTACACTTCAGCTGAAGATATTAATTACGATAGCCACCTGGTCACAGCTGACCTTTTAAGTGAAAGCCAAAGCAAAGACAGGTAACAATGCTTTGGCCTTCTCAGCAATGCCTTTATATAAGCGTCTCACTCCACTGAGCAGCAAGCCATCATTTTTCTTGATTTTTCTTTTCCTTCTAATACACTTGTAAAAAATTGTTATTCTTATATCCTTGCCCAAACATCTCATTTTATACTTGGCTTTCTGAGTTTGGGGCTACCGTTTGCGGTCCCATAAGAGTTCAACCTAGTTGCACTTCCTTTATGTAACTTCTTGCCACTGTAGTCACTAGAAGCCTTATCATTAACCAAGCTTTTGGCTTTGGGATAATTCATGTTTGTGCCCTTAGGAAATGCCAATTATCCTAATCTTTCTGCCTCTAATTTCTGCCTTACCAATCCTCAGCTTACTGAAATCATATTTTGAAATAACTTGTCTTTATTTTGATGTTCTTCTCTTCCTAAAAATTCTGCATTATACCTTTTTATGGCCATTGTCACTCTGCCTGCTACTTTCATTCTCCACAGGAGTTCCTGTTTTTCAATTAGAATCAAATGACAGTTAGTAATCACCTATTAACTCAGAAGCATATAAACATGTTTAAATACTGTGCAAATTACTCTTCTGACTGGCTAGTGATTTAAAACTCACTCTGACATGCAGTATAAATCTACTACATGCCATCCAATATTTAAGTCAAATAATATTTCAAAGCTGGAGACTTTGTCCCTGATTGGTTTGGCCTAGTTAAATCAGAACACAAACCAAAGCAGCTCGTTTGAATAATAAACTGGGGTCTCTTTTACAGCAAATAAGCAAGGAAGCTTTGCAGGCATGTGTTTTCAAACACACTTCATTTTTAAAGGTTTAGATAGGTTTCCAAAAATGAACTCCCATATACTGAACTGAAGCAAAGGGAAGGAGACCTCTGCTCAGTAAGTGATGTCAATGACAGCAGGGTTGGGCCCTGTGATATTCCCAAAAATGTATTTACTTCAATGGGAGCCAGATGAGCATGCGGAGGCATGAATTTCCCTTTAAAAATCATGTCTGCTTCATAGTCAATGAAGTAAGAGATATTAAAAGAAAGCCAGCACCATTATTGACAAAACTAACAAGTGCTCCCCAAGTGCTAATAAAATTCTAGACAAGCAACTTATCGATCACTGTCACAGTTCAAAGCACATCAGCCATAATACAATCACAGACAGGGACCCCAGCTCTGTTACTTCTGATGCCATATTTAATGGCAAAGTTGGTTGCTTACAAGCTTATAAGGAACTTAATATTATGCTTCTAGCACACAGAGAATCACGTGCATCTGCTTGGAGGATAAACAGCCATACGTGCTTGAAGGGCATTTGATGGAAGATCGTATACTTCATGTGCTGCATCTCAGCTATTGTCTTCTGTTGATCCAGTTAGCATGTTTTAAAATTGTACTGATTTACTGAAGATTTACAAACATAATTCATGTGCAGTTGTCCTATGAATAAGCCTCAAACTAATTCAACCACAGTCAAAAAATAAATTGCAAAATAAGTTATTCAATTGAAATCTGCCATCTGAGGCACAGTAATAGAAAACATTTATTATAAAACTAACATATATTTGTGGCTAGAGATGTGTACAGTACTAAACAACTCTCTGAAAGGAATTTATTCAGGCTTTTCTCAAAGAACATCTTAACTGGGCTAACAAAATTACATGTTCAAAAATAATTGTAGGTTCTATGATTTTCATCCTGCATCACAGGCTTCCTATTATCATCCTTTTTGTTTTGGAAGGCTTCTGAATTTTAGGCAAACTTTATTCTGCACAGCTGCAGAAGGCCATTTCTGGAGTCTGGATTTGCCAGTTAGGCACTGGAAAGACACAGGTACAATTCAATGCAGACGAGAGGAAGCATGAATACCAATACATCCATCTCTAGATATAAAGCTCTCAATTTGACAAATTCACTTCCATGGGACTGCTGGACTGTGAAAGTCATAGGCTATGCTATGCTTGGGGTCGCCATCCACTCAAAAGCAGTGCCTCCTCTTCAAAAGTGAGGGTATCGTGCCAGTTCAGGCTTTCACTAGTGCTCAAGGGGAATTCTTTGAAATGAAAGAGAGTTCATGTCTGTAATGAATAATGACAGTCGAGCCTATACGAGCATGTCCGACATTAGAGTCAGTCATTAATAGGTCCCAATTCAGGCAGATGAAGATTTTCACACAAGACAGTGGAAGAGGGATTTTGGGATTTCCCCCTCCCCCCCGCAGGGCAGATAGTGAAAGCCCTGAGAAGTAATATCCCTGTCTAGATTTCTCAGTTAGTGGGTAAGAAGACTGGGAATAAAGACAGTGAAAATAAAGACAAAGGCTGGAAGACAAGGGGGAAAGTTCAGACTATTTCTAACCCAGGGCTTCTATTCCTGAGAAGTCCAGCAGCTTGGAACACTTGGGATTTCCAGCACCAGTGATGGGTAAAATTCTGTTTCTAGCCAGGCCCTTTGCATCAGTGCAGGAGGCAGAATCAGGATAGGAGACTCACGCCAGCTCAGTCCACTGCAATCATCTGCCAGTGTCACAATCAAAATGGAAAGGGTGAGACTTGCACCTACTTGAACAGACAATTCCAGAGTTCAGTGGATGGTTTTAGGCATAGATTTGGGACAAAGTTCAGCACTACAACAGAATCAAGATTTTCTCCCTCTTACTGTATCCTTCTATAGCCTTGTTGTTAATAATAATAGCAGCTCAATGGTCTAAACATTTTTGGATTCAGAACTTACGTCTGCAATACAAAGTGCACCCCATTACTTCCACAGTTCCTGTGTTCTGTGTAACGATGCTTTAAAAAAAGCCATGTGGCAAGCAAATTGGACACCATTCCAAACTGTTTCCAGCAACTTTAAACCTAACTAAATGTACTCTTTATTTGTGCATCTTACCATAAAAATTACTAACATCTATTTGTCTGTAGAAGAATTTACTACAGCTATCAAGAGGTGGCTTTTAGCAGAAATTTTCAATAACAAGCTTATGTTTTTATTTAGCAGTTTTCACTTATACTAATACATAAAGTCTTAATAAGTTAATTTTCTGGCAAGTCTGAATAGGTGCAGAATATCAGGCGCATTTAATTACCATACCAAAATCTCTGACGTGAGAATGTTGCGCTAAACTTTTTCCCCAATTCCCTCTTTTCTTTCTCCAATGTAGCTGGAGAAGACTAGGAAAGTATGTCAAGTTAGCTGTCAAGCTCCTTAAGAACTCTCAAACGACCTTCTAAAAAAAAAAAAAAAACCACCAACCCTGTGATTCATATTTTAAAATCCTGACTAACTTGCCCCTTCCACTCTTCTGCTTTCTGGCTACTGCAACTCTGACAGAATTGAGTTCAATATTTATGACTAGCAATCATTTTCAAGCTATATGCTCTCCTGCCTTCTGCAGTCCGAATGCCTTGTTAGCTTGGCTCAATTGGTAAGATGCTCACCTTTGTATTGGTTTCTCCTGGGTTCAAGATGAATAAAAAGCTGGGCTGGTAGCTAGGCTAAAAATAAATTCCGATCACTCAAGTACCCTCCGAGACGCAGCTGAACCACTCAAGCTGACTTCCCTTGAAAAGGCATGTTATGCAAAGCTACCTCATGTGACTCTAGGGCTTGTTTCAGTGAAAGTCATGTATGCTTTTTTACAAAACAAGGTATTTTCTTGAGACGTACATGCAGATATTTCTTTCCGCATTGCAAGCAGAAAGAAGACAGCTTGATTGCACTGCTATTGTTTTTAAATGCATAATTAAATAATTCAATCTGCTGAATAAAGCTAGCTTTTTTTTAGAAAAGAATATAGAGTTGGTTGGACCCAGCAGACTCTTCTTTAAAAGATGCAAATGAAGTATAAGCCTAGAAGCATAACTCTACTGACTTTCAAAACCTCTGACTACTGTTGGTTTTTAAATCTGTTAAACATACTGAATCCTCCAGCTGCCTTTGCGAGATCACTTCTGGCAGGTATTAGCCATCTTCAGTTACTTCTAAGTCCTGCCTTCCCAGCTCCTTCATCGTGATTCTACAGTCTGGCTTCCATATAAAGACCTCACAACTGGAATATTCAAACATAATTTTACATTTAGAATTGAGAAAATAGATTTTAAACATTAAAACCATGTAAATCTGTCCCAAAGAGTGGGTATTCACACAAGTTAGCTTTAGCTTAGTGATGCTAGACTCAGATTTCCCATACAACCGAGGGAGAGAGGCAGTTGTCTGCTTTTCTTCACCCACTGGAGAAGTTATTTCTCTTCAATCACTGTAGGAAGAACCTTCGTGTTGTGAAACTAAAATTAGCCTTTGGGATATCTCTCAAAATAACAATTGTGTGGTGAGAACACAGAGCTGCTACTGAGTTCACAGGAGCAAGCTAGGGCTCCTTACCGCAGGATCTGCACAGGCTCTCTGGATACAAGAACCCCAAAGAATACAAAATAAAAGCTTTTCTATCTCCAAAATCATACAGGAGCGTAGGGGGCATTTAAACACCCCAACGCCAAAAGCAACAACATGGAAAAAAATGTCAGGGCAGGGAGGATGGAGAATTAAAGACTAAAGACAGATTAAACAATTTTCTTGCAGCTTGCACCGCATAAAAGTTCTAGGAGAAATTCTTCTGACTGCTCTATTTTTCCTGCATGGAAAATGACAGAAATTAAACCTGTGGTGGAAAACACCTGGAAAAGAGAAAGAAAGCATTCCTTCCTTCCTTTGTCTAAGCACTTCCTATTTAAATGGTACTCTCTTTATATACACATATATAGTATATATACTTACACACGTATATACCTATACGTATATATACACTAAGGATTAGTCTTGTCAGCATCTGATTCACAAGGCCCAAAGCAGCAGCACGATGTGATTTCTCTTAATTTCATCTTTTGGGTGACAACAACACAGGGGTCAGTGGCTAAAGACTCACATGCTCCACGTATATGTAACTAAACTAAGCAACAATTTTCTAAGGTACATTTTTCGTGTAAGAAATCTCTTTAGAAACATATGAGCAGCTATTTTAACATTCTAGTCAGGATGAATTTTACCACGGCCAAGAGTAGTGACCTCTTTGTCAAAAAGAATGACCTATTGGCCAAATGAAATCCATTTGTAAGATTTAAATGAGACAAAAGCAGTGTACAGATCTCTGTGCAAGGCAGAGTATCACGCTCAGACTGCATCACCTAGCCTGCATTCTGCCTTCTGAAAACAGACTATCCATAGTGTAGGAAAAATTTTACACTGAAAGAGAAACAATCCTTTTCTTTGTAAAGAGACAGGAATCTTTAACAGATGTATGACTGTTTGTATTGCTTCAAGGTATCCACGTGTGATTTTAGATTCTCTAAAATGATTTGTGTTTTTGCCCAGAGTCAGACATCTCACTAACACAATGAACAAGATAGTTTTAAAGCACGTCAGTTCAAAATCTTTTTGCAATATTTTGCCAGGATTTACCTTTTTGTTTTTTCTCTTGGGAAGGCAGAGGGTCACAAGGCCTCTGAAAGTGGTAGGAGCAAAAGTTCCATTTGAAGTCCATAGGATTTGTAATCCTAAATCCCTCAAATGCCTTTGAAAATCTCTCTGTGGATATATGCCTTGACAAAAACATCATCTTTCCCTTTCCTTTGACACTGAAGTTCCGCTTCCATAAAGACAGAATCTACGCTCTTCAGCTCTAACGTGTATAAGCCCCCCAGTGATGTTCTCAGGAGCTACCTATAGACAACACAAGGAACACGTTTGCCAAAGAAATACAGAAATAGACGTAAAGTGAAATTTTTAAAAGCACCTTCAGAGAATTCCAATGGGTATTTTCTTCCTAAACACTTTAGCAATTTTGAAAATTCAAATCTCTGATCAGCAAAGCTGCTCCCTTTTATGTCTCCTGTTTGTAAAATAAATGACTGCCAAAGCTCAAATTGAAAGCAAATAAAGAAAGCATTGTGGTTTCATCTCCTCCACTGGCCTGTCACTTATCTAGTTACCCCTTCCTTCATTTATTCACACCTTTCCTTCTCCTTCTTAACTGATTCACTCTTTCTTCTCATTTGTGGTATGATTCACAAGTATAATTTCATAAAATTTGATTTCTAGAGGCATAAAAATGTTTTTCTGTAACATGACTTGCTTTTTTTTTTTTTTAAGCAGTTAGTAAAAAATTAGTAACTAACTTAACTATTGGGCACCTCCCGCAATTATGCAACACTGATATTATCTACTATTCTTTAACCATTATCCACTGGTTGCAACTCAGCGACACCAGAGATAAGCCATATTTGGAGAAGGCCATATTATTTCCATTTTCTTGTTTCCCTCTGTGTACCACATTGTGACTGTTTCACCATGAACTCTTTTTTTAAAACAAAACAAAAAGCTATCTGCCTGCTCAATAATGTGCCTAGAGTAATTTGCTTGCAGTAATACCTTTTCTGAATGAAATCACAACAATTATATATCAAAATAGCCACTTCACATTCTGAAGGGCAATGGAAGTCTCACACTCTACTTGAATGCCACTTAACTTTGAACACAGGATCCAAAAGAGGAGGGCTGTGCAATGGAGCTACACGACTGAAATTCATTTGTATTGTAGTTACCGTGTGTAAGATCATTCCTTTCTAAGTGACTGGAGCATAACATCTTTTAAAATCCCTACAAATTTCAGAGCAGAAGTAGATTGAAACTTATAGAATACCATCTTGAATAAAATTCTAGGACACTGGCGTTCTGCAGTTTAAGAGGTGTGATGTTGAATAATGAACCAAAGCTAGTCAAAGAAATCCAGGATCCTAAAAATGCCTTAAGCAATGGAAAAAGTCTACTAACTACCTGTGATTTTACAGCTGTAATATCCTCGCCTCATATGCGTTCTCAAGCAGGAATTATATGAGCTTCACTGAACATTACAAACAGGAAAAATGAGCAACTGTCAAAAGCCAAACAGAGAGGTTAACCAACCTGTGCTTTATATTGTGTTTTGTTATCCTCCACAAATCAAACAGCTGATAACTGGTTCTACCAAATCAAAAGAAGCTGTGCAAAATGTAATTTTTAACATTTGTCCTGAAAAAAATACGTTCTAGAAAGCTTTAAGAAATAATTAAATATAAGCCCCAAATGGTTTCATATTACATTTTTTGAGGGTGCTCTGGTATGGTATGTTACAGAATCTTAGTGTCAAAGTGACAAATATAACAAATAGCAAAGTTAAAATACAATATTCTGATTTTAAGGACAAAATTATGGCATGCTATCAGCTTGCACTACTTTTGGATCCGTCTTTCAGAGGATGGACTGCTGACTTTTCTTTGCGTACCATGTTTTTTACTGACGAGACATTAACTATCAAATAGAACCCACTGCACCTAGCAACATCAGGGCTACTAGTGTTACCAGCGATGTTCATCTATGGTATTCGGAATGAATGTCTCTTACCATCCCATCAGAAAAGTTTGTTGCTAGCTATGAACACCAAGCAGAGAATGCTTCATGTGGAGTTGCTATCTGTGATCTCTTTTAAATTGGCAATTTGAAGTTCTTTTTCCTGGCATGGCTGTTGTTCCCAGTGCTACCCTGGAGACAACAGTTAGAATATTTTTTATTGTTTTTTCCTATCCTTTGGTGGCTGGCCTGGAAATTGTTGAAGTACTGCCATAACGTAACAACTCACCAAGACAAAGTGCAAAATGTCAGTTACAGAATCTGTATCTGAATCAGCAGCATATACGCAACACACTTCTTTTGAAAACCAGCCCTGAAATTCATACATTACAACTGGCTTCAAAGAATTGGCCCCTTAAGTGTTAGGAAATGCAGTAATTACATTTATGACATTCATTTAGCAAAGTTTTTAACATGAAAGAAAACGTATGTGAAGATACCTGTTTTAAATTGCATGTTAGACTGAGATTCATGGTTACAGAGAACCTTTCTAAGCATATATACCATCACTGAATACAAACTGGAATGGATGGTGATTAAAAAACGTGGCTGAAAAATACAGAGATGAGCCAAAGCCATATACATAAACCACCTCAAGCTGTGACTAAATTGGGAATAAGATATAAGTATGAATATAGCTCTTCACTAATTCATGGAACAGACAGAGGAAGAAAGGCATAAAGTATACAGCGATATCACAAAATAGCAGAAGACAACCACAAAATGTGTACTAACTTTACCTTGATCAAAAGGCTTGTTTGGATTCCAGTTTCTGAAATAATCATCCTAAATGGGGAGGAAAAAAAAGGAAATTCAGGAAAAATATAATCAGTCTTTTCAGTACAATTTTACGTAACTAAACTACAAATGAATCAACTCATCTTTTGATCCTAACATATTTAGCCCAAATCAGATAAGAATATCAACAGGTTGTGTCCTAAAGAGTAGTAAATGCAGGCGAGAAATTAAAGAATAAAAAATTCCTTGGATTCAGCACCTTGAATTTTTATCCTGAATTGTTTTTCAAAGTATGCCCATTATTAAATATTTTCTGATAACTCTGTATTATTTCCTGTCAGTCTATAACTTTCGATATCAAAGAGAAAAGCATACTGTTCAGATAACGTAACATGATCCACACCATCCTGGTGTGGTGAAAGGTCAGCAAAGTAAATCCAAAACCACTTATATTCATTCGGATGCATGTAAATCACACCATTGTGAATGCACAGAAATACAGCAATAATACCGTAAACATTATACTTAAAGTACAATAACATCCAGGAGCACTTACAGTGAATACTTTTGTCACTGTTCCCACTACTGAATTTTAAAAATCTTATAAATCTGATGTACAGACATTATTCTGCTGTGAGTCTTGTGGTTCTGTTTTACATAATTCTGATTGGACTTTAAAATGGAGAAGGTAGGAACTGTCAGAATGCCTGGCCAACTGATTATACTGTTGGAAACAAGTCTCTCTGCAGAAAGAACGGAAAAGTTTTCTGTGTGTTGTATCAATTTGTATTCTATGTACTTAGCGAATATTGACCTGAAGGCAAAGTTTCCCCCACTTCAGAGTGCCATCAACCCTAGTCCTAAAGAACCAGGATTCAAGCCCAACTGTTATATTTAGTTTCAGCATATTCTGTAGATGTCACTTGTGTCCTCTTTGAGAGGAAGTGATGACAACAGAATAATGTATTTGAAGTGAGGAAGCATGGAAGATTTCTCTAATACTGTGATATTTGTCTGCATATTAATCTTCATTTCCTTTTTAATATATCCAGTATTCTATATTCATTTCTTGAGGGCTGCCACTGAAGAGATCTCTTTATCAAGCTGTCCAGAATGACACCTAGATTTCTTTTTCCTGCCAGGAGGGTAACTGAAAACCCATCAGTCTGAATAAGACACCTAAATTATGTCTTCCATAGGGCTTTGCTTACCATTTATCTCCAGTACACTGAATTTCACATGCTCTCATGCCATCCAGTCGCCCTAACTTAGAACGTTTTGGAGACTTGAAAGCCAGCATGTCTTACTTTCTGGGTTCAGAACAGGCCAGGGGGCTGTTACGGGAGGAGCAGGGACTCTCCATGCCCTTGCTGCATACCAGGAGATGCACCTTACGGTAGTGCATTCCTTTCTGAACGCTATGGCCAGCATGAGAAGCAGAAAATAGTAACGCTTACAGCATGGAGAACTGTGAACTGCTATCCTGCTCTTCTCTGCCTGCTCTGGGGGAAGGCAAGGACAGGCAAATGCTCCCTGTAATGAAGGGGGCTGGATGTAATTCTGCACAACTATCGGGAGATGTATTTTCTTTCTCCAAGTATATTCATGCTCAGTGTCTATACTGACTTTATGGAGAATGACGATGTTCCACCATAATACCAAAGATTATTATTTATAATTTATTTCAGATACATCAAAAATATCTATACTTTTTCTTCAGAAGTACGGGGTTTGGCACCAGAAATAGAATCACAGACTTGCCTTTGAATTCCGCAGCTTTGTTAATACAAAAACCCCCTCATTGTTATACAATGCTTTGTAATTGATTATGATGCACTGCTCAATTCACCAAGCATTAATCACTTTTCAGAATACGTTGGGTTTTAAGCTTTTTGAGCAGCACAATTTTTTTCCAGCAAGAAAATATTCTTTTTTTTGCCTGCTTACATTTTTTCCTAGGTGTTGCTTTGCTGCTGGGTTTTCAGCATCAGAAACTGTTAAATAATTCAAATCCCAAGAACGATTTCTTATGCTGTTGCCATATGGAACCAGTTTTGAAATAAGGATTGGAAAGGGGGTTTATCTCAATTTCAGTGTCAAAGGAATATTTTACAGAAAATGCACCTTCCTCACAAAAAACCTACAAAACACCCACCTCTCCTGTAAACGTATTCCTTCTCGTTTTCTCCTTTAGGCAGATCTGTTTAGTATTCCTTTTTGAAAATTGAAACTATATTTATTTTAGCATATGCCTGAAACTACAGTATGATAACAGGAAAATACACAAGAAAAAATATGGAAAAAAAATCCCTAAAAAGTAGAATAGAGAAAACCTTTGAGATTTTCAATATATAAACCTCATTATTATTTACAGGAGTAAATAATAACTACACATACATTAGAGCAATACGGTCAATAGCAGTTCAAAATAACTTATGCCAGTTGGACAACAGAAAATACAGCACTAGAGTTTCACTTCAGCATTGATACCAGCAAGAACTGTAACTGAATGGTTATGGCACTGTAAAGGTGAAATTCACCCTGTAGATATGGCTGAGCAGAAAATCTATGTCTCATTTAAATACAACCTAAAGCTCTGAATTGAAAAATGGACAGTGCTTTGTGCCAGTACTCTGCAAGGTGCTGAAATTTATACATCAACTTGAAATTACGTCTGTTAGGAGGAGCATCTCTTAATATCTCCGAATGGACACCATCATTTCACTGTAACTTCCTCCAACAGAAAACAGCATGCTGATATAGCAATATACAGTGCCTAAACATCACACTGATTTCCTGGTGTATATCATTCAAATAAACAAAATACGATCAGCTTGATTAAAGAGATTTAACATTCCCATTCAATAAAACACCTTCCTGACAAAAATAACTGCACAGAAATCCATGCATTTCTGAGCTTTCTACTAGGACAGATACTAATGTGCTTAAAATACCTTATGTCTGCTGTAACATATGAAACTGTTATGTTATTTTAATATTAACATGTTAATAAATCAATATTAACATATTAATAATTAACATGTATCAATACATTTCATTCATAACAATATTTACAGTTGATCGTAACAGTTTAAAGTACAATATGAATTATGATATGTTGTAAATACTTTTATTCACTCTATGGATATTTACAAGTTAAAAGTGAAAAACCTACCTCAACTTCCTGAATACGTAAGCATTACAAATGAGAAAAGAAAAAAGAATGAAGTAAACCAATATAAAAATGTTAACATTCATCAGTTTTCTCCTCAGTGGCCTTTTAAATGTGAAATCACTTATTTCAGATGACCTTCACCTCCAAATGAAATAATTTTCTCTCTTTCTTTTCTGACCTTTCCACCTTTGCCGTCATGGCCCAGTTTTCATCTGCTGAGCTTTAGCCAAACGCCATTCTATTAGCACATTTCTCTCTCTCTCACCAAAAAAAGGCACTTTCACTTCATTTTGGCTGACAAAAACACCAGAACGTGTTTTTCCACATACTCATGTGTTACATACCTGATATAAGAGAGAATTAATTTTTTTTTTTCCCCTAGCTGACTTTAAAGACTATTTATTTGATGGACTTTGAAGGGAAGGCAAAACCAGGCATGGATCCAGTTCAATACAACAGGTGACAGCAACTGAGAAACATTTTTGGTGAACAAATATTTAAAAATATCTTTCTCCTTACACAGAATTCACACTTCAAAGATTTTGCCTATGGTTCAGTGGCTACATATGACTAAGTCAATCTTTTAATTAACTGAAGGGACTCTGCACACCTAAAATCATGCATGAAAAGTGAAGAATTGATATCGCAAACAAAGACTGAATCTGACTCCCTTAGCTCAACCCAGCATTATGTAAATGTGATGTATTGGCTTGGCCTCTGCACGTAGCCAGGAATAAATGTGAACCCCAAACTCAGACGTTGACTGTCCCTCCCACAGAACACAAACACACCAAAGGGAATGGTACAGAGCTTTACTGCAAGTCCTGTGGCTCCAGGTCCCTGATGGACTCACATCACAGGTAAATACTCAGCTTTCACTTCCAGGAAAAGAAATCTGACTCCTCTAAAACTGGCCCCAACCCAGTTCTTGAGGAAATCTTGAGTTCTGTTCTGTTCTCACTGGGTGCAGGATGAGGCCTTTGGCAAGATTCCTTTCTGCCTGCTCATAAAGTCTACTGCCTGCCTAGGATAGACATCCACCTGGGACAGCATGCAGGTAACCTGAGAGGGTCCCTCACACAGAGCACAGCTCATTTTTGACATCCCCTGACCTAATTCAATTGCAAGACTTGGGGCAGGAGCTGTCTTCTCAGTTCTCTATCTGTTTGTCACTTAGCATTATGGAATCCTACTTCAACATTTTACCCTCAGGAAGCTTAACTGAGAAATAAGTTATGATCATAACAAATGAAAACATTTTAGAAAAGCAAATATAAATTGCTAGACTTGGGCCTCAGTTCTTTATGACACTTTTATTATTTTGATTTGAGCAATCAAGAGATGAGATGAAACATGTTTTGAAGTGATTTAAATCCATTTTGCCGTATCATGCATAATAAATTATTGTTTCCTAACAAGAGCAAAATATTCTTTTATCATTCAATACATAGGTGTCAAATCCAGCCAACTTAGATTGATATGCCATCAAAGTCAATCAAGAGAATGATCATATGTGAAACTAAGTGTGCAAAGGGCATATTAAAAAGTGCTAGTTTAAAAGCTCACAAAAGCTTTCTTACTTTCTTACAGGCCGAACTACAAAAAATCTCATTCATCAGAACCGATAGATTCATCAGAATTCATAGACTGGGTTCTGATGATTGCAAAAATCAAACCTTGAACTAGACCTGGGTCTGACACAATTTCCTGTTAGTCGTAACAGAAAAGTTAGCAAATAGAAATTGACCCTAAGACCAGCACATTAATATCTGACTGCTCTTTTCTCCTAGTATCCTCCATATCACTACAATAACAATACACTTAAAAAACTGAAATGAATGGTAAAACCAAACAGATTCATCCTCTTTTCCCCCACCAACTAAGAATGTAAACAAGAGCTTCTTGTTCTCCTGAAGTTAAGTATTTCAGTTATTCCCACCAAACCTACTCTATTGTCACTTTTTGGTTTAGTTATTACCTAAGACTTGATATTTTGGAAGAGTTAACAAAGTATGGTTAATTTAACACACAGGCACTTACTTTATTTACTTATCAAAAAGAAGCTCTTGCAAGATGCTCTTGTTTATAAATAGAGCCAAACATTACCTAAATGGGTGCATAAATATTTATATTTTGTTGCACTAATCCAGCTTATAAGTTATTTGTATGAATCAAGCAGAAGTGAGATGCTGACTGAAAAAACTCCACAGAAAATCCCCCTCACTTTGCACCTTTCAGAACGAGCTCAGTTCTGTTTCCTCCCCCAAGGCCTGGGAAGATCGCACCAAACTGGATAAGCCCACAGGGTATACAGCCATCGCAAAACCCTCATCATGGATCCTTCCTGAGGAAACTCATAGACAAAGGGCATAGCCCTAAGGACTGTCAGACAACCTTTTGGAGGTAATCTTCATTCCCAGCTCCTCCCAGCCAACAAGAGCTTAAATTTCTAAATATCTCCAGGAGGGACATTTATTAACACTGGTTTGCAGCCTGCTTAGCATTTTTCCTCTTCCACCCTCGATCTCTGATTAAACCTTTTACCCTCATAAAGACCAGCTGGGAAAAGTGGTAATTACCAGCTCATTGCTTTTTTAAAATTAGCTCCAGAAAGATGCAGCTGCATTTTCTGCCTCTCTACCTTGCAGTACAGAAGATCATTCCAACACCAAGCAGTGTGAAAGCACCAGCTGCTGCTTGCTAAAGTCAATCTAGCCTGTATCATAAATATCTCCCCAAGGCCTATTGCCTGTTTTAAGCAAATAGTTTGTGTCAGCATATTACACATTATTTATTTATTTCTTTAAGAGGAAGAGAAAATATTTTGCCCACCAAATACTTCAGTGAATAAAGATTTCCCAATAGTAGCTAATGCCCAGAGTCTGCATTAGTGTTAAGAGCTGACGCCAAACACCTAAGCACATTAAGACATCTCTAACCACCTCTGAGGTCTCTCTCTCTCTCGTGGGAATGAGAAAATATGCATCCAAACATGATGCTTTTGCTTAGTGAATTAGTAGTGCTTGTGCTCTGGATATTGCATTTTAAATTTGGTAGGGGAAACCTTTGAAAAGTTTAGTGATAAATTTCCCAGAAAGGCCAGGAGTGCAGCGGTTTACTTAAAGAGATAGCAACGTTAAGTGGTGAAACTGAAAGAAACCACTCCAGGCTGAAGTAGTACCTCAGGGAATGAAAGGTCTGAGGGTGTCACGACCTGTCTAGAATACTGTAACTAAGTCATTAATAAAAAAACTAATTAAATGCTTTAGCCTAGAATGAAAGCAAGGCTGGTATAAAGCGTTCACAATGGACTCGTATATAATGCTAAATACATTTATACCTGTTTATTAATAGCAGTATAAAATACATAAATAGATATCCAAGTCCTCAGATACGTATGGCATAAAAAAGATCCTTGACCATGTATTACAATCGCGATGTCCCATAAGACTCGAATTCTCAGCACGTGTACTTTTTCAGCTACCACTAACGCGCAAAACAATTTCTTCTGCTTAATGTGGCCCATTCTCTTCGTATTTTCATAAATTAAAAGTTTTTTGGTTGGTTGTTGGGTTTTTTTTTCACTATATTAGGAAATAAGATTTGCAACTCCTGTTTTTTTACTGGAGTTTCCATAGGCAATACTAAGAAAGTGGTACACACAACTTTCAGCATAGGCTTTCTTTACCCACAGTCACAATGATTCATTGGTGGCAAAAATTTCAGAAATGAAATAACAAAAAGTTGGAAAATAATTGAAAAATAAGTTACCACTGAGTCCAAGTCAGCCAGAATAAGAATTCTCATTCTTCAGAACTCAATCATATGGCCTTTTACAACAGAAATCTTCCAGCTGCTCTACTGTTTTTTTTTGTGTGTGGTTTTTTTTTTATAAAAAGACAAATATAGTAAGAATTAAAAATATTTCTTAAAAAAAACCCAAACCACTCTGTTTATCCATAAGACTGAAGCCAGAGGGTATGTCTACAATGATGAGAGCAAACAGATGCTCATTTACTCTGCTTGTGCTTCAAGCAGGATGAACGAGGGCCAGCTGTGAGCCAGAAGCTATATAGCTGCTTTAGCACAGCACTGTGCCAGCGTACACAGCTGATATATTTGGGTGGCTGGAACAATCACACAACTGTCTACACTAGCTTGTGCTGAAATACTGAAAACTGAAAAAAAAGCCTTGGTTTGATTATTCTTTGCTGCTCTTTTAGTAGACTAACTTTAGAAATACATTATCACTTCTGCCTGAACTCTTCCTCTCATTAGCATGCGCTGAAAAGCCTCTTGTCCCTGCCTGAAGTTAAATAATTCTTTCTAACTTTACTTCCACCATGTTTTTCACACTTCAGTGTGTCCCACCAGCCACACCAGGTTATGCTGCAAGCTGCAAAGTTCTCACAAGCCCAAAAATGTAAAACTTGGGAGTCTCCCCAGGTATGGGCTCACTGATCCTTGTTGTGTTGGATGTGCTGTACTGTCACAGATGCTACAACTCCAAGACCAGATTGAAAAACAGAATCTTACTTTGTTGCTTATGTTGTAAATTAACAACACATACCCACTAGCTACAGTGCCTCAGCCACACTGAACTGTCTTAGAGGCACTGAAGAATCCCGTTCAATGCGTTTTTTCTCCAATCTCGAGTTCCCCTTCCATGACCTTTGCAAAGGGCCTCCACTGTGGCTATCAGAGAGGCAGCAAGGGGAGGGAGGAATTCAGATGGAAGGAAGACAGGCAGTGGAATACTTCTAAGAAGGCCTGAGGATGAGAAGTGTTGCAGTGATGATTTACCATCTCAGCTGAAACAATTTCCTCACGCAATCAGATCCTAGGGCAATCTGCAAGGAAACTCAATAGTTACTGACCCCTAAATAAATGTGTAAGGTCCTACTCTCTCCACCAGTTGGTCCCAGACACTTGAGAGTTTCCGATTTCTCTGGTTACTCTTTGATTACACTCCAATGCCTACAGCATGTTTATGCAAATCTCTACTTAACCAGAATGCCCCATCCATCTCCCACAACAAACATCGTTGATTCAGCTTCTGAATTTCATTCAGGGTTCCCAGTACTAGCCAATAAATTAAACTTAAAATCACTTATTCAGAAACAGGACTGTGTGGGAGGGAAGGTGTAGGTGGCAAACAGGAGACAAGTAAAAGAGGACGGCAGCAGAATTCTGGGACAAAGAGGACTGAAGCTCCACAGGGTGTAAATGCAGCACCAGGTCCAGATCGCAGCAGCTGTTTGTGGGCTCATTACCAAGGAGTTCCCACCCAAGGAGCCAAGCCCAAGCAGGGTGGTACCGGGTAGCAAAGCTGAGTGCCCTCACAGGAGGCCACAGAACAAACATACTTCAGTAAAATAAGCTTGAGAGGTCCCTCTGATGAAACGATACTTGGCACTTGTACCATCTGCCATGGAATTTACAATCCTTTTAGAAAACCAAAGCCTGCCATGCCCAAGTCAATGGAGTTACACTGTTTTCAGAGGACTGGGAAAATACAGTCAAGACCAATGGGATTTTTACTTAGCTAGAAAATACACACGCCCTCTTCCCTACAAGCTTTGCGCTAGTCCTCAGTTTGACCCGTGAAGAACTACTTAAATTGTGCAGCAGCTCCAGCACAGAGCACAGCTAGAAGCAGCCCTGGGAATCATTAACTCCCACTTTCACAGCCCGCGTAGCACTAGTCCAACAGGAAGCAAGAAGCAGCGCCAGAGATTACAGAAATATATTCTCCCCTCCTTCCAGGTGGAACTCCTTAGAGCAGCGTTATTTCTGATCTTTGAACTAACACTACGCATGAATTAGCAACTGGGCAGATAGGCTAACTAATCTAGTGATTCTTATAAGGTTCCAACTAAGACACAAGTTGGGAACCTGGCCTGGTGTTGTTTTCTCACATGATTGTTTGCTTGTTTTCCACTTATCAAAACCATTGTGCCTTTATCTAGGATTATTATTGTGAATATTGGTGAAGAATGTCCCCCTGAAGGTTCTCTCTATATAGACAATACTATTGCTAATAAATCATATTCTCAATAAGTGTAATATTTAAAACATACCTTGAAAGGAGAGCTACTAAACTCTTTGCACATCTTAATTTTCATTCAAAGACTCGAATTGCATACTTAGAAAGCAATTGTTTTTAGGCAGCTTGAAAGCCAAACACATCAAGTTTGAAGGTTATAAAGCCATTGGCAATGTTACTTCACTTTCACTATCCTTGTTGCTTTGAGAGTACATTTGCAGTAGCTGTTTGTGACAGATTCACTGGCCCTTTTTAGCTGAACATTTGGGGTTTGTATCTGGAGAACAACATCCACATAAAAGAATCCTAATGCAACCACTGCTTTCACATATGAGAACTGCTTTACAGTGAATAACAATGTGCATAATGATTAAACACATAGAGCTATTTCTTGTTTTATTGTACAAGAAGTCTTCAGAAAACTGTTTTGAATCACGTGATTTTTTTTTAATTTACCATTATGTGAATAATCTCATTATGAGATAAAGCGATAATTCTCCTAATATCAGAACTACAAAAGTTAGAATATCAGTGTTTAAAACATGCAAGGGAACAAACAGCAGTTGAATAAAATCAACTTATCTAACTGATATTTAGTGACACAATTTTCTGAGATCTATAGAGACAGTTAAACTAGTTACTATGTCCCAAGTCTTTAAAGTTACTTCTTTAAATGCATAACTAATGATTGGAAAGAGACTGTATGAACTATATTGAATTATGAGCAATGAACTGTCCCTGGGAGCCCACATGCATTCGTTTGTCTTTCATTTGTAGCTTCAAGGAAAATCTAGCTCCAAGTATTGTTGAGGAAAACCTTTGCAAAAGGGAAAATCAAAGTAACCATGCTGCTGTTGAAAAGGACAATTTTGCAGCCCTTTAGCCAGTTTTAGCCAGTATTTGAAATTTCTTAGAACTGCATCAGAAAAAGCGGTCATGGTCAACTAGTCTATGAAATAGCCAGTTGCTGACTGTGTGAGTCAGTTGTCCACATTTTCAGATCAGAAATCCTGTGAGCCATTACAAATGTGTGGTTTCCATTGCAGTTTATAACATCATTTTGTTAATTGTCTCTGGCATTTTATCCATTCTAAAAAAAAAAAGAATACAACAGCAGAAATCATTATGCAAAACTGACAGCAAGCTTAATGGAAAAAAACCAGCAGTTGCTGCAAACAGAAATCCTGTCCTCCCTCAAGAAAGCGCTCCTCACTTTGTTTATCATCAACAACTCGAAGATATAGTAGGTTATTTTAAATACCTTGATCAGTTTATAAAAGTTATCACGTAATGAGGTTTTCCATAATAGATGGGGCTGGTTGATTCAAGTGAAGTCCCTTGCGACTCTGTTTTGTTACTGACAGACTTGTGTTACCTCTACCCATTTTCTGAAAAATCATAGGAGGTGCATGAACATAACATTTTACTGATGATACCTCATTAATCTATTAAACTGATGAAATAAGAAAGATTATTCTCAATTTTAAGAAACCAATTTCTTGTATCAGCTGTAAAGTAACAATAACAAAAAGTTACCTTTCATAAATAATTGCTACTTGCCATCTGGTTGAAGCAACAGTATTTTGGAAAGAAACAGTTTTTGTTGGAATGGTATTTCAAAAGATTTAGCTCAAATAATCAATAAAATAAAGGAAAAAAAGATAAAAAGGCCAAAGAAACAAAATATTCTGGTTCAGGCAACGGATAGCTAAACTGCAGTAATGGCTCCAGTGGGATTTAAATGCCAAGGCTGTTAGTGTCCACAGCACAAAGATTTCCATATGCATTGATCCTGTTTTATTTTAGCAGAAAACAGCACCTGAGTGCCCAATTTGTGCATAATTTGTTCTCAAGAAGTCCACAGAACACTGTCCAAAGGCAACTTCAGACCCATGCTAAACATTTTAAGCCACAAAAGTCAAACTAGAGTTCCACTTGCATTTGCAATGAAAAAGATGATCTAATAGCTTAATTTGCACACCTGGACTCTTTGCTAGCAAGAGTCCAAACCAAAGGCAACATCATTATTACTGGGTAATGATTTTACTCCATTTGACCACTGCAACCATCTTAGTATCTTCTCCTCAAGGAGGGAGACAGTGATCCATCATACCCTATACACTAGGCCCAGAACTACTCACCCCGAAACTACTGTCGCAGATACTACATCATTATATCAGTTACAAGTCGATATACTAAAAAACACCATTATGCCAGCTATACTCAGACCATATTTCCATTTTCAGAATCATGACAAATGAGTAAGCAGAAAGATTCAAACATGATACACTGGTGTTACATGATTTCAGAAACCTTGAACATTTTATTTATGCTTTCATTGGCTCTTGATTCACCATTTACAATTCTTAATTGTGCACATAGAGAATTTCACACAGTACACACTCCAGAAACAATATTCAGTGTGAACACTGTCAGTTACTGACGCATGTTCAGCGCTGCTCAGAAAAAAATAAATTAAAAATATGAAATATATAGTATTATGCTTCCAGAGCTGTGATTATGATAATAGAACAACATTCAAGCTAAGTTCTTCTGACCTAATTGAGAAAACTAAGTGACCTTTCATTTTTTACAGTAGCATGCTTCTTGGATCAAGGACAGACATCTGAAAGAGTCTCCTGTAGGAAGATATAACGCACTCTTGAATTTGCCAGAACATGTGCCTCTGTGCATCAGTGATAAAAGGTCAGTACGTAGTGTGGCACAGCATGGAATGAACAATGACAAAAGTAAGATGTAGAAAAACTTTATTTTACAATCTCAGGAACCTTCTAAACAAGCGCCCATGGCTCAAGAGCTTCCAGATCTCAAAAAGGCATTTCTGAACTCTTCTGCTGTAAACAGAAGTATGTTCCTGATCTCTAGACATCACAGTAGCTCACTGTTAAAGGGATTAAATCATGAAATGGGTCAAAAGCAAACCAAAATAGCATTTTAATAAAGAACAGAACCTTTAAAAAACAGCACTTAGAGACATCTGAAAAGTACCGAAGGTCATAAAGACTTCTTAAGGCAGAAGAGAACATTTGAATTTTGATCAGCTGTAATTTTACACCTGAGGTCTAGTACAACTAGTTATTTAATTCTAACAACTGAGAAAATAGTTCAAACAGGCAGTGTAACTAATCTCGAAGCCTTAGAGATGTAAAATCAGAATAAATACACATCTTAGAGAGCAGCTGCATCTGCAGAATATAAAATTAAGGAAATGTGCTGAGGATCACCAGAAACATGCTCTAATTGAACCCTCCCTCCAACACTGACACGCATACACACATTCATTACGGATTTCACACATTTGTTAAGAACACAGTGAGTAAACCTCAACATTAATCTCTTATTCTTACAACATTCTGTTTTCTGTTCAACACCATATACATTTTAAACTGACCCTTTTCCTGGTTCCGTGGACTGTACTACGAAAAGGTTTGAGACAGATGCTTTACAACTAATCTACCCTGTTGTAGAAAAAAAAAAAAAAAATCTTTTTTTCTTTCTGTCTTTACTGACCTAATTAATGAACATATGCCTTAAGTGTTCTTCATAAACAATTTTTCATACTGTTAAGCCAAAGCCTTGGCTTTATTAATGCGTGTCACAACTCTGAGAATCTCCAGCAAAATAAGTTGTTTTACTTGCAAAATATTAATGCAGATTTCTTTAGTAAATATCAGTATTCGCCCAAGCCAAGAGTTGAGATTGAGATTCACACTTCTATTTGTTTCAATATATGCAAGAATGGGCTTAGAGGAGAGTTCATCCTAACAGATTTTAGCAAAAGGAAGAGATTGGAACCTACTCTCTGAGAAAAGTGTCCTGAAATGGTTCGGTCTCACCTTTATTAAATATTTGTTGTTGGAGACAGACACAGATTTAACATTTTCTTCACATCACCCAAGCATCATCTTTTCCTGGATTTTTAGCTTCCGTCTGCTTCCACTGAAGGCAAAATTCCCTCCTGTTGTGTCCTAGGAAGGCAACTTCTTCAACTGCAGAAGTGGTTAGGAATGCAGGTGGAGGCTTTTTCTCTTGTTTGTATAAACCAGAATGAGAGTGGGGTTTGGATGGTGTTGAGGAATATACAGAAAACATTCTGAAACATCCCCAAAAGCAAGAGCATCTTAAAAATATATCCACAAAAATATCCACAAGATTTAAAATATTAAATTTCCTAGCAATATAGTGTCATTACAAAACTGCATGGAATTAAGACACAGGTTTTAGTAAGGCAGATAAAATAGTTTTTATGTTAAAACTGTGATGTCTATTTGTAGGTCCTCTAAAACAGCTTTCATACATGAACGTTACAAAATCCACAAGGCAAACTTCATCTCCACAAACACTATGAAATTGCTAATTCAAGTATGTTTGAGATTTCTGAGTAGCTCTTACTTATTTTTTAGGAGATCCAATGGAGTTTGCACAGCTCATTAAAAAACAGGATTTCCTGCACCGAAGCTACTTCTTAGTAGTTGTACATTCTTAGTAGTTGTAAATTAAGGTCATTCCCATTGTTCACCCAATTATCTAAGGAACAATTTTAAGATGTGTTAAATTTGTTACAAGCTAACCATGAAATGTTAATTGTAATCATGTGTTAACAGGGAAACACAAACCAGAAACTTTTACAATTACTAAGAAACAAACAACTGGGGGCTTGCCTGGTTCTAACTGAATTAAAGAAAGTCAGGAATGTGAATGCTCAGCTGCAGTAACATTCATTTAGATTATTACCTTTCTTGGCATTGTCGTTTCTGAAATTGTATTTTGGCAGATTCCAGGAATGCTGTCAAGCTATTTGTCAGCTCAGTCAAATATAATATGAGCTGGTAGAGTATTTCAACAGAGGTGAACTCATTTTCACAGAAGTATTCTGAGAAGTGTTTGCGAGGGAAACTGCAAGCTGAAATCAAGAGACAAAACTCCAGCCGAATTAAAAATACCCCAGAGAATTTTAATATTAGCTTGAAGACTGGAAAAGTCTGACCTATATGAGACTCTCCTAAATCTCCCAGTTTGTCTAGTCCTCAGAAAACTATGGTTAACCACACTGAGCCACTAAGGCTGCCACAGCTTTACAGTGGATGTTTAAAAGGAAACTGAGTCTTTAGCACCAGTTTGGAGGCTACATGCACTTGTTTTCATGTTAGAACCTTGGAATCAGTTAATAAAATGTAAATGAGTCTAATGTATTGTGTCTTAACAGTGGGTTGAGAACATCTGATGGCTGAAAAGCACTGTGTTATGTGACAGGGGAAGGACCGGACCCTTCACCAGCTGCAATTCACACAAGCAGGTGTGCAGATGTATGTTATAGAAGGAAAGAACGTGTACAATAAGCCTTCTACAGCACCGATTCTGACATCTACATCAACAAGCAGCATGGTGTCTGAGGAGTGGATTTGCAGAATGGAATAATTCATGCTGAGGATCCAACAACTGCTCTGCACATGAAGTCCACACTTCACTTCAGACTAGCTCCAGCATGATCCCCTGAAGCGATCTCTTGGTTACTAGGTACACATATCTCCAAGCACATCTGCTTTCTCCTTTCATCAATAAGGAATCCATTTCATATGCTCTGCAAGGCAAACAGCAGCACAGTAACTGGAGACAACTGGGAGACTTGCTTCTGAGGTATACTTTGATGCAAACTAAAATGCTAATGAAGAAATGCCCTGTGCTCCCTGTACACTACTTTTAAGACCTTCGAGGACCAAAATAGACCCTGATTAAATACTGGATGACTAAGAGGTCTACATCATGTGAGCTGGACTGTTGTGGGCTGAGCAATATTACTAACTGAAGAGAAAGTGATGGGGAAGTCCGATGCAGTGTGAGATGAATCCAGAAAGTGAAGCATAATGCAATAGCAAGAGGGCAAGCAGGAACCTCAAGAACCAGCTGCCAACAGACCATGTTCTGGATTTTTTAATCATTCTTTTCCTTATAGCAGACCCTCCTCAAGATTACATCTATAGTTCACCTCTGAGAAGAGTGGTAGATCCTGAAATTTGCTGGAAGGCATCATTATACATCTGTAACTAATCCTTTCAAAAATCAAGTGTCATTAATCATGACAAGAGCCAGGAAGAGCTTGAAGAGAATGGCCGCAATGAGTCTCACATCTGCTCAGAAGGATGAATAAACATACACCCCACACCAGCACCCCTGCACAATCCAGTACTGCTTTATTTGGCTGTGTTACACTTGGTAGAATCTCCTCTTCCCTGTATCTACAAATAGGCTACAAAAACTGAACCCTTCATTTTTGAAAAACCCAATCTAAGCCAATATACTTAGACATCTCAAATAACCATATTTAATATTCTGTGTGATTCTTGTCACTGTAAGGTGTGACCCTGTAGTGTGCTTTCCTGGTTGCCATATCTGCAATTACGTTAACTGCAGCCTTTTCCCTTTATTCAAAACTGCCTCCACTTACTGGTTTACAGCTTATTGTATGTAGTTCTGCATTGTTAATCTAAAATTCCTGCCTCAAAAAATGATCAAAATCTCAAAATAAGGTGGGGAGGCAAAAAGTCATTAGTCATAAATCTTCATAATTCTGGATTTTAAGACCTTCAGCATCTTCTGAGTGCCTCTTCAAACTCAGAGCTTTTCTCCTGAAGGTTTGTACTAACATTAAAGAGAACTGCAGAATTACCTGTATATCTTTTATTTCTTTCTGCAAGGTTCAGTGGTTCTACATTTTACAAACGTTGTAAAGATTTCTCTGTGATTGCTGATGACTCTAGCAGCAGAATGAGTGTTTACTGAAGATTGTTAGCAGTTGTTTTTGTTCTGTGCCTATTGCTTCAACTTTAGTATGCAACTCCCTAAAAGATTTCTCATTACCTATGTTTGTTCACCTTGGCTCTGATTTTCTTCTTGGTTTTGCATTAATCAGGCTAAAAAAACCCCCTGCTCTCACTAACCTATTAAATTTCTCTCAACTTCATATTGGTTTTCAGGCACCCACATGAAATTTTTAGTAAAAGACAATTTACAGTTACTCTCTTCTGTCTCTTTCCCTTTTTCATCCAAATATTCATAACTTGATCTTCAGGATATGCACCCAATTTTATTTTTTTTTTATTTCCTCTTGTTATGACCTTAGCCTGGCTTTTTGGCTCTCTGCAATTGGCATCTCCAATGCCTTCTTACTTACTATCTTTCACACTGGCATTTCTTCAACACTTTTTAGAAAAACAACTCCTATTCTGGTTTCTATTTCACTTCTGACTGTCATGTAGATACCATGATTTTTCACTGTCTGTCCTGACGCATTTGATGGATTCTCACTAGAGTTTCTGTCTCCTGTATGTCCTTGATATCTTTAATTACCTATTTCTCTTTGTTTACTTGGCACTCACTGGGACAGACTATATATTCTTGGCTGTATCTGCATAAATCAAGAGTACAAGAACTGAAATTAGCAGATTTGTGCAGATGTAAAAGTGAGAGAAACAAAAGCAGAATATGTACTAAAGAATTAACACCTAATTTCTTTCTATACAAATAACATAAAATCATGGCTGAAAATTTACAGCGCTTCCTCCTAATCTTAAGCATAACAGATTCCTTTCTGAGTATATTGGTCAGCAGCAACAGCACTGGCAAAAACACTGGTTCATGATTTGCTGATGCTGTAGAGAAAAAACAAAGAATGTTACATGCCTATTATGTATCTGTCAATAAAAGAAAAGTTTGAAGGAATTTCCTGAAAATTTAATTTAATATTTAGAGGGTACTCACTGAATCTTGCCTTTCTTCACCATCCTGCCACTTCCAAATTCTTCACATATTTTTTGACATTCTGATGAACACTGATTACTTATACCTATAGTACTCATCAGCTAGACAATGGATTGCCTTCTACTTTACATTTCAAAACCAGAACACGTTAGCTTTTAGAGAAACACAAACCAAACTGTCATTTATTTGAAGATTTAATCATCCAGTAGTTCTTTGAAAACTGAGCCAAAGAATTTATCTTCACAAAGTTGGCCAGTTGCTACAATGTAATCCTATGGGCATACCTCAACAACTTAACTGTCAGTGAGCTCAGAACATAGTAACACTCTCAGTTTATGGCAATTCCAGTATTCCCACACTGGATATATCAGAATTGAGTTTCAGTTCATTCTAGCCAGGCAATAACATATTTTTTCATTCAATGGATTAAAAATTCCAGTTCACTAGGAAGAAATCCTCCAAGTGCTTCTAATCCATGATTACTTCCCATGTGTTACTTAAATTGTCATGTCTCTCTTCTTTAATGCTGAAGGTTGCATAACACCTTTGCTCCATTGCTACTTTTTATGATTTACTTTACCATTAGTTCATTCATGAAGACACACAGCAGTGGTGGTCACCCTGTGATTTACCAGCATGAAGAAGCAGCCCTCTGAATGCAGACACATTTCTTCTCTTTGCAACATGACAGACTGAACAAGGAGAGAAGCATGCAGAGCATAGGCTGTGCAGCTGTGCCAATACCGTAAGACATCTTTGGCAGCAGTGGATGGCAAAGGAGTTCTCATAGGAAGCTGAGCATCAGTTCCTCAGCGAACAGCAGGAGGCTGGGAATATGATGTGGGGCAGGAGGAGATGAGTAGAGGTTTGGGTGTAAAATGCTACAGATAAAACCTGTGTGGGAGTGCAAAAGGTGTTGGGGAATAAGGGCTGTTGAGATATGCCATGTGTTGGGGGATGCCTTAAGGCCGCAGGCAAAGAGCAGTTAAGATGTAGATACACGCACACACACCTGCTCCCAGGTCAGGTCTCCTGGACAGGCTGGACTGGACTCTGCTGGCCCTAGGGGCAAGTGAAGTGGGAGCACTGATGAAAGCAATGAAGGAGAAAGGTCTCCGATCTTTTATTCAAAATTTTTGGCCACATAGTTTTACAGGCTGATCACACAGCTGTGATCTTGAAACTTATTTTCCTGTAGATAGCATGGTAAACTTTGAAGGTAACTCTGAGCACTGAGCTACTACAGGTATCTCTCCAGCTCAGAAGACTGATTGCTAAAATATTGCTTTTATTAATACCATATATATATTCACCTGGCTGTCACAGAGTATGCTTAGCTTTTCTGGAATGCATAGCAAAAAAAGCCCAAGATGGAAGAGGGAAAGAGGGCTGGACATATGTGCAACACAGATATGCTTCCAAAGCAAGAATCACTCTATACTGGCTGCCTTATATATCAACATTATTCATTTCAACTCATCAGACAAAATAAGGTAATTTCAGAAAGAATCTGGGGGGGTGCTCTGGGGACCTCTCATCTCCTGGGTCAAATTCATACAAATCCACAAAATACCAAATTCTACTTAAAACAATTTTCTTCGTTTTCAAGTGTGACCACCTCCCCTTCTGTAGGCTAAGCAAGCTCTTAACATCGTTTATTTACTGCAATATTCTCTTTAGCAATTGGAGCAAAGTACCCACAGCAGCAGAGTGGCATGATGATTGATTGTATACCTGAAAGCGATGTGGAGATGAAAAAACATAGACTACTGTTGTATATTCAGTTGTTGTGATGTAAGGAAAGTCTGATTATATTAGGTACAGCCTGCAAATTTTTTAATGGGTACTTAATTTTTGCCATAAGCAATTTTTGCCCTTAAAATACACAAGAACAACCAAAAAGTAGGAAAGTACATTTAGTTTCATTATTAAACCTCCAAGGGTTTTAATATGCATGTTTGCTGGGGGTGGTTACGCACATAATACACCTCTGGCTGCTCAAGTTCCAAACAGCCTTCTTGTTCCAGCGCATTTCCAAGCCTACACAAACAGACAGTCCGGCCCTCTCCACCCCGCCGCAGCACTCTGCTGGGATGGGCCTGATTAGCTGCTCCCCTGCTGCTGCAGTAAAATGCTGCAGAGTGGCTGATGGATACATACAGGGTGTGAATGAAGACAGCGTCTGCAGCCATCCATAAACTCAACTCATTTAAATTGCTAGCTGTCTGCTACCTGAGAGGAGCTCTGGAAAAGGGGAAAGAAAAAGGCTCTTTCTTTTTATTTTTTAAAGATATTTGTTTGGCTTTATCATCGGGTATGGCAAAGTGAATGACTGGATCCTAACACAACCCTGAGTATCACATCTGATAACAACTAAGGCATGTATTTCCCAACAAACAAAAACAATGTGACAGCATCAGGTTCCCTTTCCTCTGGAGCATACACTCTTGATCAGCAAACATCAGAGAGAATTTTCTGATGATGACTAACCTATCGTAAGCATGAAAAGAGAATTTGTTTAAAATAAATAAACCAGGACAGAACAGTGAATATATTGCACTGCACTGTTCAAAAAGAAGCTTAACGTTCCTGCAGAACAGATTTGCTGAAATTCTGACAGCCAGATGAGGAAAGTTGACCAAACCTTGAAAGCATATGAGTTGAGGCTCCTTCTAACAAACTGAAAGTCTGACTCTGAGGTTTCTGAGTTCACCATGAAGTCGTGCAAAAACATTCCTCAGGGACACATCTTCATTTCTCAGGGGCACAACTTTTCCTCTAGTATAAAGGGGGGGGGGGGGGGGCGGGCAGATGGACCAAAGAAACCTAAGACAAAAGAAAAAAATCCACACCCAAACCTTCCTGTTACACCCAGCTTTTTCTCTCTTCCTTTTTTTTTTTTTTTTAAATTACATATCAAATACAGAGGTATTCTCTCAATAAATTTACTATTTTCTCACACAGAGATACACGCGCTCTAACAAAACAGGGCTTCACTGAAGTCTGCTGCTACCTTCTTCTACTAAGTGTGCTGGTTTTGGCTGGGCTAGAGTTAATTTTCTCCATAGTAGCTAGTGTGGGGCTATGGTTTGGATTTGTGCTGGAAATAGTGTTGATAATACAGAGATGTTTTACTTACTGCTGAGCAGTGCTTGCACAGAGTCAAGGCCTTTTCAGCTCCTCACCCCACCCCACCAGCCAGTAGACTGGGGGTGCACAAGAAGTTGGGAGGGGACGCAGCTGGGACAGCTGACCCCAACTGACCAAAGGGATATTCTGCACCGTATGACACCATGCTTCGCACATAAAGTGGGGGGAAGAAGAAGGAAGGGGGGACATTTGGAGTGATGGCGTTTGTCTTCCCAAGTAACCCTTATGTATGACGGAGCCCTGCTTTCCTGGGGATGGCTGAACACCTGCCTGCCAATGGGAATTAGTGAATAAATTCCTTGTCTTGCTTTGCTTGTTCACACGGCTTTTGCTTTACATATTAAACTGTCTTTATCTCAACCCACGAGTTTTCTCACTTCTACTCTTCTGATTCTCTCCCCCATCCCACTGGCAGGGAGTGAGCGAGCGGCTGGGTGGGGCTTAGTTGCCAGCTGGGGGTTAAACCACAACAGTATGACTGTAAGAAATGCCAGTGAACAGACTGCAGCATTGCTTCCCTCTCTTACCTATACACACAATCAAGATAGAAATTATATACTCTGATACACAGGTTAGTCACAGACCAAGGCAGCCCTAATGAAAAAACTGGAAGCAGAAAGGTGAAATATGCCACAATATGCCACAAATCTAGAAACAGTTAAACAGGATGGAACATTGTGGGGAAATACAGACACTTGTAGCTTTGTGCACTTCTGTGGAAGACTCTGAAGACAGTTGCACTTGATCACCTTATTTTTTTATTAAAAGTAGACAGAAAAATTATTGATCTTTTAGGTTACAGAAGATTGTGAAATTTCTGTGATGTCAAAAGCAATGAATGAAGTAAAGAAATAACTTTTATTCGGAAAGGGAGAAAAAAGAGGGAGTAGCACTATCTTTCCTAAACCACAGGAAACAAAAGCAAGTCAGACAGTCATAAACTCTTTCCAAATAAAGTTAGAGGTAGACTTCAGCCACTGTGATGATTGGAAGTAACATTCAAATGACAAGCAATGGAAAATTAGGGCCATTTCAATCAGATTTGGGCTATCCTACATTAAAAGAATGGGGGCAATTTGATATAAACCAACTCAAACTCAAAAGCAGACACACCTTGAACCATAAGGAAATGTCTTGAAAACCAAAGTATGATCTTGGGAGACAAAAAAGATACAGTAGCTGTGTGAGCCACAATAAAAAGCCATAGGGTTGAAGCCAAAACACTGACTGCTCATTCAACGGAAAAAGGTAATTATCATACTAGAAATAGAGACTTATACCAAATGTAGCATTCTGGCTTTTCTTTTTTTCTTTTTGTTTTGGTCCAGCATGGAGAAACTCCACTCCTGACTTAAGATCTCCAATAAAATTGCAATATAAATAAGCAAACAAATACATAATGATATCAGAAAACATGTTGAAGAATTCAGCTCCTCCTGTTGAAGGGTAATGCAGGAAATCAGACTGAAGTATTACAACAGACCACTGTGACTGTGAAGTCTATGAAATAATGCGTACTGGAAAAGCTGGTGCATTTCCCATGCACAAAAAGGGAAAAAATGACCTTTTAAAATTATTTTCAAAATTACTGTCTGCCTCATTATGCAGGAACACTACAGTCTGTGACTTTAAAATAAAGTTTACCGTATTGTTATAAGGCTCTCTTATGGAATTTATGTCTTGCATATTTAAAAAAGTAAGGTAGCAGTTGCTCTGCTAGTAAAAACTTGACTGAAAGATGATCACCTGCAATGTTAAATTTCAGTATTTTCAGTGTTAAACTCAGAATCTGTATACCTACTGTAGCCTAAACTTTTACAAAGATATCCAGTTCCAATTTAAGGATTTCATGTGACCAAGAAGCAACTGAATATCTACTAGTTAATTCCCACTGTTTAAGAACATTATTGCTAGTCTGAATATGTCTAGTTTTGATTTCTAAGCATCAACAGTGACATTCTGGTGTCTTTTCACTAGCAAAAGGAATTAATTACTTTCCTTACAAATGTGAAAAAGCTGGAAAAATCTTCATCTGTTAAGATCTCACAGAACCCGAGGGACCCCCAAGCTAAAAATCCATACTCAACCTTTTCCACATGTAAACTTGGCTGCTTGGTATAATCATATATACATAAAGAATATGATAGGAATGTTAACCAAAACAAATCCTCAAATCTCATCCATTATGAGGAAATAGCTAAGCTTTGATGATATACTGCATATTATTGTAATTTATTTATAGTGTCGGTGCAGATTTTCAGCTATATATTAACAAAACACCAACAGACTAGCAGATTACATCTCCCAAAGATCTACCTTTGATATATTTTGCATTTGTCTTAACTTTGTTATTTGAAACATTATGTTTAATTGTTTGAATAAAACTAGGCATGTAAAATAGAGCATAAAAAAAAAATCTGGGTTTGAGGGGGGTGGGTTGGTTTGGGTTTTTTTGAGAAAAGATAACAAAATGGGCATCTTTTGATAAAATGAAAAATTCTGTGGATTTTCATCCAAAATACTAACAACCCCTGAAAATCAAATTCCTTCCCATCATCCCCTAACATGTACTGGTCAAGGAAAATGTCTTTTTTTGTAGAAAATATTCGAGAGGAATTAACAATCCTCCCTCACAATTTTGCCACTGAGCTCTGGCACTTGCCCTGTATTCAATATTAGCTGATTTGACTGGCACAAAACCTGTGACAGTGTATTTTGGAATGGAGGGCACAATCAATATTGATGTTGGCAGCCTCTCTTGAGCGCAGACATGAATACACAGCACAGAAGCTTTGGAGATTTACTGCTTTGCTGTAGCCTGACTGCTGACTGGGCTTGAATGTGTAAGAAAGTGAGCTGTTTGCAAATAGCTTTTCCAAATGGGTTCTCCATTCTCTTTGCAATGGTTTTCAAGTTGAGTCTACTTCAGTCTTCCTTGTATTTGAGTTCTGTTATACTTCACACACAGTTTTATTTTACTTTCAGACTTTTTCTCATCCCTGATTCAAGTTGGGTGTTGGGAGCAGGATCACTAGTAATAGAGAGAAAAATCATGTACAAGAGGCAGCGACTGACATATGCCTTAAACTATTCCAACAAACCTGCACAACTAATGACCACCTAGATAGCCTAATGTATCCTGGCTTGAGAAACAAAACTTGGGTATTTTGAGAAAGATAAGCTATTGTTTCTTCTAATATTTCCAAAAGCACATTTCAGTTGTGGCTATCTGTCAAGCGAATTAAAGTCCTGTCTGCATACAACACAACTAATTCCTCAGTAAAACCCATCCAGCTGTTCTTTTCAGAGTAACCTACTTTATAAGTTTTGTGAGCACAAAGAGCATATCCCCAAAATAAGCTGTTGTTCATTCCCACACAACCTTACAGTACGTTAACCTCCCCTACAGACAACTGCTCTGTAGGAAAAAAAAAAAAAAAGCACAACAGAAACTGAAGCCTCTGTTTGCTGTAGAAGGACTGCCACACAGGGGCAAGAGCACTTCCAATTCTCCCAGCACAGGATATATCCCAGGTACGTCCTGAAGCGAAGCACATTAATTTAGAAGTGAAAAGCTAGTTCGGCTTCAAAATCCAGGCTATCAAAGCAACTTCTTATGGAAAATGCACCCAAGGCAGCAGGAGAGAGAGATTGTGAATTGAAGTGTGGAAAAAACAGAAAACAGTCTCTTCGGTCCCAATCACCACCCATTTAACTCTCTTAATTTTCTCTTAATGAATAACATTGTGTTCTACACACCCAATGAAACAGATACTGACAAAGGTTCTTCAGTTGCACTCATGCTGCCTAGTTAACACTACAAGATAGTAACATCACCAAAAGTAGAATTTGATCCATTTTTCTTAGATAATAGCTGGTTTTAGATCAAATACAAACTGCAGAGGTTTAGCCTTTCCATTATGTAATTTAATTGTCATCCTCTCCCTCATTTACACAGAATAAAGATAAATGCCTTTTTGGCTTCTTGCTTTGTATCCTTCACACAGACAAAGCATGGATGAACATATTAAACACTAGAGCTGTTTTGTCCTGGTGAGAGTGAGTGGATCATTTTCTTTGCTTCTTCTGACCTGCTACAGAAATCTATAGCACATTAATCATTTCTGAGCTCAATCCCAGTGTGAGGTGGGAGCAGAGTAATTTACTGTGTCTGCATTAGATTTTTCTTTCATCAGACTTTTATACATCTCAGTGGAAGAAACTAATACCTATAAACTTAACAGGAATATATTTCTGTTGAGGCTAAGTTACTCTTACCCAAATGTAGAAATGAATAATTAAGTCTCTCTTAAGTAAGCAGCCATTGTATAATAAATCCTAAACTCACTCATGCCATAAATTGAACTAATTAAATTAGAGATATTTCTTCCCTAATATACAACAGATATGTAAGCACTGAGACAGCACAGTTATGCTCATAACACAAATGCCTATGCAGATTAGCGAAAACAGACAAACAGATTGACGGATATCATCCGTGGTGAAATGGATTAACCACGTGCTGTAACTTTTAGAATAAATCTTCTGTCTTCTTTATTCATGATACACTGTACTTCTCAAAGCTGTACATTGAACAACCATGACTCTGTATTACAGTAAGAGCATTTACTTCCTTCAGAGTTGGCGGTACTTTCTAAAATACATGGAAGAGGTTTGAAGACATTGCAAGACAGCATTGCATTGCAGAGGGAATGGCAATACACGCTTCCTTATGGCAAGGGTGGGCTACGTTTTCACAGCTGCTTGAACCTGGCATGGGCTGAAAGAACATCAGCCCCACCCTCTGTCATTATTTTTTCCTACATCATCCCTTCACTGTCTCAGCACAAGCACTCACGCAGGTAGCTATGTGGTAACCTGGATCAGGAACCGCACTGATTAAAATTTTGGGTGGGATCTCTCTTTCTGCTCCCTGCCTCCTATTCCTATTCATCTTTCCCTCACCCACTAGATCTCCTTTGGGAATGGTAAGTATAGCTCAAGCCCTGATGGTACTGAGCAGAGCAGTACCTAGCTACTTTTCAGGGCACGGAGGCTTTTCTGTAATTTCCTACAGGGGCAGACCCAATAGGTGATTTCCGAGCCCTCTGCAAAACCACTGAGGAGGGGAATAAGAGCCAAGAGAGGAATTCAGCTCCCCCGCCGTCTAATAGGATTCAAATCACACCACCTGCTTCTCAGGAATATGTCGCATCCACTTGACTTGTGTCTGAAAGGAAGAGGAGCAGGAGGAGGTCTCCAGTGCTCTTGGGTTTAATAACAGAAGATTCATGAGCTCAAAATGGGCATTCATATTCTTTGTCATTATGGGTAACGAGGCATAGGTAGAAAATTTTTTCTTTGCTTAAAACTATGTCTTGACTTATAACGAATAATAATTCACCATCACATAGAAAAACACATAATGTAGCACCCAGCATAATAGTTCTACATACCTAAAGGGCCAAACTCATCATTACAATCTGCCTATTCAAGTCTCACAAAGCATCTGTAAACAACAGTCACTGGCCTATTAACTCAAGCAAACAGCAGCTTTTTTTTTTTTTTTATTGGGAACTGGCCAAAATAAGCAGAAGACACCAAAGAAAGTGATGCTCTGTATTTCTCTGTAACTCTGCTCAATGCATCATGAATTCACACACTGCCTAGAACATACATATGTATTATTACTCATCTCTGCACATTTGATTCTACTCATGCCTTGGTGCTGCAGAGAACATACTGAAGTGAACATCCAGACTCTGGAAAGTGTTACTGAACAGGGACCTTTGGTCCTCGTGTTGCTGCATTTTGTGGGTAGGAAACTCTGGCAGTGCTTGCGTATGCCAATTGTGGGATAGAGAGGCAAGAAATAAAGATGACAACTTTTCTAAGCAATACTTCTAAATGCCTCAGTCTGGTTTCAGGTAATTTCTCGCTCTGGTATCTTCTTTTTCACAGAAATTTCAAGACTGTTTACTTCAAATTATGCAAAAGCAAAAAAAAAAAACCAAACCACAAAACCAACAAACCCTTCAGTTAAAGCACCATGCTCAAGAATTTCAAGTGGAAAGGAAGTAAATGGCAGCCAACTTTTGTCACCCTACAAATCACACATCAAAAGATTTGTAACACACTGTGCTGAGATATACGTTAGCTTGTACCTCTCTAAGAACAGTGGAAATGGTGTGCTTGAAACCTGCGGCACTGCATTACCCATGCAACAGGTCTGGCTAAAAATGTAGCTGGGTCTGAAGATTCATCAGAATGATAGCAGTAAATGGACCACCAAATATTAGAGGAAAGACCTTGAAAGGAAGAAGGTTTGTGTCTCAGCCTGCTAAACAGCTTGGGCACTGGAACAGGCTGCCCAGGAAAGTGGTTGAGTCTCCATCCCTGGAGGTCTTTAAAAGACGGGTAGACATGGTGCTTGAGGACATGTTTTAGTGGTGGACTTGGCAGTGCTAGGTTAACGGCTGGACTCAATGATCTTAAGAGTCTTTTCCAACCTTAACAATTCTATGATTCTAAACAAAACTAACCAAAAAAGTAAATACTTTATGGATTGCAAATGAGAACATCCCAAAGAGGGCTACATTTCAGCTAAGACTTTCTGAAGGCTTTAATAAAGAAGAAAAAAACTTACGTTTTGCTTTTGCAGAGAAAGGCTAGAATCATGAGAAGGGAAGAATTGGATCTTTGCCCTTACACACACAGCATCTTTGTTTCTTTTTGATGCATACATGGAATGTTGCAGAGCTTGCGATATCTACAGGGTTACTGGAGTTGGGATTACTTGTCCTTGCAATGTACACTGGATTGCAAGCAAATCCTCTAGTATATATTGCTTTGATTCTCCACTTCTGGAATTCCTAGAACCCTTCTCATCTTAACTGGACTTTCCTACCAACAGGTAGCAGTAAGTTTTCACTCAGTTTGGCTACTGATAGGTGCCTAGTGGCATATATTGGAATATCCTTATATTCACAACAGAAAGGGACAGAATATCACTGTTTTACCTGAACCTGTAAGCCTATGTGGTGTACATAGAATTTACAGGGATGTGGCATTCCTTGAATCCCTGCCACTTTCCATACTCACAATTTTTTATTTTGCCTGGTGTTCACACATGGTTTGTTCAGTGCTTCCTGAGAGAAAGCATGTAATGATGCCGTAAAGGGTCAAGTCCTCATTAGACTCTTCTAAAATTACTGACGATTTCAACCAGGAACACTGGAAAGGGATGTCACAAGTGCCTATTCTTACCTTCTCTTCCCCCAAACCATACGGACAATGTTTATGCCAAGTTTCAAACTTAGCAATGTTCCTGTTAAAAAAAAATGCTTAGAGTATTTCCATAGGAGGAACTCTGCATATTTTACCTTCTCCTACAAATCAAAAATGGGGGGAGGGGGAGGGAGGTTGGGTAGAGACCAAGCATAAAAACAGTGCAGTATGATTTAACTGTGTTAGAAAGCTATGAAGGTAGAGGGATGCGTTGAACTGGAAAGACTGCAACTTCAACTCCAAGCACTCTCTTTGATATACACAATCCATTGATTTCTCATAATTCAGGCTTTCCATAAACAGGCAGGACAACTTATATGAATGTTGTCTCACTCACTGATACCTTTTCAAACCAGGAGGCATCAGTGAGTGTTAGCATTAGCACATCAATATTCCATCACTGACACTGGCGCAAATTCAGCAAAGGAACAGCATTCAACTTCTGAAACACCATGGAACACATGGGCACATGGGCAAACTTAACTGGCCATTCTCATGGTATCCATACTTATTGCACATACCTTGGATTGTAACAGACTGACATGACTTAATCACCAGCTCTAAACACACGTTTTTTTACTGCTGCTTCCCTACTTGCTTTAGCAATTGTCTGTTGTTTAAAATGCTGAATACAAGTGAAACAAATGCATGCATGAACGAAAACAAACAATGCTACTTCCAGACATCAATACACGCTGGCAAATACACAACTGTAATAATAGGCGCATTACATATTCCTAATGTTTCTTATTAATCAAATCTTGTTTGTATTAGAAGAAGGAAATAACTGTATCCAAATTAACTTGCCAATATGATAGCCATTATTAATAATAGAGAGTAAAGACTCATGGAACGCAATTATGTTCCCAAAGTAATAGTGGTACAAAAATAAAACATGATATAGTTGAAACAAAGAGTGAAACAATATGCATTCTCAGCTGCACATATAAAGGTATTTTTGCAGGTGCTTATTTGTCTAATTATAATTCCTTAGAACGGAAGGTATCTATAGTCCACTCAACAGCTCAGACAGAGGGTCAGATGCTCAGTCACAGTGTTACCGTGTCACAGTGACACAACTGACAAGTAAGTATTGTAGTTTATGTGGTTATGGCAGGAAATTCAAAGCCTCGGTATATTTGGTCTGGATATGTAGAAAGTACACAGACAACTCCATCTGTAATGCCTAGGGTTCTAGACAAGAGTATTCGTTAATGACATGTGAAATGGATCTCTCTAAATGAGTGCGGGAAAACTATAGATTTAGTTCTCTCCATCAAGCAGATGGCATCAGAAGACAATTTGCAGAGAGTGGCTGCTTGTGGAGGTTATTCTGCAGGATCCTTAGAAGAGAGCTGATGTGTAGGTAAGAAAGGTTCTTGAGCGGTGGAGGGATTTGATTGCCATAAGCCAACAAAGAAGGAAGAAAAATTTGTAGGTAAGTTTCATTATTTCAGAGCAAACACTAGGAGGGACTTGAAAACCTTTGTTTTCCTTAGATGGACAGTTTGTTGCACCTCTTCAGTCACGCTATCACGGCTGAACATCCTGTAATCTGATCTTTAGAGACCACTTTCAGCCATTACTGGGAGTGCAGATCTCCCAGTCTCCAACATTTCAACATAGAACACATGGAGACAATTTTCATAGTGAATCCAATCCTTCCCAAGGTAACAACAGGATATGTAGCAGCAGATAAACCAGCCATTTACTTTATGTAATTGGATTAAGAGTAGAAATAGACCCCATCAGGTATAAAAGAAATAATAATTTTTCATAGCTACACTAAATTTTTAGTCCAGTTTCCTAAGGATACACTGTTTATACACTCTTTCTGTGTTAGGGTTTGTGTACAAGTCTATAAATCCCCTTTGCCACCAAGTTCTGAATACACTGACTGATTTTAAATCAGCGTGATTAGAAGGGTAGGGGGTCTCAAAGATAACTACATCCCAACATGAGAGATGGATGACAAGAGAGCTTTTCTAACTGCCTGTAATAGAATACTAAGGGAGAGGCTGTGGTATGAACACATATATTATTCATGTGCCTGAGGCTCCATGAAAGCTGGAAAAGCTTTCACATAGCACAAATCTGTACAAAACCGAGCCTCGTTAGTTTGCTGCTCTGAGAATATTTGCTCATTCCAACCTAATTATCAGTGGAGACACTGCAGACTTATCTATATTTTCCAATTCCACATGTGTGATTCTAAGATTTTGGCATTTGGCCTGCAGCTGACAGGGGATGCAAGCAACATGAGCAAGCCTGACACAATTGTAGGACTATTCTCCACTCTGTGACCACTTAGTCCACTTGCTATGATTAAAAAAAAGAAGACTAAAAAGAGGCAAGCTTCTAGCAAGCTTAATTATCTTAAAAAATACTCAGAATTTTACAAAGCATTTTAGGACTTAAGTCAAACTACTCACATGGCCCTCATTGGGGGTAATGCAGCATTTTCATAACGCTTTAGAAAGAGAAGATAATTTACTCTGTAGGTCTTCTCTGAAGAAAACATGATTACCCCAGCTGGGAAAAAGACAACATAAGTCTGTGCTGCTCTGATACATGGTAGTCAATGTCTCACACCCATATGAAGGAGTATACCAGAGGTCAATACTCAAAACAGTTAGTGAAGAATTTTGACCAACTGAAGCTGAGCTTTCATGGGAGGCATAGGTATCACTTGATAAGCCTGTTATTGTTCGTCTGTTTTTCATTTGTACTGCCATAGTGGTAAGTCAGGAATGACTGTGATGGCACAGAAGTACTGTATCAGTTCTAAACACTATCCATTGAGCTGCTGCAGGTAGCTGACAGCATCAAAGATAAGCAGTGTCAAAACAGGTCTGAAAAATCATTTCTTTATAGGAATCAAAGATGTGATTTAAAAATTGTCTTAGTTTGGGTATATGAGCTGAATTCTTGTTATCGATCTGTCAAGAAGCAATGTTGCTTAGGAATTCTTGAAGGTAGAAGAAACTATAAACTTGCTTTGGTTTGTTGGTTCTTTTCTTAACAACATAAAATTAAGAGGAGACAACATTTCAAAGCAGCCGCTAACGGATGGATTTTGCCACCTTTCCACACCCCAGAACTACCCAAAAAGCAAAACACCATTAACCCTGAGTAATGACAACAGTAAGGCAGAGAAGGAAATGGCAGAGAAAAATTCCAGTAAAAAAAATAAATACTACATTACGATATTTATGCCAATAACTAAGACTGCAGGAGTCTTCAGCTTTTCTGGTTGGTTGGCTCAGTAGCTGAAGCAAAGAGAAGTACTGAGTTAGGGACAGCACATAATACCAGGTTTATTCCCACTTGTGGTTAAAGGCATTCTCTGACAGGTTGCAGACCCCTGCTTTGCCTTGGAATTAAAAGTTTATTTGCTGGTTGAAAATTTTCCAATTTGCATAAGATACTTAAATATTGATTCATCCAAAAGGCCAGACAGACAATTTTTCTATCACCAGCTGGATAGAAAAGTTGGAAGACAGCCCAAACAGACCCCAACACAGACTTTCATTAATATTTACGCATTTTTGTAGGAAGTGTAACAATATTAACCAAGAAGTCAGAGAACACACAGCATAAAATACGTCGCAAGATCTCTCCTCAGTGTCTAGGGATATGAATATTAAACCGCTGTAACTAGGAGAAAGATTTTAGCAGGGCACGCCACATCTTCGCTTAGGTGCATTCTCTGTTTTGAAAGACTAGCCCAGAAAATATTTTATTCCTCCTGAAATAGTCCATTTTTTACTGGAAGAAATGAAAACACATACTTGCCGAACGAAACACAGCGCAGAAACATGCAGCTCTACGACTACCAAAGCTGAGAAATGTCACAGTTTGCTATTCATCTGCGTAGCTTACAGACAACAGGAATAAAAATGTGATGTAACATGTGAGTCCAGGTTATGTCTGGAGACATGTATACACCTCCACTAAATCTCCAGTACGGAGTATACATTAAGTGTACAAGTCCCCTGAATCTCCATTGGAGATACATCTATTAAATAGAAATTGTTCTCAGACTTGGCACAGACCACTTAACTAACCTTGATGCCAGGGAAGACTACTAACCCAGGCCCAAGTCCTGGACTACTTGTGATAGATGCCTGTTGAGGACTCCAGAAGAATGGTACTTAGTACACAGTATCAAACAATAGTCAAACAATCTATATTTAAGTAAGGGCTATTTCTGTCTTCAAAACTGATTTCCTTCACACATATCTGCATGTACAGACACCCATGGATGACATTTAATCAAAATTAATAGGGTCACCCAGAGTTCTAAGTAATAAGAAATATGAACTGCTGCGAGTTATTGTTATCCTGGTTAATGTATTTTAATATATTAAATAATGTATTAAATACATTAATAATACACTCAATACATAAATAATGTATTAATGTATGTGCTAAAGTTAATATTTTATTGTGTTAGACCATTAGCATTTATAAAATAGCATTCATATCACAGTATATGAGCAGATCCTACACTGTTATAACTCACGAGTACAATGCATAATGGAAACTACTGTGCAACTCTTACATAGCTTTTAAGTTAGTAGTTGAAATGTTAAATCAAAGGGTCGAACATTGTTGAAATCCTCAAGAAAATGGTTTTCAGTAATGACGATATTCCTCCCAAGAGACTATAACAGAGGACTGGTTGTATGTATTAAAGTCTCAGTGATGAGGTGAGTTTTACTTCTCTTGGCCATTACATCATCATTTTCTATTTATGAGTAACAACTAGTTTGTTCGCTCTCAAGAGAACCCATCTATCTTGTTCAGCTCCTGCTGTTCTGGGATGAAAATGTGAGACTAGAGCAGAAAAAAAGTTTTCCTCACATTTTTAGTCAAATAAATAAATGCATAAAAACTGCTTAAAAATCTCATTTTTTATATTATAGTTGAAACATTTAGATATTCATGTTGACACAGACCTCATCTCTAGAGACAGCAGGACAGCTGAGGTCATTTCAAGCTGCACATCTCATTATTTTATTGTGCAGGATCTTTTGGTCAAAAAACTCAGTGCATACCTTTGAATCCTAGATATAATATGAAAAAGTTACTATCAATGTTGTCTGAAACACCCAAAATGAAGGCCTACTGTAAATTTCACTTGCTGCTGTGCATTTATACAAAATAATGCACTGGGCCAAGTAAGGATGTTTACCACTATGGTAGAGCATCCCAATGTTCTTTTTTGGTCAGGAACACAGGTCCCTATCCTGGCGGCCTGAAGATCTTCAGAATTACATTTGCTTCAGGATGAGTAATTTTACCTATTACACTCCTAAATCACAACCTTTTCCCAAAGCACTGAGCATGGGGACAGGGACTCCGCACATTAGGTCATGCAACAATCTGACACAAATGGCGTATGTCCCATCCTGTACTCTGCACTGGGGTACGCGGGTAGGAGTAAACCTGCATTTGCATTGGCACATCAGGGCACAGTCTCTACATTTTCTTGGTGTTCTTTCTTAAAAATATGGTCATGTTCTCCTACAAAGGGTTGAAATGTATGGCCTTTTCTGTCCACTATTTTTGCTTCAATCAATTTTGAATTATACAGCAAGAAAGCTCCAAAAGAAGAACAACTTATAACAAAAGAGTTAGACAGTAACTGCAGTCATGGGTTTGAGGCCCTTCTTTAGCTAAGCACAGAAAGGAATGTTTCACCCTCTTCCTGAATGTCTCCAGAATTCAAACACTGATATAGAGCACCTTATCCAGCTCTGCTGGTAGAGCTTTAAGATTAAATGTAAATTTAAATTATTTAAAATAATGACCTTTCATCCTGTGAAATGGCATTTAACAGTAGAACAGACTTTCCCCATCAGGGATTACACCTAGGGATCTCAGACCCTCTCTACTGCTTCGATTGCAGCAGGATTTGCCTCGTCCTTCCTGAGTGCTTGCCTTTTAGCTGTATCTTAGTAGCTGTAGACTGAGGCTATCTACACAGTACATTTGTTGCCCACTTTGGATCTTCTCTTGAACCAAATTTGAAGATCAGCTCCAACAAAGCACCATTTCTAGGGCCCAGCCTTTTACATTCCTATGTTAAAGGGTCTGGCCCTTTATCTGAAATGCCACAAGACCAAACCCTAATGCAGTTTATTTAAATGATAAAAAAAAATAAGATGTTTCTAATAGGAAAAATGCAAAATGAAAAGTCTCACCACCTTGAACTGCTTTCTGAAAGTACCTTCTATTACGAGTTTGGTATATTCCCTGGGGGTATAGCTGTCCTGCAGAGGATACAATTATTAGAGAGAGGAAAGTAACATGCCTCACCAGAACCTCCCTCAGAATTTCACCCTGTGTTTTCCCTTCTCTAAGACTTTACTGTGAAAAATTACTTTGCAGCCCAAAGACCAATCCTTCTGGCTTTAAGTCCACTTTTATTGATAAATCCCTTTTCTCCCAGAAAATAAAACTCAGTCCTATACATGACTTTGTTTAAATGAACTGAGACTTCACCTGAATGATTTATCATCCTTGCACAGAAGGCAACACCAATCTTATCAGCATAGTTTAGGTGCCAAGAGTTCAATTGGAATAGTTTGTAGCAGGCTGTCTTATTGAAGTTAGGTGACCCAAGGTCAGTATTGATTGTATATTTATAGATGTGGATCTTTCCTTATGTTCAGAGAAACAAAAGAATAAACAGATAAAACTACACATACAAAACACACCTTCAGAGAGAGAAAACCATAATAGTGCTGCAAAATGAGCAATTATTTACTATACTGCATCCCCTCCCATGAACGACCTTGGTATTGGTGGGTTAGAATCTCTCACAAATAGTGTCTGATGATCAAATTTTACATTTCTCCCAGATTAGGTTTAGGGAATGTACTTCCTTTGTTATCTTAAAGCTTCAAAAGTGCTCCAAGTTACAAATGTTAGTCAGCAGATTCCAATACTGGAAGAATTGCTTTAACATTGCGCTGCTTTAATATTAACAGCGCTGCGAAAATAGTCTTAAAGTTCATTCGATAGTTTTCCTGATTCTGTCTGATGTGCTTCTTATACATAAGGGATAAAAATATGCTTACAGCTCTTGTGAATTTCAAGGTTGGTGATCTATTCAGAAGTCTCAGCATGACAATGCCACATAGATTACAAATGCCCTGGCTCTTCTAAAGCAATTCTAAATCTAAGGAGAAATTCAATCTCATTAAAAAAAAAAAAAAAAAAAAGTCCTTTTTATAGGAATTTATATATACAAATATATAGAATTTTTATGGTCTAAGAAAACATTTTATAAAAGGAAATATTTTTACTCAGACATCTCTTGAAATACAGGGAACAAAGATATGAACCAAAGCTATGGATTTACTGTAAAACATTCATTTGGGAATTTCAGTTTTACCTTTGACTTAAAGGAGGTCAAGACTTCCATGCATGTAACTATACAAGAAACCTTTCAATATACTATGACTCTGTAATTGATCATCTATGGCAAACACAATGGCCTCAAAACACTTTTTCTTTAAATCCAAGACAGTTCTCTGAAACCAGATGTCATTCTCCAAATGTTTTTGATCACTCTTTCTTCTCAGCACTCTTTCTCCGAATTCAGTCAGCTACTTTTAATGACAAAAATCAAAGCTCAAAATCCTGCCTGAATCAACATCACTTGGAAAGAACACATATAATTATTTTCCTTCTACATATTGGATAAACTGCTAGTAAATATGTAACAGGTTATCAACGCACCCAAGAAATATACAGGCATTCCAACTCAAAAAATTCTTCAATTTTCCAATTAAAACAATAATAATAAATTGGAGCCTATTCCATCACAAGCATTGCAGTAGAGAGATGTGTAAAAACCAGTTATGGATATAACGAGATAGTTTATTAATTTATAAGAAAGAAGCTATCCCGGTAATTGTTAGATACATCCTAATACAGTTTGTCTGCATATAGTCAAAGAGTAACACATGCCAAAATAAAGTGATTACACTTGAGTGAAACCACATTCATAACCCTTAACCCCAGTGTTTCAGTTCTTCTGGTGTATTTTTTTCTTTTGTTTTATGGATACTTGGCAACTGTAACATCTTTAGCTTCAAATGATCTGGGAAGACAATTAGTTGTCTGTTGCTCCCACAATTTGAGGATACATCAACATATAAATGTATAATACTGATGTTTTGTGAAGGACAATAGAGCAGATAATGTTTAAATCTTTCTTAAAAGCAAATAACTCTGACTTGGCTAATTGTTAAGACCAGTGATTTCAATATAATTGAATGAAAATAAAGCAGTTAAGCATTTAAGACTTCAATAACCTTCCTAAAAATCAATTTTTCTTTTAAACTAGCCTCCCAGCCAGGCCTGAGATTTCACAGCTTTAAAAAAAGAAAACCCAAACAAACAAACAAAAAAATCACAATGCTGTACATTTGTCCTCTTCAAGTACAATCCCTATAAAATGCATGTGTGGTGAAAAATTGTTAAAAAAAAAACATCATCTTTGGAAAACTCCCTAAACAAAGTAAAAAAAAAAAAAAAATCAGTATTTCACTGGAGAAGAGAATGTACGATATGATTACTGCTTGCATGCATATGTGTGGCTGTCAAAGAATGACTGATTGTCTAGATGTCTGATGGTAAAGATCAATAGTTTCTTTAAAAGGAGACAGATTCATGGAAGGTATTGGATCCAAATAGTTTATTGGTTTGTGCTCATTCTTTTGTTTAATGGCAGCTCACAGAGTCACCTAGGCAATTATTCTTTAAGTTGACTTTCAAGTAATGTACTTGCTCATCACACGGGTTTTTAAAAATGGTGTTCAAAACCACTATCTCGCTCTCCCAAGGTGTTTAAAATATGGGTGATGCTACATACTTCAGCATCGGAAGATGGCACTTAATAGGAGATATGCTATAAGGAAACGTTACAATTTACTTTCAGCCTCTGGAGCAATCCTTTATCTCGGGACTTAACTTCTTATTGGAAATGTGTTAGATTTGTCTTGCTGACTTTTGAATGTCAAAAGAGTTAGTAACCTATTGCAGTTCAGATAAACATCCAAATGTCTGTGGGCTCATCTAAAGGTACCTGACCTACCCAAACCTTTGAGTTTACTACAGTGGTCTAGAAATCCATATCCTTCTATTATTATTTCACCATAATTCAAATAGTCCTCAAGTGCTCCATAGTTAGTGTAGTACTGAAATACAGATTTGCTTATTTCCTAATTGCTTCATAGCTGTATTTTTGAGCTTCTGGCCGATTCAGTTATTCTCTTTAGACGATCCTCAGTGCCTGCCCATCCCCCCACCCCTCTCCAGTTTTGTAGGGAAAAATTTATTTTTGAATAAAGCATTAAATTATGAGAAACTTCCAGAAAAAAAAAACAAACAAAAAACACAACAAACAACAAAAAGCAACATTTCATCCAAAAATCTAACAAAAAAATCTGGTAACTCAGGTTACTGAAAGCCAGCTCGCTTTCTTCCCTCAGTGTCTGATGTCGTAACAGGATGACAGGCCATACCTATGGCAGCTGGTTTTGCTGTAGTAGACTGGACTGAATTCTGGTCTCAGTTACTCTGGGGTCACAGCAGAGTGCAGCCTCCTGTGCCCATCATATGAACATGCACACAAGGGAAGCTGTCAACTCTTATTTGAGGGTCCCTTGCGGCAACACCAGCATAGGACTCAACCAGTGACGCCAGAGCACTCCTCAGGTTTAGAGACAGCACGGTGCGCTCTTCACTGCAAAGTTGGGGGTTTTTTGTGTATCGGTTGCCAAAACCTGTAAAGCCTTGAAGTGAATTCTTGACAAGCTTGCTTCACATTCATAAAAAATATAGAATACACAATCATGATTAAAACAAAGCTAGGATTAAATATAACATCAGAGGCTTGTCAAGGATTTTTAGCTGTAAGGATTCAGCTATCATGACTTGAAACCATGGTGACTGCATGATAGACATTTTGTATTCTCTTGGTGGGAGAGAAATGGGTAGATCCAAGACACACGGTACCTCACTTTAGTTTATGTTTATTCATTAGTTGTGGAAACAGTAGCAAGAAAAGCAGAGAATATCTTGCAACTCAAAAAAACTTGAGAAAAAGCAGCAGCAATTCTCACACAGACTTTCTTTCTCCTTATCTGCTTAGGAACCACGCATACATCTTGTTGGCACCATGTCACATTCTTTGCATTAATCATTGCTCTGAAACTGTCACATTCTCCACCCAGTTAGTTGCTTCGTACACCACTAAGAGCTACCTCTAAGGTGAGGCCATACCACCAGGTCACAAAAGTGAAATGCCCAGTCTTCTGATCACTGTTCTACAAGACAAGAAGCAAAATACCATCATGAAAGCTGCAGTAAGCAGACAAGCTATATGCACTGCTCTGAGGAAGGAAAACACATAACAGATCAAATTTGATACCAGATATTCAAACACTGCTTGCAACTTTCCCACGTTGTCTGCAGAGAAATGCAGAGTGTACACACCACATAGTAGTTGAGAAGCTACTATCAAAGCCCCAACTTCTAGTAAAAATCCCCTCTTACCCTCGGTATCCCAATGGGCTCCTTTCCCAACATGTCCTCTTTTCACTGAAGTATCCCAGTCCTGCTCACTTCCAAAATTCAACCTCCCATCATCTAGTTATTTCTTCTCAGCTGTATTTCACTGTGGGTCTCCAAGTTCTCTAGGACAATTTTAGCTCTGTAGATGCTAGATAAAACATCGTGTCTATTTGCACTTCTTTAGAAGATTTAGAATGTGATTCTATACTAAATCCCAAGTAAAGCCATCAATTTTAATGGTATGCGTTATTACACAGGTATAATAGAGATCAGAATGCTGGCTTTGCCCTGCTTATGTCATCAGGATATCAGCTGTTTTCTTATGCCAAATAAATATCACAGATTAGGCTAAATTCCTTGCTCAAGCTTAGTCACTTTAATTCGACATGAATCTCTGTTGCCACAGAAATAGAAAACGGGGACTTTTATGTCTGTATGAGACTGAAAACTCATCTCTTATTTTCAGTCAGCCTGGTTCTCAGACAGAGCAGTTCTCGGATCTGACTTCCTACACTGCCACACAAAAGCTGGAGCAGCACAGGACTGGAACGAATCCTTCCAGCACCAAGGAGGGTTTTTTTTGGTTGGGTTTTTTGGGGGGTTTTTTTTGGGTTGGTTGGGGTTTTTTTTTTCATTTTTTTGGTTTTTTTTAAAATAAACCAACCAGGTAACCATGGCTGCAGTTCCACTGGCGTGAACTACCAATCTGTTAACACCCAAGTGGAAATATTGTTTCCACCATGGGCACACTCTAACAATCAGAAGCAAATGAGTTAGCGCTCCTTAAGGTAGGTATCTACTCTAGATGAGTAATGGATAACTAGACTACTTGTAGATTCTTGCTGTATACCCAAAAGTACGGTAGGATTCAGCTATCTGGCTTCTATTGCAGAGCTGGCCACAGCTGGATCTAGGGCACACTATCTGCATAAAAAATAAACAGACATATCTTATTTTGCCATAGCTTGTGTTTCTATAACCCCAGCTCATTATTAGCACTAGTAGCAAAAGTCAAATAAATTACCATTTGTGCAAATACTTACCATAGCAATAGCATTTTCCTTGTGTGAATATCAAAAGGTTTGATTGATACAGAATCATACAGTTTTATGTATATTAATTAGGGCTCATAGTAAGTGTAATACACAAAATAAAGGCCATGCCATTTCTGGAGGTTAGATTTAAAGATGAAAAGTTGATTTCATTGTTATTCACCTTCTTTTATTAATATTCCACTTGGCAAGAAAGCCATGCCAACTTTCATAGTTTTTTCCTTTGTCATCATTTTTTTCAAAATCCTGTGAGAAATTTAACGAAAATGTCAGTATACTAATTTCTTCACTTTTTATTGCATTTGTATTTTGTTTATACTTCATCAATATGAATAAGCAGCCAGTCCTTTGAGAAATACGTGCTTTGGCTTCTTCAAAGTGAGTCAGACTAGCTTGGTAGTCCATCAGCATATTACTCTAAGTGTCATATTGGCACCACTGTCAGGTGCCCTCCCTGTGCCTGGAACAAATATCTCTCCTGTCAGATAAAAGTAGTCCACTTCAACATAGGGGAAATATGCAATGTTTATTAAAATAGTGTCAAGTATGCTTGATCAACTGCCAGTGAATAGCTTTATCATCTGAGTGACAAATATTGCTAACAGCTGCAAGGGAAAACTATTCAGATATTCCCTAAAGAATACATCTTCTATCAGTCTGTCCACTCTTGTTATAAAAACTGTTCCAGATATTTATATACAGGACCTGACTTTTTCCAAAGAAAAAGGCAAAGAAAAGGGTAGACAAATAATGCAAAGGAAGACCTAATAGGTTCTGGAATCTATCTAGTATCTACTACTTCGACATTTTTTCAGTATAATATTTCAGAAGAAATATGCTAAATATATATTTTTATATAATATCTTTTTGTTCCTTTTTATGGTCTGAGTGCTTTGTTGTCTGTTCTGTCCCCACAATTTCTTGCCCCTAATTTCCCTCCCACTGTGCCCCCCTCTCCCCCAAAGGGGAAGTGTGGGCGGGAGAAATTAAAGCTATCTTTTCTCCTAGTCCTATGTATTCTGGAGTAGGATTTTGTGATAATTATACACTTAGTGAATTTATACCATGAGAAGAACCAAGAACAGTGCACAAGATGAAACACAGTTGTTGAGGATAATATATCAAAGGAGCACATGTTTCCTGAACATACAACTTAGTCCCTCTCAGTTAGGCACAAAGTCTAGAGACATTCATTACTAGAACAAGAATCAGCCCCAACTATGTGTGAGAGACAGGGTTTGGTTCTACTAGGGAAACTGCATATAAGAAGAAAACAGATTAAAAAACTGTTATAACTCCTATTCCACACCCTTTAACATTTAAGGAACAAATCATGAAAACAGCAGTAGTTTCTAGACAGAAGCAAAAGCTGTGACAAAAGGGAGAAGAAACCTCTCCCAGGGCACAGAAATAACTGGGGAGATGCTTCATGCATACCTAAGCAGACCAAAGTTCTCTGCTGCATCTCTGCACCTGGATCTTTGCTCTTTATCCAGACATCCAAGTAAGAGTCTGGGATAGCCCTGCATCCTTCTGTTTGGTCTTAAGTCAAAAAAAGTAAAAATCTCTCATAACTGCAGGTAGGAGAAGACTTAATTCCAACAGGTTTTTTCAGAAAGACTGGAGGAGAAAATGGCTTTCAGTAAGAACAAGACTTAAAAATCTTCTCCCCAGTAATTCAGATTGATGAATTCTAAAATAGATAAAGAGCTAAGTAATCTGGTATCATAATATCAGTTCTAGCCCCTTTCACTTTTGTCTCATTTCAATACCGTGACAGGTAACAGCTGAAATCAGTGCAGGCAATCAATCATCACTTCATGTCTGTATAACATTCTGTAACAGCAAAACGTCTTCCTACTTCACATGTATTGAAGCAGATATGCTGACTATTTTGTTTGTTAAATGTTTGTTTTCAAATTCCTAACACACTTGGATATTCAGAACTACTGCATCAGAAATCTGTTTTCATTGGGCTAAGAGATGCATACATTTAATTTAGTACAATTAAAAAAGAAAGCATCACTGCCAAATTTGCATTAATTTCTTAAATAAAATTGAATTCATGAACTTGAGTTAATAAATGGGAAGGGAACTGGAGACAAATGGAGAAAGCTTCTGGGATCATTTTGAAATATAAGGTGAGTTTTGAAATCCTGATAGGTGTTTGTCTATGTATTTTGGCAGTTAAGTATCAGATCTCGACCTTTGCTAAAGATAAGCAGTGACTGTTCTCTAGACAATTTGCAAATTGGGACACATCTAGCATTACTTGTCTTAAAAAAAGTAAATATCTGATTTCCAGGTACGTTTTCCTCACCAACAACTGCTAGGCATAGAGAATGCTAACAGAAGACAGCATGTCAAGAACCCAGCAAAACTCAGCTGACTGTAGCTGCAGCAGTACAATGCATTCCAATCCCAGGTAGGAACTGGAGGGCAAATTAAGTGGTTATAGCTAGACAGATAAGGGAATGGAGGTATGAAATTGGGAGTGTATTTCACAAGGTCACCAAGCAGGCCAACTACACAACTGAGAAAACAACGCACATATCCTAGTCCTGTGCCCCCATTAGACTGTTGACCCAGCCTATGCATCTCACATGAAAGCATTTTTCTACACTCCCTTCCTCCTATAATTTTGTTTAACAACCTGCAAAAGTTACAGCGTATGTAATTCTCCCTAATATTTACAGCCTCTGGTTAAAACAATTGCAACCTATTAAAGTGTGTTATAACCTCACAAAAAATAACCTTGTACAAAAATCCTCCACAGCTTAGTATCCCTAAATCTTAACGAGGAAAGGTAATTGTTAGCAGTAGTTTTCCATCTCTTCAAAGCATACAAGAGCCAAACATCAGACACCTATATTTCAGAATGTAGACACGCCAAGATAGAGTGAGACTCCTGTACACCACTACAGCATGAATAAGATGAGGGTCAGGGGCCCCAGACACAGCTTCGTAGTTGCAACACAGAGAACAGAAGCCAGCCACAGAACCCATGGTACATAATGAGATGCATCAGCCCAGCAAGAATCCAACTAACGTAAGCAGTAGTATTACTACACAGCACAAACTCAGTATGAAGCACTCAATATTGTGAATATACTTTCTGTTCAATAACCCTGAGAATAAAGCTAAAATATGAAGGACCTTAAAAGTTAACAAATCCAGCTTCTGAGAATCATAGAATCAGTTAGCTTGAAGAAGACCTTTAAGATCATCGAGTCCAACCATTAACCTAGTGCTGCTGTTCTTGCAAATTAAGATATGTAAGAACAGCAGAAATAAAGCAAAAAGTGTGACAGGAACCCTCACTTTCTTTTTTGTTTTTAAGTGAACAAGGCTATTTATACCAGCCCTCTCACAGATCACAGCAGCAGACACAAAGCAAGACAGTTATTTAAAGAGGTATGTTCCAAGACAACTAAGTCTTTACAACTTAAAACCGTGCTACTCCTGAACAGTCATGAACAGCCAACCCAGAGATGCTGAGAACTGTTCTGACACATTGACCGGACAATCCATCGTGGAACAAGTGGGCAGATACATTCAAAGTCTGCGGCATTTCAAAGGACAGCACTGGGTCATGTGGACTATGAGAGTTTAGGAATGGCCAGCACATCCTACCCTGAGGACAAACTAACACCTGCAGTTTGCTGAGAATACAGTATATGCACGAGAAAGGGTAAGACGTATCTGTTGGGAGACAAAAGAATATCTATTGTCTTCACAAAGTCACGCGGTTAACACCCCAGCAGTATCTGCTTTTTTTACTCCTTGAGAAACTTGTCATCATTAGTTTCTAGTCATAAGGATTTGATTCTGATTACTTTGAAAACCCTGAAGGACAGTGCACTGTGTGGTTCACACAATTCAAGGAAGGACCATTTAATATGTCCTTAGATGCGAAAATGTTTAAGTAGCAGAACTTAATTCACTACAGAAGATGGGTAAACCAGAAACCATGTTAGTCAGAGCACCCCATTTACACTGCAATTATGGAGATATATCTAAGCTTGAAATTCTAAATCCATTATTCTGCATTACTTCTACTTCGCTTGCTTCCAACTGCCACCACTGTGTCTTTCTTAGTAATATGACTGTATTTTTTTGATTGTTTTTTCCACGTGTATTGGTTGGATGTATCACAGATGGCTCTCCATTTGTTATTTTCTATATGGTTTTTACCTTCTCAGTCCCTGTTCATTATGTTCACAGCTTTAGTTGTATATGCAGGTTCTCCTGCTCAGTGTTGTCTGTATACTTCATTAATATGCTCTTTACCTATTTGTTGGTCTTTTACTAAAGTTATCTGGGTTTAGTCCCGGTCTCTGAAGGTCTCCACACCACCTTCTCCACCCCACTTTTGAGAAACCTGTGTCTTGCCCAACCTAATGCAATAGATTTTTCTAATGAGAGATAGCAAAATCCTGAATAAAATACTTCAGTGAAATTTATCTGTCTGCCAAATGATGACTTCCTAATGTATTTATCGTGTAATATCTAGGCTCCCATTACAAGGATGAGAAGAAACTTTACTGCCAGTTTAGGGCTCTGTTCTCTGTCCTGGTTACAAGTTGCATGTACATAAGCCTAGTCTCAGAGATTTGATTACACTAGGAAAGACACTTTGCTTTGCTGTTCTATAACCTCCCTTCTTGCAGGAAGGTCAGGGTATGAAGATGAGCCTCCCACTGTGCTCTTAGCTTAATTATCGAGAGTGAAGAATAAGTTGATGGACGACCTTCTCATGACATCACTCATCCCTTGGCCTCCATGACCTTCATAAAGGATCTGGAAAAACTGTAGCAAGTCATAAGAGGAGGGACTAAAGACTTTTGTGAAAAGCAAAAAAGGTTATAAACTGCAAAACCTTGTGACAGCACTTGAGAACTTTCAAAGCTGCTTTTATGTTCTTAAAGTTCAAAGCTGACCCTGTTTTTTTCATCACTTTGTGATTTTCCTCCTTTTACATTTCTAGTTAATAACAAAATTGTTTTTATTTCCCCCAATGGCCCACATTAAATAGTACTTTGACAAAAATTTAAAAAAAAATGAAAAATGTATTTATAGAAAAGATTTCTACATTCACATTAAAATTCACATTGATAGAAAAAGAATGTATTTTGACACTGATGAAAACCCATCAATTCATCTCATTCATCTCTTATAGCCACTACCCCTGGAGAAGCGCAGAAACAAAATGAACCAAGATTATGAAGCTATTTGTTACTGCACAGGGCAGCAGTGTTGGGTTCAGCTCCTTACAAGAAGAAATATGTTTGTAACTTAAGGCCCAACTTCACAAACATTTCTTTATAGGGAAATGCTTGCTTAGATGGCTCCACTCCTCTGGCCCTACCTTTTCTTTCCCTCAAACCAAATGCAACTGTCTGTGTGGCAAATACAACTGTCTCGAATGGACCATCACAACTTAGTGGGCTGCAGAGAGACAGGTTTATGTATGCAAAGAAGCGTGGATCTGCCTAGAGTAGTACTTCCACTGAAAAGATACTTGTGAAACTGCACAAATCCTTCACCCCAGCGAGTCAGAGCAAGAACTTCAGGTAGATGTGCTATATCCAAGCTGGTACCGTAATTACTGGCCTGCTCTCATCTGTCTATCTCAATACAGTTTGGATATGAAATCCCACCCTGTTCTGATACCAGCTCTGTGGAAACAGATGCCTTCCTGCAAAAAGATTTTTTATTTGAATGAACTTGTGGTTTTCAAGAGGGAAATGTAAAATAACTACTTAGATAAAAGTTAGAAAGGCAGTTGCTCATAAAAGGAGTTAACTCCTGACTTTTTGCCCCTCATTTTCTGAAGTCCTTCACTTATTCCAGTGTTAGAAAGCAGCAACACAATTTCTCATTTATTCACTTGGATTCATTCTTCCATATAAGCCTTTTCTATTTACATATGCAGCAAATCTTGATGGCAAAAATTCTACGAAGAGATTTCAGCTGTTAGCAAAATCAGAAATAATTTTGATATGTTGACCCAAATGAGAAATAATCCTTTTTTTTACCCAACAGTTAAAATCCATAATAAAATAAGTTTCATTTAATACGCTCATACATGCCATACAGATAAGAGAAATGAAATATGTAACCTAATGGGTGAAACTCTCACAAAACTGTCTTTCCCTTGTACAAACTGTGTTCTTTAGATTAGAATGACTTTCCCTAATAGTCTTTCAACTTCTCAACACACATTCTCTTTTTTCCCCCTACAGTGTATTTTTATGTTGCAGCTAAATTTATCTGCAAGTGATGAAAAGGGTGTCCTTCCATTTGCTTTCTATATACTCCCACCAATCAGAATGTGATATGCTTTTGCAGATCTTTTTCAAGAAACTTTGCTAGGGTAGATGAAGCACTTAAAACAGATTTTTCCTGTATCTCCTGCCTCGTATCCAGCTACCTTGAACTCCAATTTAATAGGCACTCAGTGACACCACAGAAAGAACTAAATGACCACAAAAGCCCATAATACAGGAAAATACAGGACTGCTTTTTCAGGTATCATTTCTGGAACTGAAGTCTGAAAAAATTCTCTCATAAACCAGTCGATCTCAAAGGAAGGTTACTGAAACTCAACTCACTAGGGAGTCCTCAGTGTAAGTTATACATGAGAAATACTTTTTGGGGAAATTGTGTTTAAAATGAACAGTTTTATTATTAGAGGAGCATATAACTCTATAGGAAAATGGCACAGCAGGTCCATTTCAGAAAGATGCGCTTTCCATACTCTTGTTTCTCAGCCACATCAGGGCTCGAGTTGCAAAGGAGTATATACGAGGCCACACACCCTGTAACTCTTCAGAAACGTTGGGGGAGTAGGAGAAAAGTGGGAAGAATTAAACAGACCAAATTAAGTGCATGTAGGTGGATTACATTAACACTTTTTGACATATAAATAGCTTCTATTTTTTGGTGAGAGCAGGATTTTTTTATTCTATAAAAGCACTGAATAGCATGACTGTCTTGCAGGTCTAGAAATTTAAAACAGCTGGAACAGGATTTGAAAAGCGAGCAAGGTTTTCACGGGGGCTGAGGGAAACTATGTTGCTGAAAATGCTGGGCCTCATTCTCTCCTCATACAGTTTTCAATCTGAGGACACACATCCACAAGAACAGATTTTCCCAAGAGCAGCATCACACCCAAACCTGCACTGAACTGTTAATGGCAAAAAAAACCCCAAACACCTGCCTACTCTTCAGTAAATGTAAATTATATGTAACAGCGTGTTAGTAGTATGACACATTTAGTTATAATTCTAAGTTTTATTTCAACAAACTAATATTAATAGCAGAAAAAGTGCAACAATTTCTTCCAATAAAGAGAAATCTCAATAATATTTTAAAAATCAAGATTAGGGACTAGTTTCTTCCCAAAATACTCATACATAGCTAGCAGCTAACATCTACGGCAAATGGACATGCCCCAGAAGTGTATGAGCTGGGTCATGGACATCCCAGAGAAGATAGTGAAGCTTTACTACATTAATTCTTCCCTAGAGCTGCCATAAAATAGTTCCCCTAAAATCACCATTTTAAGGGACTGTATCAACAGAAAAACCCAAATAGAATGGTGCCCACAGGTACTTAAAATGTTTTACAAGCAGAAATAAAGTATTACACTTGTGAACCCATCTTCGCTTCACATTCATGAAGCTCTCGGCGTTAAGGGGAATTGTGCCATATGTCAGCAAGGGCAGGACTGGGCCTGAGGTTCCAAGCCTCAATCTAAGCAGTAACCCACCACACAGGATAGCTCAAGATGCACCCCATCTTCACAATCCCTTCTTAGCTGTCTACAGTTCTTTATAATATTTGTTACTTTGAAAATGCAACTTCCCTTCCCACCCCTCAAGGAAAACAGATAAAGAAAATAGCATCTGCCATTTTGTCATTGATTCTCTTTAAGAAACTCTGCACTTTATTAATCTCTGTCAAGCATTTGGAAGCAGACATTCATATGTCCCAACAATTGAATTGGCACTCCACAGGCAGTGCCAATTCTTCTCCAACGCAAGGGTGACATGCTACATTGCTCATAGGTCATCTAATCAGCAGTGAAATAAAGAACTGCCAGACCTAATAAAATTTAAGCTATCCACCTGAATGAAGTGTGCTGCACATACCACCAGGAATCGGTGTACTAAACACGCACTGCAGCATTTAGAAGCCTGACTCATTCCAACTTAAAGGTTTCCATTTTAATGAACTTGTTCCTGTTTACACAGAAGCATTTTGCTTTGCCATCATACCATGGCATGGGAAAATACAGCAGGCTAAGCAAACAAAGATTTGTAGTCATGCAACTTAATGTAAGAATAGAGAAAATATAGAGAGAGAGAGAGCTATATTTTGCCCTTAGATATATGTGTACAATTTCCAGTGGTTTTTTTTTGTTGGTTTCCTTTTTAAGTCAGTGGATATTTTGAACTCAAAGGGCAGAAAGTGGGTCAGAGTCATAATTGGATAAACATAAACAGCCAGAAATTAATTCAGATCTTATTCTTTACAGATCATGCAGGGAAGATACAGTTCTGCTAACAGAGGGCAGAAGAGGCCTTTAGCAAAAGAACCCAGCACCTGGAGAATTGCTCACACCACCTGAAATGTATGTTGATCATGAAGAGCCCAGACCATCTGAGTGGCTCTGAGAAACCTGTTGGCAGCTATGGCCTGCAGTGAGGAAGGAAACAAGCCTAAAAATGAAGGTAAATGAATTTCCAATCTGCATTTTTCTTTGCAGCCCTCCTGCCTCAGCACAGCCAAAGGTCTGTCGCTTCAGCAGGCAACAATTAAAAGCAGAAGCTTCTGTCTTTTCAATAGCCTTAATGAATGATTTTGCTTGAAAGAAATCTATGATGCAAAGAACGAATGCAACCACAGCTGTGCTAGCAGCTACAGATTCTCTCTTTAACCTGATTCTTTTTTTTATTAGTTTTTCTTTATCTGTTTATTGGCCCAGGGAGTACAAGGTTGGAATTGAATGAGAAACCCAAGGGAATTTCAGACTCAGTCAATGCAATTTTCCTCTCTTTAGAGGCTAAACACAAGCCCAATTGCTCTCCAGAGTTCCTTAAGCTCTCATCCACCTATGAAACCACATTCATCATCTTCATCCCTACATTATTCTCACCTAACACTGGTCCTTCAAGTCCTATAGCTTCCGCTTTTTTCCCCAAAACTTCATGAGACCCAAGAAAGTTCAGTACTGTCTTTTTTAACATGCAGCAAAACACAAAGAAACAGCTTTTATGTACATAAATTTCACATTTAACATGCATAGGACATGCAAAAGGACACAGGGAACACAATTAACCAGCAATTAAGCAGTTTAAAGTGGAGGGAAATTTAGGTGAACCAGAAACCATACTAACTTGTTCATGGACACTGAATTCTTCAGTGGGCCTTTGGAATTGTTCCAGGAGTGAAAGCTGGGGAATGTAACAGGATCATGGAAACAGTCAGTAAATGAACAGCAGTGAATAAAACTCATACTGACTTTGGAAATGGAGAAAAATGGATACTGTGCCCCCTCAGGTAACCCATAATGCTTGCAGTCTGCAGGTAAGATAAGAAAGAGTCCCCAAAAGATTAATGCAGAGAGAAGTATCTGTTCTTTGTATTCATGTAAATAGGGCAAGAAACAATCACGTCAAAATCCAGCAGAAAGATTCTGACTAGACACTGGAAAGTCTTATTTAAGTCAAGAAGAGCAAAGCACATGTGCAAGTAGTGGAGCAACTTACAGTAGTAATATTCAGTGTGGGAACAGGCTTGATAAATAGGAAAAGCAGGATAACTGATAAGCAGGAAAAGCACAGATATTGGAGCAAAAGGATGGGCCAAATAACTTTGAGGTCTTCCCAGCCCTATTCTCTTATGACTTACAACAGTGACCATGTGTTGGTTGGCCGGCCACCTAGTAAGCCTGAAGTACCTGTATCAGAATAAAGCAAAGCATATAACTGCAGGTGCATCTTCAAGAAGATATTCTCACATTTGAATTGTTTCAAGCAAAACCTCAAAAGAGATCTCACTGATACACAAGAGAAAATAACACACAGAACTCTCATTAGTGTAATGGACAGGAGCTTACACAATTTCAACTGGTACAAACATGAGAAGAATCAGTAGATAATATTACAACCATCTGCACAAAGGCTTTGCAGGATTCCTAGCAACAACTGCTAGTGCTGGCTACTTAAACAGCTGCTACAAAGTTTACTGGGTTCCCATGAATCCTTTTAGCAATTCTTATTTCAGGTACGCAGATCTATCACACTGAGTCATAAATCAGTAGAGCAGTTGGGTTTTTATTAGAACTAACATTTCTTTTCCAGCACATGACATTTCCACTCGCTTCTCTCACAGGTATTCTGATTCCATCTGTCCATGTTTCTGTTCTCACCTGACATTTAGCTGATCGGAGCCCCTGCAATAAAGGATTCCCCACATGTGCTCTTACCTTCACTGACACTGCAAGGAGCAGAGAATAAGGGACAAGCACATTGCCTATCATCATCTTGCTGCTGGAGAGACCTCTTCATAATATGCTTTATCCAAGCACCACCTACACTTCAGTTGCACAAATCCCATCCATCCTAGTCTGTGTCATCAGCTCAGGTTAGAATTTCCATGGAAGACTCAGCTGATTGAGCTCAAGCAAACTCCAGGGTAATGAATGGACATATTCTAGACAAGCCTTAGGCCTTTGCTAGGACAATTAAGCATACTACGTTTTAGCTACTCTAAACAAGCATGAACCCTGTAACATCACTTTGATATTTGAGCCAGATAGTATCATTGGCTGTTCTTGTAAACGACAGCTTTTAGTTGGCCAGAGTCTTTTTCCACCACATTTTGACTTCACGCACAATTCTGGATGTAGCTGTACATCATTTGCAGATTTGTCATGAGGTCTGCAAGCCTGCTCCTGCACTGATATACTGTGATTGCCTGGAACATATGTGCTAATGCAAACAACACAGGATTTGGTTCTATGACATCTGTAACTGCCTTTTCTTCAGCAACTGGGTATTCCCTCCTCACTCTCTTCAAATGCCTGCTTAATTGGAACACTTAGTCAAGATATCAGAGATTTTAAGTTTATTAATGTAAAAATGTCTCTAGAGCTCAATTTATATCACATTATAATTTACTGCATTTTAAGCATGTGCAACAACTATTATTCATGCAATCAGAAATGTTTTCCTGATTGCATTTATGCAGTTTTCAAACATGTATTATAACTGACCTTATTAAATATGCTGAAGCACCACTTACACAAAATCATACAAAAGCACAGTTCCTCGACTGAACCTTCAAGTAGCACTCACAAGCATGAATCAGTGCTAATTACTTCACATTTATCATCTCTGAAATCACAGTATGGGCAAGAGTTCTCAAACAGCTGTGTAGGTCACAGCTTGGCAACAACTCGCTAGACAAGTTATTTGCTCCCCACCCATCCCCAGCCTTTTTTTTTTTTTTTTTTTTTTTAACCCATCTTCAGCCAAATAATCTGAGGTTGCAGAGAACTTGTTTGTTCTCATCACCTGTATGTCTACTCTGAATCTATAAATACTCCACCAAAATACAGTAAAATAAAATCATCACTTTATGATCTAGAACCCTGAGGTTCAGATTCTAAACAGTGCCATGTACTTCACATGCAGAAATTCTGAGACTGCATGTATTCTTAGTAATTTATTGTATGCCAAATAGTCTGATGTTGTGCTTTTCTGTGCTTATTCCAAAACAGAATGATTCATTTAAAGTTTGTATGTTAGATAAAAATCAAAAGGAGTAGAAGTCAACAAATTCTTTAGAAACATATGCCCTTTTTCTTCAGTAGGCAGAAATAAATTACAGAACTTGATTGCCCACAACTTTCATCCTTGTGCAGTCAATGACCCTTTCCAAAGAGTTGCCACAAACATCCTTTGAATTCAATTGAAGAGTGTTTTAAAACTGCTTTTACGAAAGTGTGAAGTGGTTCCATGTAATTGTGTCTCCCAACCTCTAGCTGTTAAGGTCACCCCATGTTGACTCCCAGCAGAAACATTCCAAATTATATGTCTTCTGGGTGACATCAGTTTACATCAGGAAAGGATCTGGTCCACAGTTGTGGCTTGTTTCTCTTTTTTTCCTTTTTTTTTTTTTCTTTTCTTTTTTTAATGTATCAGCATTCATATAGCACTTGAATACTACTTATGAAGTGAATGCTTGAGAACTACATCTGGAGACATTTACTTGAGCACATAATCAACAGTTGGGCTTTGGGAATCAAGACATGCAGAAACACTACAGTGTTAACAGCTGGAAAGAAAACAGAAATTAATAATAACTATCCTAGAAATAACCTTTCAGAGCAGACAGACAGGACAGTAGAGACATGCTATTGCTGCCTGGAGGCTGTACCCGTCTGAGGAACCCAATATGTGGATGTCAGCGTGAGGTACAAAGACCTTGATTTGAGCGAGATGGAGCACTTGCCACTCCCTTTCTCATCAAATGGCACACAGGAGTCTAAGCACTTCTACTAATCATACTCCCACAGTGCAACTATCCTCACCACTTTCTTTACCAAGCAAGACAATCATGAAGACAACCTATTAAGTCTGGACAAAGGTGAAGGACTTCTATGAGAACAGTGCTTGGACAATATAGATATGGCATGTCTAAGGCATCACCTTTGCTTTGATATGGAGCTATGAAAGAAAAAAAGCTACACTCCAAAGGATCATGACGACAGGCTGACTACAGTCACATATTTCCCTCCGTCTTCCCCGATTTTACAGTGCACAATGAACAGAGATAAAGAAAAACTGTGAGCGCATTTATGCAATGTATTTCAACTAATTGTGTCCCCTGTACCCATCACATAGACTTGAGTTGGCCTAGGCACCAAAATCATTACAAATGCATGAAGACAGTACTAGAGGCAGGGTGACGTAGCCTATGCTGAACTCTGCAATGCCAAGCCAGACGATTCCTGCTTCCAAGCAGCTTCATTTCTCTTCATGTTGCACTGCTGTTTGAAACTTGCATGTATTTTGGGGCTGAAACTGTAAGGTGGTGATTATCACATTAAGCCTGGGATACATAACCCAACTATTATTCCCTATAAGAATCCATCCCAGCCTCAGCTCTTCCTAAAAGAGGTATCATTTACCTTCATCTGAAAAAAAGCTCCCTTCTTTTCTTTGCTGCCAAACCCAGTAGAGCTGGCATGTCTCACAGCAGCCATCAGCATAACTGCAGACTTGTGTTAAAACATTAATGTCTTCCTTGCTTCCATAGAGGTTTATTCATCTCCTTAAATATACCAGCTTTCTTCCCAGAAACTTGCACAATTCAGGAGCAAGGCCAGAAAGGCTTCTGAAATTATTTCAGGCTAAATTTACTTTCAGAGTAGAATAAGGCCCTCTGTATATATTTATGAGCCCTTCGACTCATCTGTGGTAGTGAAGAAAAAAGCAACTTACCCCTTGCTATCAAAAAGGACAGAATGAGAAATGATGACCATGATTGTGGTGTGAGTCCAGGAGGAGATGATTATCTTAATAAAGATACTTTTAAATAAAGAGCTGTATCACCAGTGAAGTATAATGGTGGTGAGGGGGAAGCTGAACGGGGCTCAGAAAGCTAATTTTACTTTTGTTTCTCTTTTTGCTTCATTTTTTCCTTATTTATAAATGGGACTAACACAGTGAAAGGCACTTTGGAATGGACTGGTGAGCAGCTATATTTTAAAACTGAGGATTACTATTCTGCTTTAAGATTAGAGGTAAAATGTGGCTTAAAATGAAGAAACATTACATTGATTGACAGAGTTATTAATATTCTCACACTTCTTTCTTTGACTTACATAATGTGATATGTAGCCCTTCTTGGAAACTAGGAGAATGATGCACATCTGATTTATCTTCATAAATCATTTTATTTTTAGCTGTAACAGCAAAGCAAACTACCTAAGAGTAATAAAACCAGGCCTGAATGGTACTGAGTTCTCAATTCTAAGACAATTTGATAACCAGATGCAAATCTTAAATTTTTCCCAGAGTTGTTTAAATGGCAATGAACATCACTTAACTAGTGCTAACAAGGCTATAAAAGGAATGGGAAAGCAAAAGGTGAGGAATAAGAACAGCAAATTCAAAGCAAGAGTTGAAGAGGAATGAACCAAATGGAAAGATGATGCTAAAAAAAATTGAGAGAGAGAAGAATTCTATTCTGAAATGTTGGCTCTGCTCATTGGCACTTAGTGAAGAATATGCCAGGATAATATGCTGCAGTAATAAAGACACCAGGGTTCATAACATGCATCTTTTTTGGCACTTCGCTGAAATGGTAAAGTCACCGGTGCGTTAAGAGAGGCTTCAAGTGAGTGATACCATCTTTCTCCATCATATATAAATCCATTATATTCTTTTCAGCAATAATGAAATTCCTCTTACAATGATTTTTCCTCACTCTTGAGAACATGATTTCTGTCTATGAAATGTTTCCCTGAAGAAACACAGCCAAATCAGAGTTTTGCCTTAGTTACCTTTGTCAGTGCATTTACCTTGGTAATATTTTCCTAGGAAAGTTCATTTTAGATCAAGTTCATAATCATAAACAGTTGTCGGATGTATTCAGTCCTCAGAAAATATGGAGAGAATGTAATAAGCTGCTTCAAAGTTTGGGGATGCTTTTTTCCCCTCAAATTGAAGCTGAAGTCAGTAATATGCTTGAAGTGATGCACAGTTAGACTGGTTGAAATTTTTCTATATAAACCACACTTTGATTGAAAGTAACATTTTTGATAATATGCCGTTTCTTAAAGACGACATCTGCTGTCCTTAAAAAGTGTGAGTGTTTTGGTTTGCCAGAACATTTGGAAGAAATTTTTCTATTCACAGTCAAGAAGACTTCATTAAGAAAAAAGCTTTAGTCTTTCCACAAAGAAAAAGAAGAACATATTCCACTTGGTCCTAAAAATCAATGAAAAATGATTTAATGGTTGGAAAGATGAGAAGAAAAAGGAAATTCTACTGAGACTTTACTGAAACCAGAGGTCCTTATCATATAAGGAAAATATTTCCAAGTATATCACTTACTACAGCTCAAAAAGAGATTCCATAGCTATGGCGTAACAAGGAATTTTTTTCAGAAATCTCTAAGAAATATTTTAAGAAATTTTCCTCTGACATATTTTGTTCCAATTCTTAAGTGAGGCTAAGGGCAGAAAAATGATTCATTGACAAATATTTTTAAAGGTCAATGACACCGTAAAGGTCAGGTGTACTTAGACTAAGTTCTTTTGAGCAGAAACTCTCTATTACTCCATGTTTATGAAGTTTCTTAAACAGTAGGGACTTATTGCCCATCAGCCCTAACACCTCCTGTAACACACACACACACACGCGCGCGCGCGCACACACACACACACACGGAGGTAAAAGAATTCCAGGTGTTTTTAAAGAGTGTTTTTATATAAATTATAAGTGTTCACTGCCTAAGAGTCTTTTATAGAAGATTTGTTCCTAACTGAAAGGAATAGAACCTTCTTAATTTGTGAATTAAAAAGGATGGAAGGGTAGCTGACAAACTGCAGCTACATGTCACCATAGGTTCAAGCAAGTGACTTCATAGCATGGCAGGTGTTGCAGCCTACCTGAAATGTTCCTGTTTCATTGTCAGTAAAAAAAGGATTAAGCTATTCCCCCTTTTTCACAAGGAAACAGTACAGATATAGACAGTACCCTCAAGCTGCTAACTTGTTAGTTTTCAGAGGCTCTTCCTCTATAAGCTTTCTTCTATATTGTATTGGGCCCTACCCTGGATTCTGCAGAGCAAAAGATTTGCTCATCCTTTTGTCCGAGTTACTTGAGGATTTTGCATAAAGTACATTGCAAAAAGTGTCAGAATGCCTTAAATACTAAAAATACATTTAAAATGAGGGGAAAGGGCTGACTTAGATGTATGGCATCATCTCAGAAGCATGTTGCAAGGCACTGAAAATGGACACAAAACAGCTGCCCATTTACTTTCATTTTATCAGAATAGAAGTTGGCTTGTTGATGATGACAGGCTAAAATTTAGCTCAGGACTAGGCATATACACAAATGGTTCTGATGGAAGAGATGAACTAATAATGAATGAAGCCAACTATAATAATCACAGCCCAATTTGAAATGCAGCCTGATGAGCCTGGCACAACAAGGTCATGTTACTTTCTCCTAAGTACAAGAGTTAAGAATTTTAGCAAGGGAGAAGTCCTGCTTCTTCCTCCTGCATTGATGCCTTTAAGTTCTGTAATTGCCTGTAAGAAAATGTTTCACACGTATAGTAATGAAATATGTTGTTTTATACAGTTACCAGAAATTTAACAGATCTAATTTTCTGCTCTATTAAGTAGTGCCATGATTGTTCAAAAAATCAAGGTATTTCATGAATGTGATTTTCCAAATTTGCGTGACATCATACTTTTAGAGCTCGAGACAGAAGGGATGCTCTGGAATGTAAGTTTTAGTTGTGAAAGTCTACAGGCCCTGATGTGCCAATAACTTTTATCATTTTATTTATAAATTGTAGATAATACAATTATAATTATAAAGCACAATTATAACAACATACCAATATGCTGGTTGTATATTAACAATTCACAATATGTCTACAATAAAACAATTTTAACAATTTTAATTAAATCCTTTCACCATTTCCACAGGAGTTGAGTCTGACAGCTTTGCTGATTGCACGGTTTACAGTGAAGAACTGAGCAGAGTAAGGCACAGGGGAGGGTTGTTGATTGACCTGTGGTCCTAACCAATAATCAAATGAGGAAAGAAAGAGGTAGGAAAAAACTCCAAGAATTTAATCATTCCTTCAATGCAATTTATGCCACTGGCTCTGCTTTTCAATCTATTGACAGTCTTGATGGTCTTCCCCAAAACACACCTTGTTCTTCCTATACATTTCTCACCAGTGGCCAACTCAGTTCACCAGCTCCCTTCGCCTATCCAAGTTCCACCCTCATCCCTAGCACGGTGCAGAGTGAGAAGAGGCTGGCATCTAAAATTGTCCAGGGGAGAGTGCCAAGGCAGAGGGTACGCTCAAGCCAAGCCACCGCTGCTTGCTACACAGCATGCTGGAAACCCCAAATGACTTAACATCCTTCCTAAGATAGCTTTCCAAGTCCCCTAAGCCAAGCACCCTCTGCACTTTCAGAGATGCTCAGTAACTAAATGAGCTACTTTAATTCAATTATTTCTTGTGAAACTGATAACCAAGAAAATGTTTAATAGGTCTAGCATGAAATGCCTGCATATTCATGCTGCCACCTTTAGTGTTTTTCTGATCACTCCATGACAACACGAAGCTATGAACTGTCATGCAGGAATGAAACTCGCAAGCACCCCATGAAACTTTTCCTTACTAGAAGCTGGTATCACAAAATGAAGATTCATATGGAAAAAGACTCATGAACATCTAAAAAAAAAAAAAACCTAACAATTCTTAAGTTAGAGGCATAGATACTCTACAGAAACATATTAAATAATTTTTAAAGCAATGTAAAAAGACAATTCCTCTCTGTTCCATTTTCTCCAACCTCAATACATGAGGACCTGAAGGCAGGCATCTGAAGCTAGACTTAAGAACTGCAACATGTCTGTAATTTAAGTTATGTTCAGAGATCTAAATACAAAACTCTTTAGGTAACTGTACAGGAGAGGGAGAAAGAAAAACAAAACCTCCAGCAGCTCTGCCAGTGCTTTAATACATGTTGAAAATAAAGAAATAAATAAGAGGAGGGCACAGGACCTTGACCTCACAGCTTTACAATTCGTATCACAAAAATCATATTTTGAGTCCCTGTGTAGCAAAAGAAGATAAACAGGAACTATGTCTAAGTAAAAAAAAAACAACCAACCAACCAAACCCCCTCCCCCCAAAAAAAACCCAAAAATAATAAAAAATGCTGCAACCCAACATGACAAGGAAGAAACTTCTTAACACACAATGTCAGCCCAGAAGCATGGCTCTGAGCTCGGTTAAATGCGAGAGCTCTGGTTTGGCAGACCATAGCAGGAAGCTGTTTCAGCCTTTCATCACAACAGAGATGCACTGTGCATTTGAAATGGTTTTCATTATCCTGAATATATGTTAATCTCCTTAAACATGAAATAGATCAAACAAACACAGATTTATCCTTACCTCAAAGAAAGAGAATTCCCAGACTATAAGGGAAAGTGTTTCTGAGGCTTTAAAGTACAAGAAGAGAGACTTAACGTTCAAAAGATGCTGCTAAAATGGCAATGTCTTTTTATGCTTACTTTTCATGAAGCTGTTTGCAGGGCAAAAAGCTTTCTTTGCAATGGTTTCTAACAGCTGTAGGATGTCTCAGATTTTTTCAACCCTGTAATAACACAAGGGAAGGAAATTATTTTGTGATTTTTTTTCAGGTCCTCATTTTCCTCATTCTATTAATCATCTCTTATGTATGACACTACCGCAAAAAGCCCATTTAGAAAGCCAAATGAAGCCAAATAATTTTGGCAGACAGACATATCGGTCATTTGTGCTTGACACATTTCAAATGGCATGGTTCCTTTCAAGTTTTGCTCCCTCAGGGGATTCAGCAAATGAGCATGTTTTCAAAAACTATTCAGATCTTATTAACAGTACTTTAATAAGCAGAAATAATAATGTTATTAAAGAGTACAATTCCTCTTTGTTATTAAAGAGTACAATTCCTCTTTGTAAAATAAGCCAAAACAAATATTATCACCTTACCACTTAGTGTTGCGTACCATTTTAGTTTGTTCTTTCATATAAATTGTATGCATCTTTGATAGTGATACCAGGTTTCAAGTCATGTTAAATCACTTAACAGCCATTATTATTACTGCTAAAAAAGCATATTACCTATCATATGGTAGAGTCACTTGTGCCTCCAAAACTCCCACACAAATCCAGGAAGATTTTGCAATGATCAAGGCCTAGCACCTATACATGTACTGAATCTACTTTTGTGTATGCCGAAAGGAAGTAAGAAGGTTTCCCTGCTACCCCCAAGAGAATAAGGCAGTGCTCAGCTTCTCCAGGGAAAGCCTGCATGAGGTTATGGTTCAGAGAAACAAAGTCTGTTTTCCAAGTATAAAAAGCTAAATGCCATACTTTCAGTAGGCAAAAATTACTGCTGCTGACTCAGGGAGATCCTTTCCTTCTTGAAACTCGATGAAACCATAGATTAAAGGTACGTCTCTATGGAATGCAGGTAGCAAAGCTTAACTTCACTGAGAGCTGAAGTAGTGAGCTTTACACCAAAGTACCTTGAAATTGCATAGGGAAGACATGGAGCCCGCTTGCATTTGTTGATCAATTTGTATATGTGTACACAAAGGAGAAATCAATTTCATTGGTCATGTGGCAGTTTCCTGAGTGAAATGGCATATAGTGAAAAAAATCTTTAACCACTGTAGGAGAGGGGGAAATTTCAAAGGCCCTTAGGAGTACTAGAGTAGAAAAACTAACACTGGATGTAGTAACTTCTGATGACCAGAGGCTGTAGCCTGCTCTGTATTTCTGCAGCATCCTCAGATTTACTCTTCTGCCCTGTTATGGGAATACTCCACTTCCTGTGGAGCTTGCAGTAATATGCTTATACTCAACTAGCAGTTTTCTAAATTGCCCATTGAACAACACACAGCAAGGTTGTTTTATACTTCGCATGTAGCACAGGCTGCAATTACATCAACATTTCAAGTTTAATTACAAACAAGATAAATACAATTTTAGAAATACCACGTAGAAGTTATGTGCCATATTCTACAGGAAAAACATGCAAATTATTTCAGCTTTCTTGCTGGGCTCTAACAAGATTCTACTTTTAAAAAGCTACTTTATATATTTATATATACACCCCTCTTAGGTATTTTTACAAGGACTTCTGAATCATTCAGCTGTACCTTCTATTCTCAATTCCATCAGAGGAAGATTTAAGAGGGACAGTAATGATGATCTGTAGGAATGAGACTGGGCTGATAAGTCACTTTTCAAGAGCTGCCACTCAATTCTGGCAAGTAGTTGAGAACAGATCTCTGAATTGCCTCTAGCCCCATAGAAATACACACAATGAGACCGAACAGCTTGTCCATTTTACTGCATCAGCTAAAATCTGCGCTCAATATATTCACTGCAGAAAAACCCAAACCAGATTTGACTTATAAATGGCTACACATCACTTACAAACACAGCAAAAATACAGTTAATTATATTAATCTATAATTCGATGTTAATATTCTTCATCTGTTATCAGTGATGTTTATTTGGACATAAATGGTCTAACATTGCTTTTCCAGGAACCATTCTAACAAACTGCTTCGGTACAGATCCATTCATCTGCAGTCAGCAGTCAGGTTATCAAAAATGTTATGCACCGAACTTGCTATATACCTCTTGTGTTTTCCTAATATTATTTTTGTAAGTCACTTTAAAATGCACTTTGCCTCACACAGCTTCAACATCAGACAAACCAGTCCTATGCCATTCCATTTTAACCAAACCACGAATTCACAGAAATTTTAATCCAAGTGTATGCTCTTAGTAAGATAATATTCTAGCTGTTTCAGGCAGAATTTCTGTTCAGATAAGATTATTTTTTAAAAAAACACAACACAAAAACCCCCTCTTTCACTTACTGTGATATAATATGAGCAGCATACAATAAAGGACAAATAAAAATAAAGTTGTTAGCTTTTCTTATATCCTACCAGCCAAATGCAGGCCAGAAGCAGTGAATGCAGAAAAGAAGATTAAACTGGAATAGTCTGAGGTTTATTATTTCTCAATTTCAGAGGCAGCGAGTCTTCTAAGCATACTGTTTAGCAGCCTGGTTATAAATGAATGAATTGCCATACCAACTGGTTACCCCTCTATCAAAATCCATCCACTAGAAAACAGGAAGGCTCCATTCTAAGGGTCATTAGAGAAGACATTTCCATGGTGCTGATCTGAAAGTACACAGGATCAGAGTCCTCACAGTCAGCACATTTATGGAATACAGTGGAAAATTTGCATCCCTGGCCTTTAATTCTCTCCCTCATTCTGACATGCTGTAAAACTTAGCAGAACATAACCCATAACAGACGTAAACACTATGTTTGACTGGATTACGATGCATGCTGGACGCGCACTAAGCAATCCTTGTGTTCTTGGAGCAACCACTACAATCTCCACTAAATTCTCATCACTGGAAGAAGTGGAAAAGTTTAGATAAAAGGCTAAAGCAAGGCAAAAAAAAAAAAAAAAAAGACACAAAACATTTTTCCACAGAACAAATGAAATATTGTGTTCTGTCAGTATGTTGTTTTGTTTTTTTTTTAAATATATGGTATGTATAGACGTTTTAAAAAACAAAACAATGCCTCCTACCCCAGTTTCTATTTCACTAGAACTGATTTTTTCCCCCTTTTAAAATTTTTCTATTCAGAAATTGAACTAAAAAAATCACCTCTGCTGCTTAAGCTGACCCTGAGAAGCACTCAGCTTCCTTAATTGGTAAATTTACCAAGATTTACCATGATTCTGCTTTTCCAGATTAAATTTATTGAAATCTAGTGCAACAGCAGCAAATGATCCATGGAGAAGTCATTGTGGAAAATGTAAGGACAATGAACTCTTCATGAAGAAAGTGGACTCAGTTACTGGTTCAGTCTACTCTTCTGAACAATACTTGAATAAATCTATAAGCTATCTAGTGTCTGCATCCCCAGTTGTGAACTAGGATTAATGATTCTGTAACTCAAAAAATCTTGCAACAATGAAATCCATTACTTACAGTCGTTCAGACAATACAATGAAAAAGAACACAAGAAAGAAGTCTTCTAAAATCTTCAAACTGCCAGAGAACAGATCATTCCCTTCTCATTTTCATTACCTCCAAATATGATGAGTAACCTATTCATTCTGTTCTGCTCCCTAGTAAATTTGGGATTTCTTCCTTTAAAAAGTTAGATTCTGGCTGTAATATCCTCAGAACTGAAAGGTTTCAAAAGCTTGTTTTAAAACTGTCCTTTTGAAGACATCATTCTTGTTCCGCTGTACCGTAGTGCTATGTAAGTATTCCCATGGCTAGTAGTAGTGCTGCTAAGAGCCGACTAAGCACAGAGCACAGTACTCTCAACATATCTGACCTGTTATAAAGCCTCTTTTTGATCTCCACATTGCTTTTAACTAAACTATTTAAACTATTGATTCTCTTTCCCACAGTCCAATTTTATTTAAACTGAGAATTTGAGAGCACCAAATAACTCTTTCTATTGACCATGCAAAGATTTGCATCTGTTATCCTAGAAAAAAGGCTGGGTCATGGTGGACAATGCTCATTCACTGTTAATAATTCACTTGTCATTATACATAGCCCTTTTAAAAAAAGTTATATTGACGTAATTGCAGTAGGCAAGAAAATAGGACAACTGCACACAGCTTCTTGAGATATTCAAAGGCTATTCAAGATGTTGAAGAGTTGCACAGAAGCATTTTGAATGATTTTTACAAGTTTTGGTTTTTTGTGGTGTTGTTGTTTTTGGTTTTGTTTTTGTTTTTTTTTTTTTATCCATTACATTCCATGGTAGGTAACCAACCGTCAGCTTTTGTAAGACTGTTCATGAGGGTAGGGATGCTACTTCTATGACTTAAACAGTCTACTGAGGCACATCTCTTCAATGTAGAAGGAGAAAATAATCCAAAGGAATACTTCAGTGTGTTATGACGCAGGAAAAAAATAATCCAAAATGCAGAATAAATGTTTTATTTCTATCAAAAAAATCAAAATTCTGAGACCAAGTTTTACACATGTATCTTGTGCTTCGTTTACAGTAACTATCACACGTACTAGGATGCCAGTGTTGGGACACGTACAGAACAGTCATTGCAACTAAAGACAACTTAGAGAGTAGAGCAGGAAGCTTCAAACTGTGAACCAGATGGCGATGGCTCCCTAAGACGGGAAGCCTCCCCCTCAAATTTTCCTCCAAGTTATTCTGTCCATTTAGAATGAGGTTTCCCTGTCAAAATAACAGAGTTTGGAAACATGTATTGTGACATCAATACAAAACTCTTAGAGATCCAATAAAATGTCCTTTGTCTTCAGGGAATTCCTTTCCCACCTGGTATAGCAATCGCAATCTGTTAACAGTCTTACTGAAACATTTTCTTCAGATTATGCAACTCACAACTCTTCATCAAAGGTTGTGGGTTTGGTGTTGGGTGATCTGAAATTTCTAACTGTTATGTGACATTACTTCACACCTAGATCCCTCTACATTTGATATTAGAAAAGGAGAAAATATAACAAACCTTTTCAAAGTAGCCTTACCCCAAACTTGCTCTGATTATCATTACAAGGACCATCCACTAAGACTTTTGCAAACAGACTGCAAATTGTTAACCGCTTTGCTTCCAGATACTATATGCAGTATAACAGATACAGCAATCCCACCATCTCATGAAAAATATTGTATGATTCAGCAGACAGTGCTTTCAGCATTACTAACTCCAAACATTCAAAGAGTAAGAGAGAAGCTACTACAAAAAAGAAAGAATAGTGATTCAAATGGAATCATGAAAACAATTAAGATTATGGCATTAAGAAAAATAAATGTGTGAGCCTAGCAGCTTCTGTCTTGTGGGTTCTAATTTTTTCTATAGAATCTTGAAAAACATAAAAGATGAGATTCAGATATAACCAAATGACTCTAGGAATAAGACATTAAAGAGAAATTACCTTCTGTAAGTGTCTAGTGTTCTTACATACCATATTGTGTCTTCAGGCACTCGAAACTGGCTCTGTGCAACTAATTTATCTCTAAAAGAACAGACAATACTTTTAGATAGTTACACTACCTCTGAGCCATAGCATAAACCTCAAAGGCAAACCAGCTGACCTGTACGCTCACTGCTTTGGTTTGATTTAGCTTTGGAATCTCTGAAACGTCCTTGGTTGGGTGACGGAACGTGTTCAATTGTGCATTTTCATTTCAGCACGCTGCTCCATGCTAATTCTTTTCTGGCCTTCTCTAGAAGAACTTCAGAATGGCTGTTTCTGATTGATTGTTCAATTTCATTTACATTAGAACAACCACTATCAAATTATTTTTGCCTTTAATTTTTGTTTTGTGAATACAAACATATAACCAGCCATTCAGATAAACTGATTTTGGAATACACTAGAACAAGGATTTTCGATAAGAATATTCTAAGCTGTTACTGCTAAAATGTGTTGTTTTTTCAAGAGGAATTTGAAAGCATAAAATAATATGTTAAACGGCATGCAATGTCCTAATAAGAACTAAACTACTTTTTAAATGTCATTCTGCACATTAGAAAATCAAATCTCTGAAATTCTCAGCAGCAATTGCATATACTGGATTACGGAACTCTACTTATTAGACAAATGGGGGAATCAATCTGTCAAAACTTACTTTCAAGTTCATTATGTCAGAAAATTGCTCTTCCTGAAGCATTTAAGGCAAACTTCTGACACACTGATAAAAATAAGAAAAAAAAAATTGCTTTGAAATTCTTACTCTCCAGATGGTGTAGAAATATGGAACATAACCATAAAACTACATGTTTACAAAGCATGTGAACAGAAAGATTATAACATTAATGAATTCTACTTTTCACCATCTTAACTTTTTTTTTAAAGTGTAAAGTATATTTTTCCAACCCTACTTCTCATTTCTGATCCATTCTTTTAATTCTTAAAAAATCCATAAAAACGTCACAAAGATTTCCACCCCCAACGGCATTACCATATAAAAGAGGAAAAGCCATCAGGTATAGTCTCTGATTTTAGAGCTACTTTTCTTTCAGAATAAAATGAAGCATTATCTGAAAAAAGTTATTACCTAATGTGTCCAGTAAGTAGCCTGATCATAGACAGGACCTTGAAATTAGCAATGGTTTAAATAACAAAATGGCAAAGGATGAGAACTGACAGTGTGAAAAAAGGTGTAGTCCAGATGGTTCATATTCAGATCCCAACTGAATAATCTTCACCCTCCAGGGTAAGGGCTCTTGCCCTCCAGATTCGTGCTCTTCTTAGAGTAGTGCTGTCCCTTTCCCTGCCACCTTGAGTCTGTACTTCAATATGTATAGTGTCTTACTTAAGAACTTAGTCTTGCCTCTGACTTCTCCACATGTGCAGTGTTTTTATCTCAGTATTTCTGGGCACACTCAGGTACTTGCTTCTTGCTCCAGTCTAGACATGGAAATAGTGAATCCGACATCTCTGAACTACAGATAAGGTTATCAGATGGCAATACTCACTTTAGCTCATTAATATCTGAACCGCACACCTGATATAGTGCCATTTCCCTCTATGCTGTAGAGTGGAATATTAAATACATTTTTACATACCAAGTTCCTGTGTAGATTCTCTACCAGGAAACCCAAGGGTCACCAGGGCACGACAGAGAAGAGGGTGCTCTACTACCCTCTTCCCTCTGTGGCCTGGTTGTGAAGGATATCTTACTACTGGAGAGGGAAGGCCACATTCTCTCACATTTCCCACTGCAGATCTACATTTCTTTGTCCTCTTTTGCAAAACAACTAGATTATTTATCTTTCAAACAGAAGATCACTACTGCATATTAAATATCAAGTTTTATTAGAATTATAACCTGGCACCAGTCTCTTTCATGCTGCCGATTGCTTCTTGAGTACACCAGCTGCGTTCATTTATATTCTATAATATCTACAAATCTTTTTAGCCACCGGTTAGCGATAATTAATGTCAGATGATCCCATGAAGCTTCATGTTTATCTATCCACAAGTATTTCTTGGAAAAAAAAAAAATCCCAAAACAAGACAGATTGACACAACCATATCTTTTCAGGACATACAGAACAGAATTCCCACTTGGTGTAGCACGTTAAATGCTCGTTCAATGCCCATGCTTATTCAGGAAGAATTTAGATGTTATGGAAACTTCAGAACACATATGAGTCCTGTAATCCAAATGCCCAAGAATGCAAGAGAGGGGAGAAGACCAATCAGTTATAACAAAAGAATCTGTGAAAAAATTCAGAAAGTCTGTGAGGAATGTTTTGCAGAAAAAGCAAGAATAAAAGGGCACACAACTTGAATGAACACAAGTGATATCTTCTTTAGCCAGAGTAAATAGGGACACAACGTAATACCTCTGGAATATCCATGAGTTTAAGTCTTCTCTTGTATACTGTACTAGAGTCTTTTACTAAGTGAATCCTTCCCCAAACCAAAGTGAATAGCTCCTGATCTGAGACCTTAGCCAGGAGCTGGATATTCAGATATCTTTCATGTCTTGGACCACCCTTAATTCTCTTACAGTTTCACTAACACAGTTAACTACATTGCTGAAACAGTCAACAAATAGGATGGAAAAACCTCCAGAAACCACCGGCCCTCTTAGTAACTTCTGGCTGCAGAAAGACTAGAAAGATAATCTTTCAATAGAGATTCCTATAAATTCAAGTAGGCATTGGCTCTGTCCCATGGCAAAAGATATGTGACTTTCAAAGCCTCAAAATCTTTTTTTTTTTTTCTTAACCAGGGTTTTTTACAGCATACAAGAACAACATTTAGGTAGTTTCTAATGAAACATAGAGAGGTTCTCTGGTGAGTAAGAAAATGGATGACTGCCAGTTTTCAGCAGTATTTTTAATAATACATTTGAAGAATATCCCTTTAATCTGAAGACTGACAGCAAAAGGAATCTCACTAAGACAAAAGAGATGTAAAAAGACCCAGCTTCATCCAGGAGCTCCTCCACAAGGAGTCTCAGATCTGCCTCTCCAGATTTGGGTTTGCACAAAGTCACATACACAGATCCACTAACATTAATGATGAGTCTAACAGCTGTCCCTTAAGGGTTATTTGGTTGTCCCTTGTAGAAAAGATATTGCCAATAAATCAAGGATGCGACCATGATGCTGGTCAATGAGAATGTCTCTTGCACACAGCTTGCTAGCTACAAATATTACTTTAAGTACCCATAAGAAAGTCTCTTTTTATGAACAGGAACTCAGGTCTCTATTCATCAGCATGCTGATATGTCCTAAATCCTTAATGGTAACAACTGACTTGAGGCTCTTACAGATACGTTAGGGCTTCTTTACATAAATGAAACCAGGAGAAGTTTGGTAAAATGAATCTGATCATTACCAAAATGAACCTCAGGCAAATCAGTAACTGTTACTTCACCAGATTCTATCCAAAGAAATAAAAAAAAAAAGAAAGAAAGAAAGAAAGCAGTTCACTTCTGATAATAATCTTTTGGTAAATTATGCAGCATCTGCTTAAGATTGCCAGGAAGTAGATTTTGTCACAAGAAAAGGATATATTTACTAAATTTATGGAAACTTAAAGATCCACCATTTCCAGTTGCAACTTCCAAGTGCTTGCCAGACAAAATTACAAATTACGGATTATTCACAAAACATATCAAATAGAAAAGTTTTGCCATTGCTCCCAGGTCCTAAGGTTACAAAAAATCTCATTTTTGAAGGTACAGATCAGGAGCAATTCCAATCAAGTCATCAGAGTTGTATGGTGGTAGGGGGAAATTATAAACTCCCTTCACATCCAAAGTATCACAGAAGCCACCTGCTTTGTTACAAAACAATCGTGTCTCAAACGAATACAAGACAATCAGACACTGAAGGTGTAGAAACTATTTACAGTTACAGTAAGGTTTTAGTTGGGTTTGTGCATCTTGAGCATCTCTATTCAACTATATAGGAAAAAAAAAAACGATAGAAGAATTCAACCACAAATTTGAAATGTTACTTTTTAGTGACAACTCCCTTCACAAGTATGAGGTTAACTTTATACTATTCTTTGAAGTTTGGCATTGCCATCCATCACCGTAAGTTTTGCTGTGATTACCATAAAATGATCCTCTAATCTTTACCCACTGAGTGGAAATGAAGTGCTGTGGGAGTGTTACAGCACGAATTCTGAGGGTTACTGATTGGCTTTTGGAACAGCCTATTAGTATCATTGCTTCAATCATAGAATGGTTTGGGTTGGAAGGGACCTTAAAGATCATCTGATTCCACCCCCCCTGCCATGGGCAGGACACCTTCCACTAGACCAGGTTGCTCAAAGCCCCATCCAACCTGGCCTTGCACACTGCCAGGGATGGAGCATCCACAGCTTCTCTGGGCAACCTTTGCCAGTGCCTCACCACCCTCGTAGTGAAGAGTTTCTTCCTTAGATCTAATCTAAGTCTACCCTCTTTCAGTTTAAAGCCACTACTCCTTGTCCTGTCACTACATACCCTTGTAAAAAGTCTCTCCAGTTTTCTTGTAGGCCCCCTTCAGGTACTGGAAGGCTGCTGTAAGGTCTCCTCAGAGCCTTCTCTTCTCCAGGCTGAACAACCCCAACTCTCTCAGCCTGACCTCATAGGAGAGGTGCTCCAGCCCTCTGATCATCTTCATGGCCCTCCTCTGGACTCGCTCCAACAGGTCCATGTCCTTCTTCTGTTGGGGGCCCCAGAGCTGGACGCAGTGCTTCAGGTGGGGTCTCACGAGAGCAGAGTAGAGGGGTAGAATCACCTCCTTTGACCTGCTGGTCACGCTCCTTTTGATGCAGCCCAGGATACAGTTGGCTTTCTGGGCTGCAAGCACACATTGCCAGGTCATGCTGAGCTTCTCATCAACCAACACCCCCAAGTCCTCCTCCTGAGGGCTGCTCTCAATCCATTCCCTGCCCAGCCTGTATTTGTGCTTGGGATTGCCCCAACCCATGTGCAGGACTCTGCACTTGGCCTTGTTGAACTTCATGAGGTTTGCACGGGCCCACCTCTGCAGCCTGTCAAGGTCCCTCTGGATGGCATCCTTACCCTCCAGCATGTCAACCACACCACACAGCTTTGTGTCATCGGCACACTTGCTGAGGGTGCACTCAATCCTCCTGTCCACGTCGCCAATAAAGATGTTAAACAGCACCAGTCCCAATACTGACTCCTGAGGAACGCCACTCGTCACTGGTCTCCACTTAGACATTGAGCCATTGACCGCAACTCTTGGAGTGTGACCATCCAGCCAATTCCTTATCCACCGAGTGGTCCATCCATCGAATCCATGTCTCTCCAATTTAGAGACAAGGATGTCGTGCGGGACAGCGTCAAATATTTTGCATAAGTCCAGACAGATGATGTCAGTTGCTCTTCCCTTATCCACTTCAATGCTCTTCCCTCCAGTGAAATACTGAAGAACTTTCCACAAAAATGAGAACTACAAAAAAAACTAGGACACCTCTAAATCCTATAATTTATTGATCTTTATCACTCTACAAGTATATTTTGCTATATCATATTAAAGAAAAATACTGAAACTACTAACAAATACATAGGTATTATAATTGTTTTCTGTGGAATAAGAAAAAGAGCAGTCTGTAATAATCTTTTCTCAATAGATCCCATTTCATCTTGACATTTATCTATTTTAGAACATTACCATTTTAATATTGCAATACTGAGAATTTTTGGTCATCTATAGACTATAATCTAAAATATATAATACTGCAGTATTTAAAGATTTGCACGTGTGGTCTGTCATAGAAAAGTTACAACCAAAGACATTGACTTGGTAAGATTTGGTGCCATTTTAATAAGAAAATTCTTGTTCTATTCACAACTATATGTTGCTTGAGCTTAAAGTATAGAAAGATCGTGTTTCAGAAGATATCTGAATATTGACATGAAAGGTAGGATTTATCTAAGTTAGTTGCCTAGGTTTCCTTTAGCCAATAGGCAGAAACAGGCACCATTCATCTCATTCTAACACAGCTATCCAAATTAGGTCAGATGAATCGCATCTGAGAATTAATTGCTGCTTCACTCCAGTGGCTGCAAAACAAGTCTAACCAATTGGCTGAAATGCAGCTATAGTGTAGCTAGCTCAGGTTAGATGAGATGAATCACATTTAAAGTGTATCTTTTGTTCTGTTAAAGCCTGAAAGATCACCAGCCTGGCAGAATTCTATAATGAAAAATCAAGACTGAAATATCACTGCACTGCTTACCTAGCAGTATGGATGCTGATACTAGTTCATTTGGAGAAGGATTTTCACTACCCCTTCATACAAGTTGCTCCCTGAAAGTAAGATCTGTCCGCCTCTTCAAAAAAATGAAAATAGTTTATAGGTGACTTTGCCCTGCTGAGCCAACATATGGTACTTTAGTCTAATCACAGCAGGTGTTCCTGCTGGAACTCTGATTATTTCAGCTAACTATGAAATAATAAACAGGGAACAGAAGAATAAATGAGAAGCAAGTATGGAAAGGAAAGGTCAAGGAAAAGTCCTAGCACTCTTAGCACCCAAGATTTTAGCTTAGGGAAAAACTGAATTCTCCAAAGTCAGAGTCATTCATGGCATGAGGAAACCATTTCCTGTAGTCCATCTAAAGTACTTACGGGGCCACGGCATAGTGATCTTTGCAAGCCTCACAAATGCTGGTATATTTTCTGCACGGTCCCTACAGGAACAGCAAGTAACTTTGTTCCAAAGGTGTTTGGACAGCAAGCTGGGGTACACAGTAATTTAGTGACTTTCGTCATACAGGAAACCTGAAAGGACGTGAAATGAAAGCCAGTTTTCTAAATCCCAGACTTGCACCTTCTTGATGGAACTGCACTTCCTCTGTGATATGGCCACAGCCAGAGTGTCACAACTGAAATGTCTTCTTCATAAAATGTCCCCCATAATAGCTCCAAAAAGGCCAAGACAGTGGGATATGCAGATGTGATGGATGGCTTTAACACGGTACAAGTGATGCTTAAAACCTGCAGTGGCTACTCTAGCCCTTAGGTGAAAACTATGCCACTCTCACCTGCTTTGATATTCTTCAGTCCAGTCATGGGTAAGGATGGTAGATTTTAGTTACAGCTTGGTTTCAGTTTTGCGTACAGGCTGATTAATCAGGCTGCACGTGGGAGAAACTGATCTCACTTAGATGGAAAACTCAGTAACACAGTAGCAGCTGTGTTGTACATAAAACAGCATGACTAGGCATGCATCTGTGGGTACATAAGAGCCAAATAACACCCTTTAGCTTGCACTATGTAAATCAATCCGAGTCACCAGATTATATGACTAATATTATAATGAGGTATTTATATTTATTTGCTATTTAAAATGCTATAATAAGGTATTCTGAACTAAAAGCAATGCACTGCAACATGGGAGACAGGCAACTGAAAATCTAGAATTCAAATGGATTCAGGTTTTCCCTCATTGAAATGAAAACCTTTATCACTTATTTTTAAGATATTTTTCCTCATGAGACATATTGCAACATTAATGCAGAAATAGTAGAGAGAGCCCACCTGTTGAGTCAGTGTGCAGATTCAAGTCCTGCACCGATTCAAATATAAAAGCAGACAAGGCTGCATGTCTCCATACGCAGGAGAGCAGCAGTACCACAGTAATGTGGCAACTTATTCCTCTGCCTTTTTCTGGTCTCTTTGTCCTGCCTATCTGAAATTTTATAGCTGTTTCGTTTTCCTGGTTTGCAATAACATTTAGCAATTCTCGCACTCCTAGTCAGGGATTTGAGAAAGACATCCTCAATTGGGCCATTTATTTAACTGCAACCACACATAACAGAACCTGTGCTCCTTTAAGGAGCCTGTGACCAGGGTTTAAAGCGACTAATATCTTTCTAAACAGTTGCATTTATCACTAAATAGAATAAAATATTATAGAACATTATTTCAGAATAATACAACTCAGCTCATCTAATCTTACGCTTCTCTGCTACCCAGCAAAGCTATAGGAACAGGTTTAATTTATAGCCTTTTCGGAAATCCAGTGCTCCTGCAACTATGACTTTTCTCAGGAAGCAAATCTCTCACTATGCCTGTCAGGGTTCACACCATTACCTTTGCCCAACGAACCGTGCTGTAAAGCACTTGTTTTGCCTTACTCTCCTTCAATCCCATCAGTCACCCAAATGGCCATGTATGAGCTCTCTTCCATGGGAATACCATTGTTCGGCAGCTAAACTCAGTAAAGCCACAGGACTTTTGATCAGGGTGCTAGAGCGTAGCCACCCACCTGCCTGCCACCATGGCCAGACAAAGCCGCCTCAGGATCCTGACAGAAGGAACATTTGACATGTGAGTTACCAGAGCTGACCACTGACAGACAATGCCATTTCATCAACACTTGAAAAGTTTCAAATTTGTTGCCTTATTCCCTAGTGGAATAAAATTCCTAAATATTTGAAAACTTTTATAAAAGAAGTAGTTTATCCTGATGTCTGTTTTCCAGATGGAAAAGTAAACATCAAGACCATAACATGTTCAGTGCTCCTCTCTTACTAATTAAGCTGAGAGAGCTCCATAGCTCAGAAAACATCCACACTCAAAAATGGGACATTTAAAAGGTACCCATGAAACATTTTGTGGTTCAAAAGAAATGCTGATTTTGAAAAAATACTCTGACCAGTTCTATTCATGACAGAGAAAACTCTATGAAAACAATGGTGGGGGGAAAAGAGGCCCTACTGTGTGTTTGCTGCCTACCGATGCTTTGGTTCTGTGTTCAGGCAAGTTTTTAATTGCTAAAGAAATAATTTAAAATAAGCTGATCAGAAAGAAAAATAAGAGAGACTTGAGCTACCTAGGGAGAAGCATGTTACAGGTGTTGAAGAGAGAAGGCAACTGCTTCCCACTTGAAAGCAGCTAGACAGCTAACTGTGGAGCACATACACAAAAATAAAATGGATCCTGACAAAATGAAGCAAGTTTTTAGGACTTCTTTTAATCTGCATTGAGAATTCATAGTTATTCTATATAACTGATTGTGGTAGGTTTGCCCTCTTGCCTTCACTGTGGCCCAATTCTCATTTACACTACTTGCACTTTAATGTTGCTCTGCATTGCCAGAGCGGCCAAAAGGGGCCTTGAAGCAAGTGACAATTAGACACTATGGCTATGTAATTTTTATTTCTTTGTTTTACTTCAGTTCTCTCCAAGTCTACATTCTGCAAACCCTGCTGTCTACACAGGTTTTCAAGTTTTTACCCCCTTATTAGCATGCTCTTACTATCTTGTTTTCACAGACAGTCAGAATGACTTTATGTTTTAGCACAAAGCACGGATCAGCTGTTACGTGCTTTTCAGATCACAGAGTGCAACCACCATTTCCTCCGGTATTTTCCGTGCTCTTCTACACATATCCTTTAACTTCTTTTCTGATAACATGCCATTTAGAAGGATAAACTTTAGGATGTCAGAGCAAGTTTTCAAAGGATTTCAAATGCCAGCTGTTCTTGAAATCAAATCTTTCTAGCCGTTCTGAGCAACAAGTGGAAAAGGAGGGCAATGGGAAAATATGCTGAATTCCAGAATCATTTGCATGTAGACTTTTTTAGCATTGCTTTCTGTTTCTATAATGTTTGCTTTGTTCAACATGCCTACTATGAAAGCAGAACACATGGGGAAAGTGATCCAATTCTTAAACACTGCTGTTGAATCTCCCCTTTAGAACAGGATTGCAAGACCTGTCCCAACATCTAGGTAGAAATACTAGAATCCATTAAAATATAGAAATTTATAGAAGAACTGAAATTAAGGCCAGTAAACAGGACAAATTTATTTTCCCCATCTCTACGTTTAGCTATTAATATCAGAAGACTTAAGAAATAAAAATAACTGACTGAAAGGCATTTGATGAGAGCTCCTCCAAAACTGGGGGGGTTTTTTGGTTTGGTTTTTTTTTCCACACTACCTTTTGGGAGCAGCTCTGAGTATATGGAGTAGGGGTATTATTTTTAAAGGCTGCTTAGAGTCCATGTGAATATTCCCCCCAAAGGAGTAACTAGAAATAAAACCTCAAGGCTTAGGGGTTAAACAGAATCTTTTCTTCCTTGCTTTGCTTGCTGAACGAGCCTGAAATGGTTACATAAAGATGATGCACCATAAATCTGAAAGAACTGCATTACTATTGCATAAAGAGGGAAAAAAAAAAAAAAAAGACACCCTAATACTTAAAAGCCATATTTTACATAAGCATCAAGCTTAGAAAATGACAGCCACATCCACTGAAAAAGAACACCGTGTCTCAACTCCCACAGAGCACGGCTCAGCAGGAGTCACATGCATCACAACTGTTCCTGCAACCACTCAGTAAGGACAACAAATTTCAGCTATAAGGAACCACCAACAGTTTATGAAGTCTGCCTCTTTTCTCTCCCCTCCCCTACCCCAACAGAGATGAAAAGAAATACTGCTCATGGATCCTCTAGGTTTCTGTTTTCCAGAGCCGCTTTCTGTAACAGAAAACATAGCTTTTCACTGGTCACAACTATCTGTGCTTAAAACACTGAACTAGTCAACACCACCTGATTTTGATTTGGCAGTTATAAAACACAGTAAGAGGAGAAAAAACAAACCACTCCAAATACTTTTTGGTTGAACGTATTTGTATCAGGACATGAATCCTACAATCACCATATCATTCAAGTGGAAAGGGACCACAGGAGGTCTCTAGTCCAACCTCCCAGTCAAAGCACAAATACACAGCTGATTTCGTATGTGTGTTACTGAATGCCCAATATACGCAGAAATAGACATTGTTTTAAAATGAGTCTGTGATGTGCACCAAATTTTTGGGACTGCCTTCATGGTCCATTACTTTCAAGAATATGCCTTATAGCCATTTGTTCTAAAACTTGTTCTGGGCATCTGGGCTCAATCATCTTGGTATCTGTTCCTTACAGGAGTCAGGAACTGCCACTTACTTCTTTGAGAGATGTTTGCCCCAATTCCAGTGAACAGAATCTTTTCAATCTTTCTAGCTGCAAAGTTATTATTTCTGAACTACATATGAACCAAATATGTTCTGAACTACATAGTAAAATGGCACTGACTGGTCAGAAGACAGTGCTATGTTTATACAGTGCTTTTGGGAATTTCCATATCACGAGCTTCTTTTCTACACAAGCCAGTCCACAGACTTGACTTTTACTTATTTCACTAACGGCAATAACAGAATTTTCTAACATTGAAGACAGGATATCTGGGACAACTTCTCTGTCAATTGGTCCATCATGCTTTATCATGAACAACAACGTAAACCGATGCTTTGTTCAGGTGCAACACAATGTATTGCTTCACCCAAGAGAATAACATTTATTTCTGATCTTTTATTGATCTTCATTTTTGTTATTTGCCTGAATGCTGCTAAAACCATGGTATAAGCAAACAGCCTAATGCTTAGAACATGCCAAAAGTCTTAATATACTACATTACATCAACCATGCTGATCAATATTTTCCTTTTAGCCACTGCTGGAAAAACATGCAGTTACCTGTCAGAAACTTCTGTAACAACTCATTAGGATTAAGAGATACAGGCTTGACTATTACAGATGTTCTTTTCATGCCAATGAACATCAGCTTTTTCTATGCTTTCAAAGGCTTTCATATTATCGCTTGAGTGATGCTACTTAGCAGGCGACATACATATGAATCTCAATGATGCTCTTCTTCTATGCTAACAGAGAATCCATATTAATCATGAAAAATCTATGTGATTCCAGAAAAGTCACAAACATGCAACAATAATAAAGCACATTATAATTTCAGGAAAACACAGTCTCTGGGTTTTTTGAGCCCCTGAAAAATATCTGGTTTACTTAATTCTGCAGATGCAGGATTATTGGAGTTATATCAGCAGATTTATGGCTAATGGCCAAACTTGATTCATTGTAACAGTATTCCAGTATTATGCTATTATTATTCTATTAATTTCATTATTTCAGTGAAGTTACACTAGCTTAAAAACAACAACAGTGAATTAGGCTGATAGTATTTGAACTCATTCTGTAGTTTGGCTTATGCACAACTGTGTGGGACAGAAAAAGAGACGGCTAGAATTTGAGTTATTTATATAAAGAATAAAATAGAATACTAAAAAAAAAGTAAATCTGTAAATCATTAAGTAAACGCAACAAGAGGAAAGAAGGAAAATTACATTTCTTAAGAACTACCTGAAAACATAATAGTTTATTTCCAACAAAAGCTACTACTCAACAGATATGCAAACTCACTCACTGTATTCCCAATGATCCAGTCTTTGTCAGCTCCATAAATCACAATAAATCACATGCAACATATTTAAAATAAACAAACACAGAAATAAATGACTCCTTAAAAGACAAATAATCACTAGTTTAGAAATGGTTTGGAAACTGATAACTCGTATAAAAGGAAAATTATGAATCATACCTGATTCCACTCAATTCCCAGTGGTAATAGAGTAATGCTTAATTCATTAATCACTGGAAGAGACAGTGTTACAAAAGCATTGAGACTGCTGCGTTAATGTTCACCATGGTGCGAGATTAACGCGTGGCCGACACAGTAAGTGCCCAGACAGCAATATTGCCATTTGTAAAACTGAACCTTTTTTCTGTCTTGACCTTTTTATTCAACAGCCTGCCCTGGAAATCAAAGCTACAGAGCACACTGGGTTTTTTTCTGATCCCACAGCATCTTTGGTTTGCTCACAAGTCACAAAACTACAGAGTCACAACACTAACTTTCTATGTTCTAAGCAGTATCTTGCCAAGGTACCAGTGTAGTATTAGCTTTGATCAGTCAGACACTCACAGTCTCCCCCAACAGACACTGGAACTGGCTTCCGAGTGGTGCAGTGGCAATTCTCAAGAGCTGGTCAGCATCAGTGTTTCCATCTCTACAGTGTTTCTTAACTTGTTCTGATTCCTTCTTTAATACCTATTTAGCATGCTCCCCATGCTGCTTAATTTTCCATTACAGCAAGGGATTTGTAATAAACACTCGATAAATACAACATTTCCCACAGGCATCACTGCAAATCTTCCATCACTTGACAGAATTACTACATAAACGGTAAGATGCAAGTGCAGTGACTTTCAGTACCTGAAAGAAAAATCATTAATTGCAGTTGCATGAAGAACATATACAATTAAAGTAAAATTTGGCTGTCCCCAAATTTGCTTGCAGCTGGGTCAGCAACGCCTCTACTAGCAGTAGGCTGGAAGAACTAGGCAGGGCAGCTAGAGCAGGATCACGCTGCAGAGACTTGAATTCTATTCTTGGCTCTGCCCTTCACCCAGCGAAGTGTCAAAACCAAACGTTACATCATCTCTCTGCTTCAGATTTCTGAAGTGGAAACACACTGTGTGACTGCAGAGAAAGCATGAGGTGTAAGAGCAACCGTTTCCCATTACTGCAACCTCATTAAGGGTGTTGAGTACATTTTCACTTCTGTGGACATGTTAAAACACCTTTATATCGCAAGAACAGTGAAAAAGCTTTGTGGTCCTCTCCAAGAATGGGATCAAAGTGCCTGATTTTCCACTGACTCGTTTGGTTAAGGGTGGGCGGGGGGCAACACCTGAAGCTAGGTGTCAGTGTAAATGAAAAATCTGGTCCCAGTTTTTAAATTTCATGTAGTGGCTTCATTGAAAAGATCAGTCTTGAATTAAAATAATTCTTAGTCTCAAATGTCAGTGTTTGACCAACTAAATTACATCGTCAACTGATACCTTCCACAGACTTCTGTGTTTTAATCTCGTTATTTTCAATGATATGAATTTAAACGTCATAAGCCAGGAAGTCAGAGAAATCTGGAGATCAAATTGTCAGCCAAGGGATTTCAAAAAGATAAGTAGATTTTATGTGGAAGGGGCTTGTTTGCCTTTTAGCTTTAGAACATTTATATTATGTCTCGCTTACATTTTCAACTATTTCCTAAAATTTTGAAGTTAGAAACAAAAATGAAATCTTCCCAAAAGAGCTGGTTTATAACCAAGACCAAATATCTTCAGATATTTGCTAAAACATGCAAGACTGATTTTAAGCTAAATTTCTCTCTCACATTCAGGTGCCAAAGGCCAGTTAAGGTCTGCTTCATTCAGTATCCAAATTCTAACTCAACATGCTGTGTAACAGGACTCTCCATTCAACAAAATGACTACAAGAGTCCTGCAGGAAACCATGTCTGTAGGATGCTCCCATCTTCCTTTCTGCCTCACATAACAGTAACAATTGACCTTATCATCATACAGAATTTTGATAATATAAACAGCCTACTAATTAACAGTGCTAAATTGGTCTCTGAAGCCCCTTGCTCTGTGACGTGGATAGCGCTGGGCTCCCCCGAGGCAGCGATACCAGCACTGCTGGGCTGTTAGCCTTGGTTGGATATAGACAGCGACCTCCAGGCAGACGCCAGCTCACCGAGCCAGGAGCTGACAAGAAGCCAGGCAACTGTATTAATGCAATGACAGAAGCAAGCTGATAAAACCAATCTCCCAGAGCAGGGTTAATCTACACCTCATGGCTTTGAGTTGATCTGAAACATAGCCAGAGGGACTTCCTATCTGCCCAGAATATACCATGTAAACTTTCCATTTGCCAGGCACTGGGGCTCAGATGTCTTAGGCAGCAACTGCCATACTGAAACCCCCAGAAGATCACATTTGAATCTCTACTCAGAGGACTTTATATATAAACTACTGAAAAACCTTGAAAACTATAGAAACAACCCTTGAACCAGGGACTGAAATGCAGGTTTCACCCTTCCAGGTATTGCCTATGTTGCTGTTTAGATTTTTTTTTTTTTTTTAATGACACAGAGATTGTAATATAGTGACATGCATTTAGAAACTCGACTCTTGGCACGAGTATGTAATGCTCTGGGATGAATCCAACTCAGCTTACATCTGGGTCATGAGCTCCGTTTCTCCATTTCTTCCTCTCCCAGACCACAGTTATTTCAGCTGCTTTGATAAAGGAGTAATAAGAGTTTTTAGGGAAAACATGTAAAATTTAACTGAGGAGAAAAAGAAAATAAGATACATCAGAAAAAGATATAAAAAATACAAACCTATAGCAAAAAGTAATCCAAATTGAACCCAATCATATAAAATTATTTTCAAAGTTCTAATAGCTATAAATGAGGAAACAATTCATGACTGAAATTCCAATTACAAAAAGGAATTATCTGCTCTGCAGCAACTAGTTTTGTGACATTTATAATACACAAGAAATCATGAAGCTTAATTATTTGAATTTACCAGTGCTACAGATGCTGCACTGAAATCTAATTAAATAGACCCAGTAGGACTTACAGAAGGTAGACTACAAATAAGGAATTTGCTGATCCATGCACTGTTTTAAAAGGAATTCATAATGACCTCTAAATAAAATGGGAATCAACCTTTATTTTAGCATGTTACATTGTGAAAATACACTGCAAATCAAGAAAATATTTTCACCTTGATTTAAGATCCTTAAATCTATCAGGATGAAAAATGGGATGTTTTCCTTGGCCTCAAAATATCTCTGTAGGAACGCTATCACTTCTGCGTTGCAGTTTTTACAAACTTAACTACAAAGGCATGTCTCTTGCACTGAGGTATTTCCCAGAAATAAAAAAGGGAAGGTTCTCTTTACAGTGGACTTCCCTCTTCCCCTTACTCCCCTCCCTCCAACGTTCTTAAGTTTCTCAAATGATCCAGTACAAGTGGGGCCACAGGTTTTAGAGAAGTCCATAGATTCCTCTGTGACTTCCTCTGCCATTTGAACTTCCCAGATACATAATTTTTCCACTATCTATGATTGTAATGAATTAACAGAAATTCACAGCAACTTTGCAAAATCACCACTCTGTGATGAAACAGATTTTTTACACAAAAGTGAAAGGGTATGGCCGCTGCATTCTTGGTAGATTTCCAAGATGGTCATTGTTTCCCTGAAAAGCATGGCAGAGGAAAATAACTCAATAGGTTTCCCAGAATCACCTTCTAAAGACTTCACGGTCCATCAGAATTTTCTGAGGGGTTCTTATATACATGGATGGATTGAAGTACAAACAATACTCTGTATTAACTCTTCAAACTAGAGCTCCTATAACCTTCCAAATATTTGCACTTGATATGCTCTCTAGTAGGTGCCAATGAACTTTCTATCTTCCATTAGATACAACTAGTGTTAGTGAATGTCACATACTAAGAATAAATATAGTTCCATGTGATGTTCTCTTTGTCACTCCCTCAGCTCAGTCATGATTCAAAAGAGGCCTCAAAAAACCAACCAAACAAAAAACTCCAAAAAACCCACACCCAAACAAACCAACAAAAACAACCAAAGAAAAAAAAAAATACCCCAAACACAAAACAACAACAACAAAACCAAAAACAAGAAAGAAAGGAAAAAAAAACGGTTGGTGGTGATGGCTTGCAGATTTTAGCCCTTGAATAACAGGGGTCATTGCCTGAACAATTCCAAACACCACCAGAGCACTCAGCGTTGAATGCAAACTGAATATTCATTCTCTCACTCCTGAATTTAAAATGCTGCCACTTACCCAAAAGCCTTTCAAAATGAAAGCAACTTTGTGGGTCCTGGTAGTTTCATTTATTGAGCCCTTGGGCTCAGAGTTGTGTCTTGCCAATTTGTGTCTGATTAAAAAAATTATTACAGCTTTACTGTTCTCCTATTGGAGTTCCATAAACTTGCAAAATTCTTGCTGCCATAGCAATCACAGTTACATTTCTCTTCAGCTATAGGTTGTTGCAATTTGGAACATTTTTTATTATTATGCTATGAATTTGTATTTCTGATGCATTTGATTTTCTGCCATAATACTTGTTGCCACAGTCTTTTGGTCGCAGTTTGGATCTCTCTAGTGATTCCTAGACAGTATTTTTATTCATATTAACTAATTACATTTATGTTATATTTATATTAACTGATTTATTAATTTCTTCATTTGGTGCCTCTAATATGAACACACTATAAACCAAAAACTATGGCAAGATTTTTATCTAGATGGAAGTTCATTGCTCAGGCCAAAATCTCTTGGATAAATCCTTTTGCCATCCCAGATGCTTCAGCCAGAGATATATTCAAAAGAAGGAATACAGTTAGACTCTCTACATACCACACATCTCCAGATTGATGCAATACTCTGCTGGACTAGAACAGGCCATTATAGGGTACAGAAACCATGTCCTTGCTGACCTTCCACAGAACAGCCTCAGAATCAAGGACTTACAAAGGACATTTTTGAGCCTTTATCCTGTGACTTCCACTAAACAATACTTGGATCTTGCTTCCGCTCCATTTATTGCTGTTCCTTTATTAAGGATTATTATTATTATCTTCATTAAAAGCTGGCTCTAATTAAGCAGATTTTCCAATTAAGCAGCTAGTATATCTTTCTAGTTGCATGGCAATAAAAGCAAAATATGATCCTAGATCAATTATTCGTGACCTGCTACTCCATACTGCAAAACTAGAAAATATGTAGCATATTAGCCAGCATTATCTTAAGATTCCTGAGCATTAGAAAATGTTAGGCAGATGAGCCTGAATGCTTTGACACCAAGTATCTCTGGTGTTTACTGTTGAACAAAGTTAAAATTCATTAAGCTACGGACAGCAAGAGTTGAATTTTATTGCATGCGTCCCATTTCCTGTTGCAGGATACGCAGGGACTACAAGGACAGACATGAAAGGGCTTCTCTTCTGAGTGCTAGAAAGCCTTGACAATGACACAATCAGCGACCAAATGTAGCAGCATCCATGCATCATCTGACAATCAGATCGAGCCTCAAAGCAGAAGCAAAATGAAGATGAAAAATCCCTCCCAGTGAAAAGTTTTTCACTAAGAATCCCTGTAAAAGAAAGAATGCTATTTCCTCTGAAGGTCACCAAGTACTCCTGATTTCAGACTAAAAGTGACAAACTTTCCAATGAACTCTCACTGAAAGCAGTCTGCTAGACATCCCATCTCCTTTTTTACTGAGAAGCCTTTTCATGCCAAGTCCAGCAGCATTTAGTCTCTCTGGTAACCAGCCCTGCAGTAAGGCACTGAAGTGTGAGTCAGACAGCGACTTCCACTCTGGCTTCCTAGTCACATACAACAAAATCCTACCTCCAGCAGCAGTGATAACTACAACTGGGAACTTGCTGGGTGAGTTACTGTACCCTGGAAATACCCAGCAAACACTGACAACTTTGACAAGCATGCCCTATGGGAAAGGAAACCTGTTCCTTCTGTCTTAGGCCACAGGTAATTTCTCCTTGCAAACCTTTGTGGCTCAGGCTGTAAAATACGAGCTGAATCTTGGCTTAAGAGAGGAATTTCATACTCGCAAGAATCCGATTTCACTTTGCAATAATGAGGCATTTCCTTTCCATTACCTGTTTCTAGAGCAGCACTCTGTCCAGACTCCTGCCAGGATTCACGAACATGTCAGCTGCCCTGAAGATAGGCTCTCTGCTGTCTGCTGGTATGGAGAAGCATGCTAAAGACAGAACAATTCTTGAATGTCTTTACATTGCCTAGCAGGATTGATACTACCAGAAACACAATTCTGCTTTTATACAGCTATGCTAAATTCAGTGAGAGATTTGTCAGGATGATGATGATCTTCAAACAAATTGAGCCCTTTCACTAACTTATAAAAGCAGCAGAAGGAACTATGCGAAACTCAAGCTCTTTTTGTGAGGTGTGAATTACAACTCCTACATCTAAACTCATCTACCCCTTCCCAGTGTCTTTGGGAAAACTTGCATCACCTGGTCAGGTGGTGCTACATTTTGTTAGTGTTTTCACCTGTAGAAGGCAATGTTCATTGATGAACCAAGGATGTTTACAATTTCTCAATTAAATGTAATTATATTTAATTTCTCAATCAGAGAGCAAGAGAGAGCATGCACTCATGCATAAATAGGAAAAGGCTAACAAAAGACTCAATAAAGACTTAATAAACTCAGCTCTTCAGTTTTTATGATTCTGCTGTTTAATTTCATCCAGGCTTGCTGATTTTAGCATTCATTCAGCAGAAGACAGTGGTTCACCTCCAATTCTTCTGGACTCTCAACAGATGGCCACTATTTCCTTCCTGCCTGCTTGCAATTGCTCTTCAAAAGACTGGAAGAAATATGGGATTTCTCTAAAAAATACAGGGATTCTTCCTGAGGTCTGTGGAAAAAAGCAGTCCAGATCAGTGACCAACCTTTGCATTGTCCTATTCTAGAACCTCCTGCTTTACCTGCCAATTTACATCAAAGGCATTTTCATCTGAAGTGAATTTCCCCTTTGCGTGTGAACCATGCAACACCCAAGACACACATTTCTAGATAGTGTCAGGGAACACACTCGTCAACCCACTCCTACTGCTGAATTTACTTGCAGAATGCTGGACTGAATTAGTTATTGGCTCATAAGGTTCTTTAAGTGTGCAGTACCTAAGCTGGCTGTCACAGCAAACAGACCTTTATGTTGCATCACACCACAGAAACACCAGAAGTCAGCAGAAGCAAATAACATGTGCTAGAGTAAAATAACAGCTGTAGATGACAATAGCTCCAATTTTCTTGCTAACTTCTCCAAATGCATAGACATGCTTCAGCATCACTTAAAGGCACCACATGTAAACAGAAGCTAGTTAAAAAAGCCCTTCTTAATAAACTAACTGATATTAACCTTCTACTCAAGCCACGTACAGTTGATACGCTTGATAGAAAAGTCATTGTTGGCACATAATTAATCATATCTGACAAAGTTATTTCCATTATCACCCAGGGTAATACATCAACAAATACCACAAAACAATCTCCATGACAAAAGATAATCGATAGGAGGATCCTTTGAAATGCAGGAAATGCTTCCTGGCAACTGACAGTCTGGCACTGTGTAATGGGAAGTGTCACTCCTGCCCTCTTATCTGATGTTTAACGGTTACCTATTTACACCAAGAAACCACACAGCAAAATGACCAAGGACAAGTGTATAACAAATCAATAGCAACCTTAAATCAAAGAGTAGTTATATGGAGGGGAAGGGAAAAAAAAAAAAAAAAAAAAGTGAGGTGTTTCAAAATACCATAGCACCATTCATTAATGTCAATGCATAAGACTTAATTGGAAATAAAAATCTCCTTTCATAAATTACTAAGTAGCAATACTACGTTGAAATAGGAATTCAATATAGAGCAAATATAACCTAAGTTAAGCCTAAGGTAGATCCAGTTAAGAACAATGAGGAACAGCCACTTCTGTCCATTCTCTTTTAACGTGATCCTTCCTCTTCCCTAGGGCTGCAAGTTTCTCAATAAAATCCATGTGTTGCTACTTTGGAGACATCTACCAGATTGCGTTACAGAGTCTAAAACTTAGAGTCCACTGAATCAACAGCAGGTAGCGACACACCGCTTTGGGACAGAATAAAATGTATTTATTTCTTCTTTTATCATCCTCCCTTGCTGCTGATGTCCAGTAAAGTACAAGTGAGTGAATTAATGCTTTCTGATCATAACCTTCTCACAGCCACGTTGTTTTACTCAAATGCTGAAATCAAACAATGTAATGTAGCCATTTCAGTCACATTGGCAAGACCATATCACTGCCAACATCTTGTTACTGTGGGTAAGAGCACATACAGACCATAAGAAGAAAATCTGAGCAAGGGATTTTTTTAAGCCCTTGCACATGAACCACATACATTATAGAATTTTCCAGAAGATATGAGAAGAAGGAAAATATGGGGCTTTGCTCAGCTTTTTATTTTTTAGTTATTTTAATGTTATTTTTTCAGTCATATCTCAAACACGATAACAACATAACTGAGTATATTTGCACTTCTCACAACAAAAGCTCATAAGAATCGTTATTTATATGATTCACTGCCATTACAAAATTATTTTTGAGGAATACACCATACATACCTGAATGTATATAGTTTTATTTTTAAGAAGAGTAGCAGGATACATTTCTACTGTATATACCCAACTGGAGGAAACCCAGATGAAAAGCTTCAAATTTGCAATACCAACTTCTTCAAAGAAAAACTTGGGAGCTCACTATGAAGAATACCAGTAGATCATTCAAACTCTGGCTTTAATATTCTCATCCAGTTGGTATGCAGACTGAAGCAGTCCAAAGTACTATATTTGGGGCACTTTAGATGGGTTGTCAGATTAAATGCTAACAGTAAAAATTGCCATATCAAATGCAATATCACAGGGAATAAAATCAATTAGAGAAGACTGCCTGTACCCAAAATTACTCTGAACTACAGTATCAGAAAAGACACACAGATTGATTGAGTAGAAATACCAGAACTCCCTTAGATTAGAACTGCAAATGTAAACAGATTAAAACTGCTAAACCATAATCAAGGTAACACCCTTCCCCCCAATCCCTTACACAGTTAGCACACATTATAAACAAAGCAAGACCTCGAGGTAGTTCAGGGTTTGGAGTTTCCTTTTTTTTTTTTTCCTTCCTTTTCTTTCCTTATATTTAGAAGCTTTTATTATTTCCATGAATTTTTAGTTCATACTGTAAGAGTATTGGACATGACATATATGAGTACATGCTTTGGGACTCTTCTATTAAGGTGTAGAAAAGAATCCATGAACTAAGTAGCATCCAGGATGCCTTCTTGCACGTATAGATGGCTCATATAACTACCTTGCACAGGGCCCCAGGCATTCATGCTGATACTGTTATAAAACACAGTAAATTAAAAAAAAAAAAAATCTGTCATCTGCATCTACTACAAGTTAGAAATAAGACTCTGAAAAATGGTTATAAAGTTCTGGTGGGAGTGGGGACTAGTGTCCCCAGTACAAATGCTGCTCCTAAGAGAAACTATATGAAATAAGCAGTTACATCCTGTTTCTTACAGTTTTTATCTTGACATACGCTACTGGACATAGGCCAGATACCAGGTTAGGTAGACACTTGGACTTAGCCAGTATGATTGCTGTTACGAGTGTAAGACAGACGACTAGGAAATTGGGGGGAAAAAAAAAATCAAGAAGAAAATTATGCTAGTGGTGGTAAGAAAATCTTCATTTTAACAAACTAGATGTAGCATTGTCAACATCAATAGCATGGACAGAAACACTTATGTACAAATATAGAGTCCTTTTTATGAAGGTAAATGTCATCTTCAAAGACAGCAGATGCTATTTCCTGCAAGTGATTAATTCCTGCATTTTTACTTATTCACTGGAGAAAGACAAGCAAACAAGCTTGATGCTAGTCATTTCAATCACACCTTGCAGTAAGCCAACCAACAGCTCTTCTACTGAAGCACCGTGACCAGCACAGCAGTAATAAGGCTAGTAGTCTGGAAGCACATACACTCTTCTTCCATCTTTTGTGTATCATCTGTGTTCTAACAGAAAAGTTTCATATGCAGAGTTTAATACAGAAGAATTTAGATACTGCCCAACACTGAGTTGAAACATAACAATGGAGATTTGAGTTAAAAAAAAATCAGCACTTCAACTGGCGTAAATCAGCATAGCTTCAATGACTTCTTGGAGGCTGACTACAGTTTAATCACCAAGAAAACAATTTAGATTCCAGTCAGTGTTTCATTCTGACCTGCTATAACTGCTCAGTAAACGTTCTCAACTGCTATATGTTGAAAGTGTTCCAGAAAGGCACTTTCAGTTAAATCATGTGAAAATTAACCAATACATAGCAATGTCTTGAATAGTTCCAGCTGGTATGGGGACTAATGGAGGAGATTAAAGAACGGAGAAGAACGGAACAGGAAATTAAGTGAGAAGAAAGGTATTGGGAGCAGAGTACAGGGCAAAGGGATACAGAAAGACACACAAATAGTTAAAAGAAAGGATGAAGTAAGGTCAATAGAGAAATATATTTAAAGAAGAAAGAATTACATACAGACAGACAGTAGTAAGCCAGAATGAACGACATTATGCAGTTGAAGAAAACCATTGAAAGACATAAGGCTAAGATGGTGAGAGAAAGGAAACCAGTGAAGCTACAATACAAGAAGAGAGAAATCCAAGCTTACTATGAAAGCCCAATTTATTATTACCAAATTTATTTCGTTGCCTTCTTGGCCAACCTTCATACTGAGAAAACCAAATGCAAGAAAAAATAACAAATTAGATACAAAAAAGAAAAGGTAAAAGTCAAAATGAACGACATAATTCTTGGGATAGCAGTGCTGCAAAATAAATATCTGAACATCCCAGAAGCAGATGAAATTTTACATGCCTATGCTGCCTTTACACAGAACCACTGTCCTGTCCTGTAAGGCAGGCGAATGAATATTCAGGATTAGGAATGTGCATTCTTGATTCTTGCAGTCACCAGCAGAGAGATCTTGCTGCAATAACAGCACATCTAACAGGGAAAAAGCAGCGTTGGTTGAATGTACTCTGAGTGTGATTTCATGACTAATGCTCATTTTGTTACACTTGTCCGAGACTGAAAAAACAATTTTTGACATAGTACTGAACTGCTCACCTTCTCTGAAAGGTATCGGTATTCCCTTGTTCCCCCTCTCTCCATTCGCTTTAAACTGAAGCACAGAAATACATGCTCTTAGAACCCTGCCTGTGAAGGTTCCCTTCCTCAGTCCTGGCTGGTCTGCAGCACTTCTGAGGAACGGTTCTGAGGAATGGTTGAGCCCTAGAGTGATGACTGCCATTAACAGAGGAGAACCAGGAACTCTGGATGAAAAAGTAATCTGAGTTTATCTGATAGGTTATATTTGAACGGAAGGTGAGTATTGATCTTCATATCTATTTAGAGACACGACATTAAAAACAATAAAAACCACAAAAATAAAGCAGCTTATTCTATCAGCTGACAGATCCAAATTGACCTTTTGCTAAAAATCTAATTTTAAAACTTTTGTTCCAAGAGGAAGGAAAAAAAAAAAAAAAATCAATCACCAACATCTGCAACCGAGAAACATCTGTCTCTTGATAATGATTTGACCATGTCAGGCAACTAGGATCTACCAGTAACAGCGCAATGGGAAGGCAGCAGTCACAGCAGCAAGGCATGTGCTAAATACGAATCCTGCTACTGAACAATTTCTAAAAGCCGCTTGCAATAGTTTTCCTGTTTTCTGACTTGAAGTGGTATTTTTGTGCCCGCATCTCTAATTTTTTACTTAAGTCTACTGACATATAGCAACATACAGACATGTTGAAGAAAAATAGGCTTCTTTTGATAGGATTATTTTCTTGTCTTTGGAAGGGAAGAAGCTTTAAATGAATGTATGAGGTTTAAGATTTTCATGGGAAAAACATGACCCCACTAAAGGTAAATTTGACTGACTTCAGTAGGACCACAATTTCAACCTTAAACACTAGACACTTGAAAATTACAAATAACTAACATCTATAAGTGGCTAGAAATTGGAAAACATTGTGAGAGGTTCAAGTTTAGGAATAAGCATTTAATTTGATTTTGATCAGCAACAGAGGGAAGAGAACTGCACATCTGATACAGAAGCATTCAACCACAAAACGAGAGCTAAGACAACCATTACGGTCAGTTTAGTTTTGTTTAAAGTGAAAGCTTCAGAGCACCAAAATGTCACCAGACTTCTTGAAAATAATGGCAAATCTCTTACAGTGACTAATATTTCAGCCCTGCCAGCACTCAGAATTTAACAGAACTGAAATGGGGAAAGAAAATACTGTCACCTTGTCATTCTGAAATGGACCTATAATCAAAACCATTGAAGTGGGTTCATAGAGAAGTATCAACCCCACTAAACCAGAAGGCAAGCTCAACTTCAAAAAAAGTTAAGCTTCAAAATACACCTGATCTCACAAAATAAAATACATTTTGTACATTTTGTGATCCCACAAAGTAAAATACCAAATGGCACATTCTGTATCTGCTACAACACTTGGTCATTTATTTGGAATTGTCAGTAGTTTACACTGCTTATTTTCAGGTCTGCCTGCAGCCTTACAGCTTCACACTGATTTTGTCAGACACCAAGCCTTGCAGGGTCAGGTTGGGTTAACTCTTGTGTATAAGACCAGCTGCTACATTTTACCCTGCAGATAGCTGCATTTCAAAGGCAGGTAAAGCGTTTCACAATTTTATGAAACCTTAGGAATAAGTCAGTCACTAGAAGATTTTCCCAAATACTGTTTGTAGGATTCAAACACATCTGTTCTTTTGATAATGTATTTATGACTTTATGGCATCAACATATGGTCACCACAATAAACCCAAAATTTCTCATTGTTTATAACCAAAGTCGTCTTATGAGGACTGAATGACTAAATTACTTTTGTAAAATAAATAGCTTTCCAGTGAAAGCAAACAGATTTTGAAACTTGCAACCATGCAACTATGTATTGGGGCTCAAACTTCAATCACTAGCAAATCAAATGCATCACTAAACATAAATCCTGCAAACAGCTATGGAAGACCCTAATTTGGAGCATGCAAGCTAGCCCACTGAGCTCTTGATCATTACTCTTAAAAAGCTGAACACATACTTAAACATTTGCGGATTTGGAAACTAAGCATTCTGCCTACATATTTAACAGAATTAATTGTTAACATATTTGTTACAGTTACCAAAATACATGATGAATTTATGAATCATTAATTTTCTTTTTTTTTAGTTTATTTTAAACTCGGTTGAAAGGAAGGCATTCTCCTCATCGCCTTCCCAAAAGCTGGCTCTTCTTTTTTTAGTTTTCCTATTTACTCACATCATAAACAGCACTGTGCAGAAGCAAATATGGAGAAGCAGAGACAGATTTGAAGAGACTGCTGCAAGTAAGCTGATTATAGAACTCCGGTTGATGTTATAGATTGCTATACCTTATTGTATAATACACAAGACAAGAATCATAAGAAAAATTATCAGAAGGCAACTGAATAGAAAGATAACTTGTCCTCAGTTGGCTGATAAAACTAGTAGAAAAGAAAGAGAAACGTTATGTATTTCTTCTACTTCAAAGTGTGAGGAGCCCAATTGCTTGAACAGCTTACTGGGATCTACAAAAAGTCTTCTGGTTACATTGGGTCTAAATGCAAATGTTAAAATAAGCACACGTTAAAATTATTGGACAATCAAAACTCCCTTGGGGAGAATGGCAATATCACAGACTTTCATCCCAGTGGTTACACGATGTGTATACAGCTAAAGTGGAATGATACCAACAACTTCAGCAGATTTTCTTTCAAAAAAATGGAGTGGGATTAAAGAGGCAGTGATATGCCTCACACTTAATTTTCTCAAGCTCTCAGGGAAATTGTTTTGACAGGTAAGTGACCAGATAAGTAGAAACTATGGTTTTCCATGAAGAAGATAAGAGAACCTGGGGGGGGGGGGGGTATTACGAATTTCTGAAATATGCTGAAACAATATCTTGAATCTGAACATGACAAACCTTTATCAGGGTGAGTGCTTCACAATTTCATTATAAACAGCAATTTGTTTTAAGCTTCAGGCATGGTATTGAAAACATAACACACCCATGCTGTCCTCTTAGTACTTCTGGCTACAGAAATTAGTTAACATAATACTGACTTAATCAAAAGAATGCATTTTAATTCCATGGTATTTTACATAATAATGGTATGGCTGCTGTTTTCCTGAAATAGAGGATGACATTTACAAATGAAATTAATTTTTGTAGCACCTATAAAATGCTGCATACTCAGTACGAAGCATTAACCTTGGGTTTCAAACGGGTCTTCTACATAATGCAACTTGCTTTATACAATACCTTTATTTCCTGCATTAAATGAATATAGCTGCTTTATGTTAGTGTCTATCCTTTGCGCAGTGTTCCAAGAGGCTCTGTTCAATTTATTTTCAGGGCAGACAAAATTACATTTGTTAATGACATCCCATCTAACAGAAAAATTAATGTCTTCAAACTTGCTGGAAAGATTGTACTGTTCTGGTAGCTATGCACCACTTTCTCACGAATCCAAACTCTTACTAATCTGGTATTTGTATACCACTTACGCAGGAATCCAAGTTCTTATGGACAAACGCTATGCTAAAATATTTATTTAGCATCACATATTCACAGATATACCCAATCCTAACATACCAGGAGATTTCATCCATAAAAAGGATACAACGCAAGGAGCTAATAATTGCAGCACAGAGAAGGGTGAAAAAAATAAGAAAAAAAACCCAAACCGTAACCACCACCCTCCCCCCCTCAAAAGCAAACACAGAAATGAGTTAGGGTCAGTGACTGTCCATACAGGAAAAGGAGGAATAGAAGGAAGGAATGAAAGCAGCGGTTCAGACAACTAACCAGAAGTGACACCGGAGTGGGACAGCAGAGGTAGCCACACTAGCCCACTCTGAAGTCAGAGCCCTGGCAGATCACACAGCGCACTTCCCAGGGAGCAGGAAACACCTGATGTCACTCACAGGATCACTAAGAACTGTCAGGAGTAGTCAGTGCCACATCCAGTCATTGCATTTTTTGCTTGCTGAGTTGTCTCCAGGTGATTAGAAAGAAAGGAATACAAATCCATTCCAAAACAAGAAACGCATTCAAAAACATACCAACAAACTTTAGAGAGCGATACATCTCAGAAAAGAGCCTTGCCCTGGTGATTAGGGAAAAATGAGGAAAAAAAACATGATAGTGCAGCCTAGAAGCCACTGTGGACAGACAGTGCTGTGCTTGGGCTTAGCCTGAAACCTTCTTATGTGGCATAAATTCCATCTTCTAGAGTATAAATAAATGCTCCTGTAGGGTTATAGAACCAGAAATATCACTATTCCCTTCTTTTAATATTTTGAGATCAGCTATAATAAATTTCAAAATTACTACACTTAAAAAAAGAGTATGGCGCATTGCTTTAATGTGGCTCCTAAAAAAAACTTCCAAGTGCTCAAGAACTGGACAGATAAGCCTTCCAGTTCATGTTTGAAGATTCATATTATTAGATTCCTCAAGTCAGAGAGTATTAAAACCATGACTTTTTTCAGAGATATAATGATAATAGCCATTTAAGTCAGTGATGTTAAGCTTTATGGCAGACATAGCAATAACGAGTGGCTGCATCTTCATCTCCTTTCCACTCTCTTGAGCTGTAAGTACGGATTTTCTTTTATGTTACAAGCTAGACGTTTTTTCAAAACTCCCTTTTTTTTGTGTGTGTGTGAAGCTGTGATTAGGGAGCTTAAACAAATGCTCACAATTATAAGTTGGACAGAGTACCAGAGAAATTAGGACTCTAAGTAGTCTCTGCACTTCTGTCTTTTGCCAAGGTTGTGTCATCTTGCAGCACTGGCTGACTCTTCAAGTACTGCTACCCCATGATGCATACTGCAGGAGTTCCTGGTGCAGGAATATACACCAGTTTTCAGTGAGCCACATTTAAGATCAAAACCAGACTGACTACATCATCATCAGTTTGGATAAAATACCTCCGTGCTGCTGTGACTAACTGGCTAGCAATATTTGGTAGCAAACTCACAGGATTTGGCTAATGGAAGAAGATATGAAAGGTAGCTATAAAAAAGGAGGAGGGAAAGATTGACACTAGAAAAACGCAGGAAAGGAGGAGGATAGTCAACAGAGATGACAGCGTGAAGAAAGTAAAGAAAAAAAAAGAGCGAGAAGTGCAACGTAAAGAAGGTACTGCAGAGTCAGCTACAGGAGATACAGAAATATAAAACAACAGAGAATAAGAAGAGAGATGGAGACGGGCAACGGAAAAACCATGAATCTGAGGTTCAAGTGTTAGATGTTAGGGTGAGAGCGTGGTCCATATTTACAGTCTAGGTGCACGAGTGAATGATTTCAGGCAGCGCACAGCTGGGGAGAAGGTATTTGCACAGGCCCAGGCATTCTGAGAGAAGGATCTCATGGATGTATGTGCAGGGCCTCACAGAGCCTGTGCACAAGTGCAAAAAAAGAATTTCAGGATGACAGATGCTCTGAGGTGGAAGACTTCTGTAAAGCTCTTTCAGTAGCAGTTTATAGCCATTACCACAACACATGGCTTCATTGTATTTTTCCATGTGAAAGGATGCAAAAAGAAAAAAAAACCTCTCCCCTTCACTGGACAAGTGAGTCAAGTATAAATATACTCACAAGCAAATGACAGCTTTTTAGTTTCTTTAGTATCTTTAGTATCTTTACATCTAACAATGACAGCTGTTTGCATGACTCAGATGGATGATTCAACTGGTGTTGTCCTCTCAGCTCACTCTAGACAGGAGGGAAGGAGAGCAGCAGTTTATTTTTAAGTGTGCCTTGCTAACAACATTTTGATGAGAAATCCTTTAAAATGCTTTCTTTTCTTGAGAGCTGAGGTCTTATTTAAAGTCAGCTTCAGAGATAAATAAGAGTAGAGGGCTTCCAGGGAATCTGGAGACAAAGCAGGAAGCCTTAAAAAACAGAAAGAACATAGTTTGAAACCATTGTGTGACACTATAGGTGCTTAGTCAAGTCTAAAGCAAAGGCCAAGAGCCAAGTCCCTGTTTGAAAAGGGCTACAGAGACCCATAATTTTGATAGTTCTGAAACAGCATTATCTAGTGGCCTATTAATTACTGGAGAATCTACACTCTCAGCAGACTGTTCTTCCTCCCCAGTAGCCATTACAGCTTTAAAGGCTGTTCACATTAGTCAAGAGACTAGCTGGACAGGTGGACAATTCAAGGACACTTTCTCACATCAAGAGCTTGCAGAGATATTTTGTCTATCCCCCTGTCATTCAAAATGGATCCAGAGTTAGATGCTTTAATTCTACTAAGATCTCCTTACCTCGGGCATGAACCAAAATATATTATGAACTAAATTGCTTTCAGGAAGCACATCACCTATCCCTATATAGTTGATGAATATTTCAAATACAAGATTTTAAATGTCAGTACAGAGCTTCCAAGGGGAGAGAACACTGCCTGAAGGTTGATCTATACTAGTAACAGCCCTTTCAGAAATACTAACTTAACCTTGCATGAACAGGAAGACATCCTATCGGTTTTTCAGAGATACTTACCTTGAGTATAAAATGGTCACCAAATGGGCAAAAGTCAGAGAACTGGTCACCAGAAGGAAAAATAAAGGGCAGTTAATGGTTTTTACTTTCTCTAGAGCACACTTCAAACTGGAGGTAGAAAACATCCATTTTCCATTCTCAAAGACTCTTTTCAGCCCTAGTATCACATTAGAATTGCTATCTCCAGAAATCATCAAAGTTTGGCCTTGGTTGTCACAGTCTATTATTTCCATAGGAGAGTTCAACACGTTACAAGGGATTCCCTCACAGCCCAACTCACTGCAAAGTGCAGCAAAGGAACAGACGGAATACCAGTTATTTCTGAGAAGAAACTAAAACAATATCATAGAATATGTCTACTTTAGTTGATAGCAAGAACAACAGTAACAAAAGCAGCTTGTTTTTCTCCTTAATATGTCTTTGATGACAAAGAAGCTCTTAGAGAACAAGGTAAATTCATTCTACAGATGACATCCTTATAAAATGTGCATGCAGATTCCTGAAACATTTTTCATGAAAAATACTACAGATTTTTCAATGAGAATAAACAGTAAAACTTACCCAGCAGGCTTATATTTAGGCTTAAAACTCTGCATCTTAGACAATGTTTTGAATTAATCACTTCTAAGGGTGAATGATTTTCATGCAAACAATCTGCCAGAGCCAGTTTTAACCTGGGTTGGTTGGTTGTTTTAACCTCAGGGGTTTTTTTACCCTCAGAATCTCAGTAGTAGAGACACTAGTTCTTCATACTGTCAGAACTTCTGACTTAGCCTCAAAGACGAAGAAGAGCGTGGAACTCTTCTGGGCAAAGTTCCTGTGACTCATGAACCTGTTGGCTCAAGTGGCTGTAATAACCTAAATTTCTGAAAACTCTTCGTCAAGGAAGTGTTTCTGACTGAAGTTTTAAACAGCTCAGGTCTAGCTCTGTCATGGGGCAACTGAAATTACATTGCTTTTGTAGCTCTCGTAGCTGAATGCTAAGATGACTAGAATGCTGTTACCCAAGAACATGATGGTCGTGACTCTTTTGATGATCTCTAAATTGAAAATACTTCATTCAATAATAAGTTGAAAATACTTCAGCTAACTTAGAAAAGGCTATTCCTGAATCTGAACTGGTTTTATGAGGTCTACAAGATGAAAGGGAAGGTACACAGGGCCCATGAGAAGTCAAACTCTGTGCAAGTGCTGTTCTTTCAATAAACTTAGCTGAATTTTTCTACTAGTCTGAGCAAAACACTTAATAAGAGCAGCATACTGAGAAGGCACGGAGATTGTCAACAAAAAAAGACCCCATACTGACATGGATGTTTTAATTTTAGTTCTACAACTGACCACATCGTGGTGATAAAGATTATTTCTATTATAAAATTTGTATTGGCCAGCAGCCCTTGCAAAGATGACAGTCCCCAGTGAGCTGGCTTCTGCATGATCAAACACATAGAAGGCTTTCCACCTCAAGAAGTTTACAATCTAAATACATTCCAGAATTAAACAACCTGTCAATTGAACTGAATAAGCAAAAACAATCCATTAAATCTTGTCCGTGAAGAAACTAGCACAGTTGTAAACTTTAATTTTCATACTGGAAAAATTCTGAGTCAGTTTTACATGAAAATTGGAGATTAGAAAGATGTCTAGGCAAACAAAAACCTACCTGTTTATTCTGTGAATTACTTATTGTGAGGAGATATAGGGAATTTCTGATGGAAAAAGAAAACACAGTTCACAGCATATTTACATTTATAGTTCAGCATATGGAGAAAAATAGGAACTCTCAAAGATCACTTCATTGGATATTACAGATACCATCCAAAATATTGCATACATAGAGGGAATGGCACCACTATATTCACAGAAGTATTTTATCTCTGTATCCATAGAGTCTGCAGGAAGAAAGACTGATATAAAATAGTTTCACAGACTAAGAGAATACCCACTTCACTGTGACTTGAAGGTAAATACAGGTCATCTCACAGACATAAACATCTCAACATGGGTTCATTTATCTTCTAAAAAAAAAGAAAAAAGAAAAAAGAAAACGTGATCTTGACTAGATTGGATGGTTGCAATAATCCATCCAGCTCCTTTGGGACACAGAATACCATATTTTTACTTTATCGATTAAAAACATATTTAGAGTATTTTTCTCTTTAGCAACCTTCTGTTCTCCTTCCTCCTGCCTCTCCTTAAAATCAAATATTTTTAAGTTTCAAATTTGGAGAATGGAATCATGTAACTAATCAATCAGCCTTTACATCTGAGATCTCATCATTCTGAACATTACCTCATACGAATCTCAGTGATTGTGCCTGCAGGGCTACCACTGCTTTCTAAAAAGATTACATGGACCAAAAGAAACCACTTTGTTTTGCCCTCTGGCTTTCTATGTGAAACAAGTGTCATGGTGAAATGCTGACAAAATCCTCTCATGTTTTCTAGCTTTGACAAACTGCAGCACAATGCTAATGTTGGAAGCACACAAGCAAAATATATATAGGGATTTTTTGTTTTGATTTTTTTTTTAAATAAGCTACATTACAATACTTACCAAAATTTGAGCAGAGAACAGAATTGTTCCCTTCTGCACAGAAATAAGGACAGGGAAAAGGAGAAATCTTAAGGACATTTTGTTATAGTTACCCTATATATGAACGCATACATAACAGGTTTCAGCTATACAGGACAATAAAGGTTGAAATTCGTCCTTGTACAGCATGAGACACCAGCATCCAGGAGATGTTTTGAAAGTTTAGATGTTTCCCATGCTTTATATATGTCCTACACACTGAATTACACCAACTGTTAGAAATTCTTTTCCTACTTTACTCCTGCACCCTGTATTAGAATACTATCCAAGGGAACAGAGCAAACTGCTTCCCAAATAAGCTTGCAGCAGCAAATGATCACGCAGTGCTCAGTGGATGCTCTGTTTTAAACAAAGCTTTTGCAATCTATTCCTCTGCTAATTATGAACAGTACAGATATCCACAACTACATTGCAAGGAAAAAAGTGATTAAAGCACACATATTCCTTCTACAATGCATCATAGTTGTTTATCTCAAACCAAAACCAATACCACCTGCCACACAACACACAAGTCACACAGCAGGAAGATCATGTAAGGGCAGATGTTTATAGCTTCTCATCTGGCAACAAGCCAGCAGTGTTTGCTTGGAGTCCAAAGTGTACTGTGTATACTCAGCAAGACAATCTTTGCAACTGTGCCCAGAATCCCACACACTTCTTAAGTGGGGGTTACCAGGAGCTTTACTCACAAGAACACTTGCTGCCCAGGTCAGGGTCACGCAGGATACTGGTCAGCAGCTAACTAACTTTCAGTTGTATACTCTCTAAGCCCTTCCTGCTCTCCTCTCCCTCTAACCCTAACACCATCATCAAACTACCTTTTTGGAATCCTCTCTAATGAAGCAGAACATGTTTTTCCTTATCTACCTCCTTCCCATTCTCTGTATGTAAATTCATTACCTAGGTAGACACACAGACACATGTCATGTTCTTCACTTCCTCTTTCTGCCAGGCGTTTTCCATGAGGCTCTAGCCCATCTCTGGTCTTTAGAAAAGATTGTTTCAACCATGATTTCTCACCTAATGGAGCATCTCAGTCATGACTCCTTTGGCTGGATCTGCTACGTTATCCAGCATTTATTTGCCCATGACACAGATTGTATGTTTTGGGGGTTTTGTTGTTTGTTTTTTGGTTTTGAATTTGTTGGGGTTTGTTGTTTTGGTTTTTTTTTTCCATTTGCTTGCACCTATAGTTTCTCTTTTTAAGGAATGACTGAGGAAAACACATTTATTCCATCATTGCAGTTTCAGTAGCTCCTGATTTCAGGAAGCTTCAGCTTTAAAATCAGCCATGTCCTAAGGCTTCAGCTTAGTATCTTGTATCTACCTATCTCCTTATTGAGTTCAAATTTTATAGACAATCTTGCATCATTCTGGATGGAACACATCACTTGCACCACCCCTGATATATCAGTAATGGCTTTGCAATGATGGAGGTAGGTTTCAAAATTGCTTCCTGTCTGCAGCTTCTTTCATTGCTAATGAAAAGTACAGCTACGTTGAGCACACGCCACATCTATCTCTATTTGTACATGGCCCTGCTGTAATAGAATATTGTTCATTTTTTATTACATAGGGTCATATTCTGCCATTAAACCACGGATGGAGTATCTCAACAGAAACTAATAATGAGGTTCTGCAGTTATTTAAAAAAAAAATACTGATAGCAGAATATGGCCCATAAGAAGCTGTTTGGATTTTTTTTTTCCTTTACATACAGAGATGGGACTATTTGTGATGGCAGATGTTGCTTTAGAAGTTTCAATATATTTTGAAATGGTTCTAAAGTTGTTTATATTATCTTTTAACAAATGCTCGAAAATTGTCCACGTATACCCATTAAAGTTTCTTGTACTTATGTTCAGTCTTCTTTTCTCTTTTACAAGGCATTGCACCTGGATAGGAAATGCTTACAATCTCTAACATCACTATCTCTGGGAGAGGAAAAAAATCACCTTTCATCTCAGGTTATAAGGAGTTCATTACAAGCCAGAAAATCTTCACTCTGCCAATCATTTTAACATTTATTAAGATAAGACACGTGCATAAGACACAAAGCACTTCTTCATGAGAGTAGCCAAAGGCTTTATTGAAAGAAAAGAAGACTATATATAAAAATAGACATTTGTGTCACATAAGGATCATCATTTCAGTCCATCTTGCCTCGTATTCCAATGCAAATAAACCATTAAGTGTCTGCTTGTATCCAACTTAACTTTGTTATATAAGCATGAGGAGACTAGTAAATCTGTGGCCACTGATCTGAATTACTATATACCTCCTTATAAGCAAATATATCTGGTTTACCAGTTTCCTTCATCCTGCAGAACTGCAGTTATAGGCATAACTGACAGTTGTGCAGTATTTTTCCAGTTTATATTTATTCTAATTAAATATGGCATGATTCCTTTTTGGATGCTGTTGTCCTGTGTGAACCATAATGTGGAGACTTATGGTTGTGTTTAAGGAATACAGCAGATAATTCTGTATTTAAATCACTAATTATCCTGTGCCTATAGATATCCTTACTGAAGGCAGCACTCTGGTGTTCTTTTATGTGAAGCAATTTCTTTTTTAGCCATATGAAACAAGTTTTTAAAAGATCAGTAGATTTAAAATGTCTAAGTCATCAGTTTCACCAGATGTAGTTCAACATTAAAATAAAACAAGATACAGGAAATCTGCTTTGCATAGTATCTCTGCTTTAACAGGAAATACCTAGTCCCCCTTCAATAGGATATCAAACAAGAGGGGCACCTATCTAGTATTAAATAAATAAATAAATAATGTCTAGCTATCATCCAAAAGATTGGTTACCCTGGCTTCACGTAGAAAAAATGGACAAAATTTATCTCTTATATACCTTGAGTGAAGCTTATGTTATCAAACAAGAAATGAATTTGACCCAATAAACACTGCTGTCAGATACTGGCACATATATCCAAAGGAAGAATACAGACCTGTTAAGCTTTGTCTTTCTGTATTCCAACACAGTACATAGCTCAGTAGAAAAACACTGTCCTGGGACTTACACGACAAATTTTGTTGTTAGATCTGACATTATCTTGATGGATAACTCTGAACTAGCTTTATCCTCTGCTTCCACATCTGTCTAATCTACATATATGTCTCCATATGCCTAACCACATCAGAGAAGTGCTCTGAGACATCTCAAAGAATGCCACAAAAAGGTATTCTTAAACAAGAGGAAGGAGTCTTCGCCCACTCTGCGCAGTGCAGGACCCCAAGAGCAGGTTCAGCACTGGAAAGCTCCGAAAAGGACGGGCTCAAGGCACTCAGGAGAACTGCTGTAAGAGCAAGGAGTACAAATGCTTACAGTATATTAGATACTGGCTCATACACAAATACTGGAAGACTAACAGAGTTCTCCTAGAAATCAGCATTCAAAGTACAACAGACTTGGATAAAGTGACCATATGCCAGAACAGTTCCTTTAAGGTATCATTGCTACACATTCGTACATACTGTAAATTTTTCAGATAAAAGGATTACTGACATGCATCCCCTGAAATAGGAAGGAGAGGAAACATATTGGAATAATATGGAAAGGTAATTACTTCCATACCTATGTGGTACAGTTCAGTGGAAATATTTTAATTCTGTATTTTTGAGATGACAGCACAAGAAGAAAATGTGAAAGTGGTCATCTCAGCTACGGGGTTGAAAATACAGAGGGAGGTGGAATCACTGTCGCTGCATTTCTAACTTCTCTAAAACTGATTTTTATTAATATTTACCAATTGCAATCAAATTCTACCAAGAACCTCAACATCCCTAGTACATACAGAAACATCACTCTAAAAACAATGTTTTCCACTCGCTCTCTTGAACAAGCAACTCGGTCTCATTTCTTCTTAATACTGCAATTATAATTTTCAGCCTCCCTCCCATTCCATTCTCTAAAATTTAAGCAACCCACACACACCTAATTCCAGTGACTGCAGCTGCCTCTACCTCTCTACCTCAATCTTTGGTTCAGGTTCAAGTTGTCTAACTGCAACACCTTGAAGAGAAAGGCAGAGAGGACAATATTCAAACACTAGGAGACAATGATGAAATAAACTTCTGAATAGGCAATGGAACTCAGGGAAGGAAAGGCAAAGACAGATCTCCAAGCTAAACAGCACACAAAAACTATTCACAGAATATGCTGTGAAATTTCAAGTGAAATTGTATACACAGCTGAATTTCCTGATTGGACAGTTTCAAAATAACCTGCATAGACAGACAGGTATCACTACCTCTATTAATCCCAGCGTTAGCCAGAATTCAACTGTAAGCCATGATATATTGAAACCTTTTTTGAAAACCAGTCTGAATATAATTACTCTAACAGTAATTTTTAATAAACTATTTTTCTATCTGCCCAGGAGAAAGCAATCAGTGAAGTGGATGTATGACACTAAGTTCATTAAGATCACAGAATTAATTGACACCCCCTTGTACCTATTTAATGAGAATGATTTTCTGTTACCCTGGATTACAAACCGAGCTATAGAAGTGACAGATAAAGACCAATCTACTCCCTGCCAAGACCTCTGTTCAGTAGCTTAGCAATTTCTCTGTAAACTGAATTTTGAATCAAACTCATGAGATGTTCAGTCCAAACATGTAATTCAATTTTAGCTGCCAACCTGCAACAGCAAACCCACCAATAACTGCTGGAGTTATCTACCTGATGACAGACTACTCACATGGAGTTGAAGACTGGGTAACTTAGCAGGAGTAAGGCCCTGTGTAAAGCTGAAACACAGTTGAGTGTTGAAAGTACAGAAATTCACACTGGAGGCAGCAGAATTACCTTAACTTTGCTCTGTGTCAACTCCACTTTCTTGTTTTGGTTGGAATCTATAAAATGTGTACTTTGTAGACTGTAGATGTTTGATTTTCAGAGAGTTTGATTCTTCCAGGGACCTTGAGGGAGCTGCTTCTATTTATGCTGGCCAGACATCTGATCTTCAGCCTTTTCCAATTACACAATGTCCTCCAAAAGCCAAAAAGAACTGTTTAATCTAACTGGTCTTTCATGTACAGTTTTTCTTTGTCTAAGAGAACAGGAAGATGAGGAATATGAGAATCAAACTCAGGCCTCACTACAGTCTTTGAGAATTTGGTCATCAGCTTCAACATAACCAAGACTTCACCACAGCTCTTTTGGACATATCTCATTTCTGGTTACACAAGAAAAGAAATAATCAAACAGCCCTTGAATAAACAGATGTTATCTAAAAGAAAAGAGTTTTCATACCCTAGATGTAATATTGGACCTTCATTTCCCTCATGAAGTCCTGCCTCTTGTAAAAGCAGCTCAGCCGCCCCACCCCAAATTCAGAGTGTCTTGTATTTTATCCACAAAAAATGCACCCGTTGTTAAAGACGTGCTGACTGAAATGACATATTTCTAGCCTCCTGGTGAAAACCATACATATAGAGCAAACAGTTAAAATACCCGAGACTAAAAAAAAGCCAATGAACTCCCTGATGTTCAAAATATTGTATCATAACTAAGCTTTAACTTTTGGCACTTGAAAAAAATGAGCCTGATTTTCTCAACACTAATCCTGGACAATTTACCTGAAATAAAACTAGTATTATTTACCAACGGATACTTGAGCTTGATAACAGTGGTTACACTAACAGACATCAGAACTCAGCCTCCTATGACTATTTTCAATCCACCCATTTTATATTACACTAACATGGTTTGACATGACGCATGGCTCGTTTGTGTGGGCTCCTCCCCCCCTTTTTTTCCTTTTACAATAATGAGTTTTGATAAATATATAAACAAATCTATCCCACAACTGCATACTGGGTTTTGATTTGCTGTTTTTTCTGCCCCTCCCCCGGTGCGAACATTGCAATACATCAAAACTGGCTCTTCCACTTTTTTATTCATTTTTAACCTCACGCTCATCAAGCAACAAAAGATTTCTCTTTTGTCCTTACAAAGGTGCAGCATACTCTTCACATCATTGTATTTCCTATAGCTCCTGCTGCAACTCTTAAAATATACAGTCTACATGCAGAAACATAACAAAAGACTCACCTCCCAGGAAACTGAAAAAATTACAGTTCAAATTTGTAATGAAGTGAGCCCTATGGAAAAGAAATCCTATAAAATTGCGGCGGGGAGCAGTAGAATCCAAGAATGGTTGCTCTACAAGCCTGGAAAACATATTAGTGAAAACTTCAAATCTACAGAATTCCATAGCAGGGACATGATTTGTGACTGCAGCCTACAGAACATTTCTGTAAGTGAGGAAACTATTAAAGTTATAATTTGAAACATATAATGCAGAAACTAACACCCTAATTTTCTACTGACCTATTTAGCTTTGGAGTCTTAGGTAATTCCTAGGAAAGCTGGATCAGTGTCAGTTAATTACAAAAAGCTGGCTCTCTGCACCTTCCAAGTTAATTATTTGGACACAAATGCCATTATTTTTCCCCTTGTCCACTGCAGAAGGAAAGTGTCAAGTCTGAGAAGGGCATTTTTAGTAAGCATATCTCTTCTGTTTGTAAGAAGCTGATTATGAATTACATTTGCAAAGATTCAGTCTCCTGTTTTGCTATTCTTTTAACTTCATTCAGCTTTGGCAAGTACATCTCAGCTGTACTTTTCAATCACATTTATATTCCAGCCTTGTCCCTCTGTTGAGTAAGGATTGCCCTAAGAGACAACCTATGCTAAGAGTGTCTGGGCAGACTTATAAATCACGTATCAACTCTGTTGTACTTCAGTCCAGATCCACTGGAATCCATACACACAATCTTCACCCTCAATTAAATCTCAAGGTGGGCCTGGAATGATGATCTCCTGGGAAGCAAGCCTGAGCTGCCTGTGTCCCATCACATAACCCAGCGACTTTACCGACCGGGTACATCCATTACCTAGCTAGTAGGTATTCTTCGAGTGTACCTTCCTTATGACTGTCTTCACTACTACATAATTAGCAGGGCCTGAATGGTTTCTCCAGGAATACATGTATTGATCACTGAATTACAGAAAAACCTGTGCTTACATTTAAGGTGAAGAACGTAGAAAATGTGATGTTCTGGTAATAAATTGTTGGCAGAAAAATACTTCAATCTGCCTGTAGATCTAAAGACAATACAGGAAAAGAAAATGCAATCCCAAACTAAGTAGCTTCCCCTTAGCATCTAGTGTATCAGGCAGTACCTTGAAATTGGTTGAGTCCTTGGTAGCAAGACCACATTGGAGCCACGTACCTGCCAGGGAAGAGATAGATTGCAGAAAGCACCCAGTCTACACGAATGGACTGTTAGCTCAGAAGTCCCAAAGGATCATGGGATACTTGTATATTGCAGATCAGGTTCCACCACTCTAGAAGCTTTATGGATAGGGAGCCAAGGCAACCATCGGCAAGGGGCTTTAAACTTAATGATCAGAAACATGTGATACAGAACTTCAAGACTGCTAGAATCCCAAAATCCAGGGGGTTTATTACAGTTTGCTACATCATAATCTTTTTTGTTAACATCTAAGCTACATATTGAAACTGAAGTGGTCATTAAGATAACTTTTTAAAACATAACTGTGGGTGGAGTAATAACCTTATTCCTAAATTCAGGAATAAGGTTATTTTTGTCACCAATTATCTACTTATTTCTTTTCCTCAACTTCACACAAGTCAGGTTTTGCTGTCCCTCTCAATAAACTTTCTGAATCTACTCTTACACAATTAGCTTTGTGTGAGTAAACTAATATAGTATATTATTTTAAAACAGGGTCTTTTCCCCTATGGTGCTGGAAGCCCTTTGGCTCACCAACTCCATAAAAATTTGTCTTTCCTGAATTTCAGTGATCAGAAGTGCTCACAATATTCCTCATTATGTATTCTCTCCTATACATTGTACAATTTTATTTCTTTGACAGAACCAGATATCTTTCATTTTATGTATTCCTACAACATATTTGCTCTCCTCAGACTAGCATTACTTACTACTTAGAATAACTCTGCAAATCAATAGAAGTACACAGGTTTTCTCTCTCATCTATTTCAAGCTGAGTTGCCAGGACCCAGAATAAATTTGTGTTACCTCTCCATTCCATGACCTTCTACTTTGTACTTTTAAATTTCATTTCATTTCTATTACTTGAGTTCTCAAGGTCTTCCGATTCTGCCTGCTTGGTATTCCAATCGTTCTCAGTATTGGTCATGTTTTCTAACTCTCTGCTACCAAGTTTCACTACCACACTTCTAATTTTGGGCTAAACAAATCAGAGAAAGGTAAGCGCAACAAGGGGAAAAGCGGTGCAGAAGTGTGAAGAGTCAGTGCAAAGTCCAACAATCCATCAGTGCCAAAGCTGGAACAAGAGGTCCCTCAGTTCCTAGCCCTGTATTTGCTTTATCACCTAACACTGCACTTCTGATCAGGTGTGAGGAGCAACTCATAGGCTCAGAAAGCTCATGTACTGACAAAATTGTCTCTTCAGTGAATCATATCAGGGGATGGTAGTCTATGACCAACCCGGGAAATTTAATATCTAATCTACTTATGCTGCTGATAGTTATATGAAACTATTTATCCACAATAAGTCTGAGAAACGTATACATACAGATGATGACATTTCATGCCTTGCTTCTTAGGCATGCAGTCTCAGAGCATCTCCAGGCATATAATGCATGGGGGTTTTAACATGATAGCCTGAACTGAAACTCTGTAAGCAATAAAATTTAAAGAAACAGCTTAGTTAATGCTCAGAACGTGGTCTGGCAGCCTGCCATGCATAAACATGCACTGAAACCAGAGTTCATGCCAAGATTCTTAGCTTTCAGCTTCACAGAAATTCCTTGTATGGTTTATAGCAGATCCTCTAAGTTCATTTAACTTTTTTCTTCCTTTTTGCAGTTTAATCCATAGCTAGTTGAACTTATTACCTTTTTATATATAAGCATTAATAATGTAATAGACATAACTCCAAGTAGGAGTAATAGAATTAGTCTGTTCATATAATTTTGATTAAAGACAGGCCTAACACTAAGAGGACACTTATTCTATGCCTTCTGTGCCAAGCCTCTATGAAGACAATGAGATGCTGCAGTGTGACCTATTACAATAATGCGTATGGCTATTCACATAATAAATGCTTTCTAAGACTCCTATGAAAGAATTCACATTCAGGTGTCAAATTTGTGCTGAAGCTCCTCTTAAGCCAAAGAATCTCTCTCAACAGATTTGATCAAAAGATCGAGGCCTCAACATTTGTGTTCATAATATCCAAAGGTCTAATTTGACTCTCATATGCCTGATGTTTGCTTTTGCAAGCCTCAAATCTGTAGAAAGGAAATAGCTGCAGGTCCTTCCTGCAGACTCCACCTTGCTTACTTTTTTCTTTTTCTAGTAACAATTATATTGATTTAGATTTTATTTTTTAGATACTTACTGAACTAGACCTAGTCAGTTACTTAAGTATGTATCAAACCACATTCAATGTATGGATAAGATGAATAATAAATTCCATATTACCACAGATCCTGAGCTCCGTCCTTTCTTTTTTATAGCTTCACCACACAGTTGTGAGGAAGAGAAATACTATTATCCCCAGCTATAAAATAGGACTTAAGACAGAGCTAAGATTTTGTCATTGGTCACATAGAAAGCCCATAGCAGACAACGAAAAAGAGGTGGAAGACAGACAGGAATATCAAGCTCAGATCGTACTGAAAGCTTATTAATACATCAGACATTACACCATTATTGATACTGGACAGCTGGACAATATACAAGATTTTCAACAGCATGTTCTTCACAACAGATCAGTCACATTGGTCTTACTACTCATCTACAGGCTCTGCTTGTCTTTAAAAAATGGATCACTTGAATAGTCTACAAATTGTGTTCAAATCATGTGAAAAGATTGGATTGTAAAGTTTATTTTAAACAGGTCCCTTGAGGCCTTTTGAAAATGTTGACAGGTCATCATTTCATACTATTAAATCCAGTCAGACTTAAAAATTTAGCCTGATTATGTGGATGTAATGCAGAATTCAAATGAGGTATACTTCTGTGCTCTCTTTTCACAGAAGAGTAATGACTGCTGGGCCATTAAGTGCAACTACTATGCTGTCTTTGCCCAAAAGAAATATGGGTCATACTGGGGGGGGGGGGGGGGGGCGGGAATCAACAGCTGTCTTCTCAAATCAGGCCATATTGGACGATAGCTCAATAAGGCTGACCAACCAATTGATTTTGAAAAGAATAACTGAAAAAGTTGAGAGAAGCTGAACTTAAAATTTTATATTCAATTATATATCATCTGTAAAAAAAACACCCAGTACTGCCACATTATGGCAGATTTATACGCACGTATGCGTGCACGGATGTTTGTGCTGCATGCATGTACAGAGTTTGAAGTGGCCACACCCAAAACAATCAAATCTTTGCTCCATACATGCAGTGTTTCTCCTACTGCACATAAGGACACAGTCATGTAAATATTTGTGCAATTTTATTTATATAACATGACATAAAATTCAGAAAGCTACTAAAGGTAATTATAATAATTACTGCAACCTTGCTTCTGCTGATTTACAGAGTACGAACTAGGCTTTCTACTCTGTAGTAACGCTACTGTCAGACCCAAGAAGGTTTTGACTGAAACACCACTTCTGTTATCCAGCCTCCTGTGCAAAGTCCACATCAAGAACCTCATCTAGTAATGATGTATATATAGTTACAGTCTGGGAAAAAAGGGAAGATGGGAAGATAGTTTCCCTACAATTCAACAATTATGAATGAAATCCTAGTCTACCGCATACAAAGCAGTTAATGCTGTTAGGCTGCATTTCACCAGGCAGTCTTTTAACAAATGTTTTAACAATCTATCCCCAACAACACTGCCATGAAGCAAGGAGCAGCTTTCTTCTAATGACATCCCTGCATGCAAGAAGCACGCTATCTCTGCTATACCTACTACGCTGGCAGCAACTCTACTTATGCATGTCTTCATCTGTAGACACAGAACCTCTCACAGAGGATGATGAAGTAAATCACTTCAGTTGAAAACAAGTTATTAACAGCTTAATTACATACGCAAGTTTTTCATATTTTCTTTTTGGAAAAAGCTTAGTAGGAGATGATGATTAGTCTCTGTTAATTTGCCCCATAAAAGGTTTCATGGATAATCATATGCATTCGTAATATGCTAGGTTCTGAAGTAATTAAATAGAACCATTAAGATGTCTGGGTAGAAGGATACCTAAACTTTGCAGGAACTTTATACTATTTGCTTTTGCTTGGTAGAGGACTGGTTAAGATAGTTTTTTTCCATAAAATGATTCTTCCTATAGAAAAGAGTTTTGAAGCTTTATGGGTTTTGTTATCATTTTCACAAAGTCTAAAAAAGCATTTCCAGTTGTGAAACCTTAAAACATGAAAGAGATAATCTTCACAATATCTTCCACAGGAAGAGGAATCATTTCTCTGACAACTGCACTTGTGAGATTGGGGAAAGTAGACGAGATGAGAAGTTGCAAGGAATCCAGGCTAGTGAAAAAAAAAAAAAAAAGAAAAAAAAAACTGCATAAAATGAAAAAAACCTTAAAGCTCAAAAAGTGCTTTCAGATTAATTTGTCAGTCCTTCATTCAATTCACCATTTTCAAATGCTGCCGAATTCTCACATCAACTTGGATGTAGAAATTAACAAGTGAAATCCTTAACCTGAGTTCTCCAGACGACTAAACCAGGTATTAATAAAGATTCCCTTGGAGCCTGGTAAAAGTCTATGAATCCATATTAACCGTAGAATCCCCTTAATAAAATAGTAGTTACTGCACAAGCATAGGCTTTTTCAGACACCTATTATACGAGAACTCCAACAGTCCCAGCAGGTGGATGTCATCACAGTGACTGCACACAGACATATATTCCAACATATCTGTTGATACCATTGTTAAGGCGATACTCTGTTATACTGACATTCAGAACAGCATGATTTCTCAGGCACAGAGATGACCACAACTACAGAATAATGTAGAGAGAACAAGCTAGGCAGGGATAGGTCACATTTAACTGTAATACTTTGACTTCCTCTTTGCAAAGTAAGATACAGTGTTAAGACCACAGAGACAAACACATAGCATCAAAGTTTAACCTGTTAATATAAAACACCAGAGCTTTGTAAACAAACAAGCAAAAAAATTCTTACAGAATAGTCCTAGCAGAACTGCTAGCCAGCTCTACTCTTCCCTTTCCTAGGGTCACACTGCAGCCACAGCACACAAATCCCATGCATAAAGAACACTTAACCTCAATGTGCTCATGATCAACATTAACAGTAATGTTTCCCTTATCCAGCCCTGGACAGACTGCAGCAGGGTTTTCTGTGTGTACTCCAAGAAAGCTTTTCAGTGTATGGACAACAGAAGCAAAAGGAGCTCCATAAATATTACATTTGCCATAAATGTTGCGTTTCCCTTTCTCCAGTCATTGACTTAATAGATGCAATTGTATTCAAACTAGGGGAATTCAAGGATTAATTTTAAGCTTAAGAAAGTGATTTGTTTTGTACAGATACATGTCATAACACATCTTGAAGTCACTCCTATTTTCCAGATTGAAAAAAAGGAGTCAAAACATTGCTTCCTCCAGCCCTGTACCAGCATCAAAGATCTCCATGAGCAGAATCAACAATAAAATGTTTTCCACCAAATCTGCAGGCAAAAAAAGCTTCACTGTTTACCACCTTGTGGCTTGAACTGGTAAATATTCCCTTCTTACACACACAGTTTCATCATTTTATGGTTAACTAGCCTCTTAAGCAGCAGGCACAGAAACTTTTTTCAAAGTTCCTCCCCAAAGGAAAATTGAAGACCATATGCTTTCAGCGAGACTGACACCAAGCCCAAGCTGCCCTGATTGATGGGGCAGTTGAGAATGCCAGGACTGCCTGTCCAGCTTCCAAACAGCTCTGAACATCAGACAAGCAGCAACCAGTTGCCCAAGCTGCATCTCTCTTCCACCCACATCTTCTAAAAGCCAGCAGCCACCCATTGAAAGGATGCTACCGTCAAACGGAACAAACAAGAAGTATGTGGTAACCGAAGTACGGGGTAAACGAAGAAGTACTTACATCCCTGAATTTGTTCCAGTACTTGTCTTTATCGTACTGCGAAACGGTGCTCAGCCATTTGTCGTTGTCCAGGAAATTGCCATGGTTGCTGTTACTCGTGATGATTTCAGGATGCCGGCTCTCCACTTGCAGGAAGCACCAGGCAGCGATTACCAGCACCCCCGACATCTGCAAGGAGAGGAGAGGAAAGGAGCGGGGCGGCCAGGCGGCAGTGGGCGCGGCTCTCTCGGGCAGGGAACTTTGCGGGGACCCGAGTTCGGGCTGGTCTCCCCTCACGCCCCTCGCCAACTTCTGGCTGCGGAGCTGCCAGGTCCGCTGAGACCCACCCTGCCCGCCCAGCCTGCAGGGGCGGGGAACACCACCAACAGTCACAAAAATAAAACAGGTCACCTGGGGCCGAGCAGAGACACCAGCCAGGGGAAAACACAGCGTTACGAAACCCCAATAAAGCCTCCCGCGGGAGCAGCCAGCGTTGGCTCCACGAAGTTTAGCTGCCAGGGCGAAGAGGAAGCCCCTACCTCCGCGCAGTGCCGCCGGCCGGGGCTCCGAGCACCGTGCGCGCCGCCGCCGCCGCCACCTCCTCTCCTTTGTGCGGCTGCCACTGCTCGGGCGGCGGGTCGGAGAGCCGGCGAGCCCCGCGTAGGCGCCGTCGGCGGCACCGGCTGTGTGCGCGGCTGTGTGCCTGCGCGGTGCGGGGCGGGCGTCCGCCGGCAGCCGGGGTCTGGCGCCATCTACCCGCCGAGCGGCGGCGGCGCGGGGGCGGAGCCCGCCTGAGGTAAAGGGCGCGGCGAGGCGCCGCTACCGCGGCCGGCGGTGGCCGCACCGGTCTCGGTGGGGTGCGGGGTTGCTCCCGCTGGCGACCGGGCAAACAGGCCACGGGGTTGTAGCAGATCTGTACGTTGGCCCTGAAAAGGCTGTGGAGCCAACGGCGGGGCAGGGGCGCAATGGGCAGCTGGGAAGGATGTCTGTGAGGAAGGCTGGGGATAGCCCCTTCAGAGAGATCAACACTGAAGTCTTCGCTTCTACTGCAGTCTGAGGAGTTACAGAGCCATAAAACTGGCCTTAAAAACATTAAAAAAGCCAACGAACACCAGCTTTTATAAGCCCTGGGTAGGATATGACTATCTTGAGTCAATGGTTTTACAGTTTCCAGAAGTAACGACATTTCAAAGCCATGGAAGTCATCCCAGGTTTCCTAATTTCTTTTGACAAAGAGCTCCCCTCCCTTGGTCAACACATCCCACACCATGATGAGGTTTCTGCTCCCACACCAGATGATGAGGTAAGGGACTGCCCAAGCCATCAGAAGGGTGTAGGGGAAAGCCATCTTCCATTTTGAACAAGGGGAAGGAAGCAGATGAGGGGAGCTACATACCAGTCTAGGAACTAGGGTGAAAGGAGAAGTCCGTCTCCAGCAAGAAAGGAGAAAGATCTCCACTGTCAACTGAGGAGGTGGGAGAGAGGGCTGGGCAGTTTCCCACATCGGGATTTGGGTGGTTGTTGCTGTATCCATCCCCAAAGACCGTGAGGAAGGCACTCCTCCTCCTCTTACTTCTGAGCATTTCAAGGAATAGGAAAGAGGGAATTTTCACATCCACAAGTTATTTTTAAAATATGAAGTGGAGGCTCTCATTGATGGTCTCATTCTCTGCACCTGGATGGAAGAAAGAACTCATCCCCTGCTAATTAATATGATGCCCAAAAATGAGGACATATACTTTTGCTAACCATCCATTTTAAATACAGGTTTGAGTGCTGTTCCATACAACATTTTTCAAACGTGGTTCATCAAACTGTCTTGTAAATACTGCATTTTCTCTCCAAGAAAGCTTTTCAACAGGGTTAATTCCACTTTTTCCAGACAGACACATTCGAGTTTTCTTTAGTAACGCAGGAAAGGGTCAAGTTTATTAATTTCCGCTGCTATATCTGGGCACTGAACTCAGTATACAGTTCTATTCCTAGATCTGGTTTTAAATACAGTTCCTAAATACTGTGTAACCACAATAAAACCTCTGGGACTGAAAAAAAACAATGAGGGTTTATTAGTTTTAACAGCAGAGAATAAGCGCATACACATGTAAGTACCCCACATTGCATTCTCCCCTTGACGCGCATAGAATCTAACGAAAGCTACATGCCTGCAGGAGGGCAAAATATTACTCAATGAAAGCAACAAACAGAAGAAATCTAAACCAAAGCCCTGCAGATTTGGATGTAAATTCATATCCAAATGCCTTGCTCCACCTTCCCTCTTATACTGGACTATACCATTCTTCTGATGATGGTCCAGGGTAAGGGTTCCTCTCAAATATCTCTCTGTTGTGCACAGACATTCCTATAAAACTGTTAGTTAGATAAGTTATATGTAACTTCCACCTGGCAGGGTGAACACAAGCTTTCTCCTTTCTTACTTAGATTAACAGAATACCATGCAGTTTATTCTGAATGGGTCTTTTCTGTAAGGCTTTTAAAAACAGAGAATTTGTCTTCCCTGCACAGACATTAAAGACCTTGCACCATCTTAAATCTCATGGTTAAGAGATTTCCCCAGTGAGCTTACAGTTCCATTTGACTCATGTTTCACCCCAGACATTGCTGCATTTCAGCACCGTCATACACAAACCACATTACCTGCTAAATATTTGAGGATTTTTATGCGTAAGGAACTACATCAGTGCTTCCAGTTTTGCATAGATGCACTAGTTACTACTTTCTTGATCCCACTGGACGTCAGACCAATTTAATCCTCCCTTGACCATTTCTTCAAGTCATGAATTGCCAGGCCAGGCTGCTAAAGAGCAGCAGGACGTTGTTTCCACCAAAACTTCTAGGAGTTCTACCCATTATACATTTATAGCAGCAGTTAGTTCATCCCTGTAAAACACACTTGTTAGCACAGCACGCCAGGCTCAATCCTTCAGTGACTTCAGTACGGTTGACTTCACTTAGTATGAAGCAGGCTGATATGCTTGCCAGTCAGAGACCTGAATGATAAATTACAGAAACATTGTATATAAAGTGAGTAATTACATTCTTACTTGTAGCATTTGTGTCAGAAATGTGTCTTCATTTATTTAATTAGTTCATAATCCCATATTCAAAACATGGCTAATCTTTCTTGATCCAATAAAATACAGGCTTCCTGTTTAATCCTGATAGCAATCTCTATCACTCAGCAGCTGCAGCATTTCACCTCCACACTGTTTACCATCCATGACTAGAACTGAAACACCCTTGTTGGCTGTTTTTTATCTCTGGACAGTGCTATAATTGCCTCTAATTCTGATCCAAGAATATAATATGGGAGATCCCTCTTTAGTGGATGATTCAAACTATTTGGTATTTTGGATATAAAAAGCTCCTTTGTTCCAAGTTAGAAGAACTACTGAAGAGTTAAAAACCATTTTTTTCATGCTTGCAGCTGTAAAAAGTGCCACAGTATTGATTTTGGATATTATTTGATGATTCACTTCAACTGTATAAATCATTTGATCAGAAGTTGTAATTACAACTGTGCCCTGCCAGCTTCTCCATGCTGTAGCCTGTCCTGGTTCATTCTAGAAGCAGAACCTTCTGGTGCAGAAAGCATTTCACACACACAAGAATCAAGGGCCAGATCTCATCTCCAGCTAAATTCCCGGTGCAGAGGAATGTTATAGTTGTCTTAATAGGGCACTTTGGGACTTTCAGCTAATAGAGAAAGCCTTCAGCATCAGCCTTGCAGGCAACATAACTGAAGCATATTAACTTCCCCCTAGACCAAAACAAGGATGCCTGGAGAACCAAGTCAGCAGCTCCTATTTTCCCTAAAGCTACACTGAACTTGTCCCACATCATAGCCAGTAGCCAGCAGCTGTGTACCCAGTACGGTAATAGTACAGTAGCAATAGCACATAACTGTTGTCATGTAAAGGATTTTACTTCCCCCAGTTATACTTGGCAGCAAGACTTACTTTTTCACCTTCTTGATTGCTTCCATAGTTCTTGAGGCAGTGACTGCAGCCTTTGTAGTAGAGCCTTGAAAATCTTCTGTGGACTTTTATTGATGGTTTTTCCCCTCCTCTTGTGAGGCACAATTCCAATGACTTCGTTTTTTTAAACATTCACTCAGGAAAGAAAATCTTTACAGTAACAAATGTTTAAAGTGCATTTCTGTACTTTACTGTGTGCCAGAGTCCTTCACTACTGGATTAGGAAAATCCAATTCTTGTAATTTAACTGAATTTAAAAATATATTGCTAAAAAGGTATATGCAGTGCCACAGACCTTTATTTACCATCCCTTTGTATCTTCCATATACTGTTGTATCCTTTTAATAGACGGGAGTTTTATTTCCTCCTGTGATTCTCAGAATTGCAGATTCAGCTTTGTTAGCTCTGCTGGGCAATTGTGCAGAAAAAAAACTAGTTTAACCTTTGCAATAAGTGATGGTTGGCTTATACAAAGTTCCTGAGACATTCGTCCATTTTACAACAGACTGTAATTCCTCTTCTCTGAAAATACTACAAATACAGGTTCTGATTTGACCTCTTTATTCACCTCTGCTCCTGGCCTCTTCTCTGTATAAGACAGCCATATTTTATTGCAACAGTACCTGGAATTTGGCAAGAGTTTGCTAAATGCTTGCAACCAGAAGTGCTGCAAGTATGTCACACAGCAGGAAAATTATGGATTTCTAGCAGGCAAAGTGGCATGAGCTACTTTGGAGACATTGTAGTTGGTGCAATCCCCTGTGTTCTTGTCCTTCTGAAGCACTTAACCCCAAAGTCAGCGATTTCAGTGTAAGAGAAAACATCCATTGACCTGGAAAGATCCTACAACATGTTCTGCAATCTATTTGCTAGTGTGTATTAGTTGTAATATCCCAGATTAAAGTGAATTGAAATATTGGCAAGACCTGGGCAAAGTAAAAACTGAATACAGTTTATGATAGAGATGTACAAGAAACAAAACAACTCAAGCAGAAGAACAGTAAAAACAACAAGTAAATAAAGTGACTTATCACCTACAGAAGTTGGAGGTGGATTTCAGGACGGAATTTTTCCCACCTTGCAAAGCTATCTTGCCCACAGGTATCTAGAAGAGAAAAGAGAAAAATACATTTAAAATTGAAAAGACTTCTGTTCACATAAAAAGTATAATCAAACACAAGGTTACACTTAAAGTGAAAGATGAGACTGAAGCAGGTATTCGCGATGTTTAACTTTTGCCTTCTGAGGCTAATCCTCAATTTCCTCTGTCATCAGTAAAAAGAAACAGGTTCTTCTGAATGACACCTCAGAGCAGAATTCTCTCCTAGCCATTGTGGATTTTTTTTTGAAAGATGTTATTGACTCCAGAAAGAGCCTACAAAACCAGAGGCACACTAAGTAAAAGCTAGGCCTTATGATTACTGTCCTCAGGACCTGCAGACTAACATAAAAAAATAACTTTACCCACATGAATCCGTCTATTCAGGTCATATCAGAACATTCATCAGTTTAAAGACCAAGTGTTTAATAGTAAGATAATCCCTGCACATTTGATAAACAGTTTCACTTTCTTATCTTTCTAGTGGGTATGGTGATCATGACAAAAGTAATTTTATGGGATTCCACAAAGTATCTTGTAAAATGGCAACCTTATTTTATAGTGGCTTTTATTGCTACTGGAACTTTTACTAGGAATTGCATCACAAAAATTGGTTAACATAAATATTGCAGTGAAGAGCTCTCACCATTTAATGCCAGAGTTAACTCTGCCAATGCAGCCTTCATTTTCAGATGGAAAAGGTCATTAGAATTAAAATTGTCCTCAGACTTCATACTTAGCTGGGATGAAACACTGGCATGAAGTTTTGTAGCTCTGTTCAGCCTGGAAAATATCCCAAGATTTGCCACTGTCAAGCAGTCTTAGAGAGTCGCCTTAAGCCCTCTCTATAATATATAAACAGAAACAGAGATTTGGAGATTAACATGAGGAATATCAAATGGGTTTCTTTAACATTTACCACAGTGAGACCCTGTTTTGAACATCCACAAGATACCACAGTACCGAATAATAATAAACAACACCATTTACATTAATAATCAGATTTCAGAAATTAAATTCACATGGAAGATGGAGCATCATTAATGGCTGAACTACAAAAATTAAATTTGCATTCATATAAACATTAAAGATGTCTTGTGTGCTTGTTCTTTCCGCATGTTATCCTTTTCTTCTTTTTAAGCTTTCTCAATTTTTCCCATTTTTGCAACTTTTTTTCTTTCTTGTCTAACATGATCTTATGCAGTCTTCGCATTTTGAGCTCTTTATGGTTCTTTATGATAATTTCTTCCATTTTTCCCTTTCTCCTTTCATTTACTTCACTCTTCCCATCCCCCTTTTCTCTTGCTCATATAAACACATACTAAGATCCCTACAAAAGCAGCCGCTTTCCTGGAGGCTACGGAGCCAGTCTGGAAGCAGTGCTGCCTGATGGACAATGAGTCCCAAAACATCTTGTGACTTCAGAGACCAGGCCTGGCATCAGTCCAGTTACATATGGTTAACATCAATTTGAATTTGCTGAGTAGCGTGAAAACAACAAGAACTGGGGATTTATTGTACCAAACAATCTTCTGGCTCTCACTAAACCCTCTTTTCATTAAAGAAAATAAAATAAAAGTATTGATGTCTGTAGATGAGGACAATAAAGATGAGCCACAGAGGAGCCGTAACGGTTTGCATACTCATAAACCCTTCTCAGTCTTTGTGGCTTCAATGTTTTCCTATGGGGGATAATGATAAGAATGTGCTAGAATGCAATGCTCTCACATAATGTAGAGAAACTATTTTCTTTCTCCCTGCCTCTACATTTTAGGCATGAAGCTTAAGCTCCCTAGGGAAGCTGATGATTCTCTTTCTTTGCCAATAACTTGAACCCTTATGGAAAACCAAATGCTATTTTACACAATCGCCAAATCCCTTGAAGTCATCTTAAGATGAAGAGTTTGGGTAGGGAGGAAAGAGAGGCGTTAGGTATGGCAACAGCTGAAAGAGAGGTAAAAGGTGCAAGACAGGGTCAGCACCAGTGTCTGCTCGCACCCAGGGCAGCTGTAAGAAATTTTACGAATACAGACCACATGCCCCAGGTGTGGCACGAGGGTTCTGAACACCTGATTCTCAGAGTCAGCTTCAGGCCTTGGGATCCTGAAGGTGACTGACAAAAATTTGGCCGTTGGCTCAGATCTGCTACAGGCCTATACTGCTGTATCTATCCCAGCACAGTCACTGCTCAAGCATGGCAGGGACAGACCCTGATTCAGCCAAACAGTCCTGCTGCTATAAACACTCAGTCCAGCCATGTGTACTTTAAGCAGGTCATCACACCAGGGACAGTATTCTGCGAAGGACCGTGTGCTGGCCAGAAAATGGACAAAAATGTAAAAAGAATGTCAGACATCTTCCTCTGCTTTAAGCAGTTCCTGAATTGTCTATGATAATAGGATTATAAAAACAAAGAAAAATAGCCCCCAAAACCCTGATAATACTTTTAGGGGCAGGAATTATAAAGGAGGAAAATGCCTTACCCACAGTGACAGTCTCTAGAAATGTGGAGGATGCAACACTTCACCTAGTGTCAGCAAGCATGGAGACTGGCAGAAAGAAAGGCAGACAGACAGTAGCCTTATTTCTCACAGTAAGCAATTCTGAAGTGCTTGATGTGTTTTCAGTTAACTCTGGCCAAATTTGAAACTGTATTAAAGGAATCTAAGTAGTACTTCACTCTACATAGAAATGAAAGATGAGTGTTAAGTTTTTAAATGCAGAGTACAAAAAGAATAGAAAAATTTGTCCACATTCTAATGCAGCTCAAGGGCTTGCAGTTCCAAGGGGTGTGGGAGGGACTGAATCCATCAAGGGAGGAGGAGACCAACTCACAAGTGGGAACAAAGCTCTGGCAGAGAAACTGCAGAAGACCCAGGATTCACCGCAGACAAAACAATCAGAATCTGCCAAGTAAAATTCATGCTACAGTGAAATTTATGGAAGGTGGGCAGTGCTTTGAGTCCATAGGAAGCATAATTATCTGCTAATATTTCAAGAAAGTACGCCTGGGGCCAGGAGAATGTACAGAACTAAATGTTAAAGTCCACACAAAAAGTAGTACATGGAGTGGCACACTGTGCCATATATTTGAGCCAAAATTTTGCCAATGCCTGGAAAGAAATGCCATAATGGCAAAGGCTTACATGATTTCACATGCCCTAGGAGAGCATGTGCTGCATCAAAAGCCATGACAGTGTCAGCAGCTCAGAAAAATTCTTCTTAGGAGCAACACATAACACTGCAGCAGAAGATGAATGGACTATGTGCCTAAGAGGAGCTGAGGTATATTAATTTTAGGTTGGATTTTGGTGCACAAGCCAACGGAATGCCAAAAATAGTAATCTTAGGAGAAAAAAAAAAAAAAGACAAGAAAAAGAAAAGAAAAGAAAAACAAACAAAATAAGTTAAGTGACTGTGGCTCGGGGCATTTTAGTGGGGAGCTCACACACTGTATTAAAAGGGTTAATCAAATCTACAGGGACATGAATTTGAGGAAAGCTACAGATTACATTTGCTTCAAGGGAAGATAAGCCAACCCTATTGTTTGAGCCCTGCTCTCGATGATGCCAAATCACTGGAAAAGCAAGGAATCCAAAATAAGTAAGGATATGTGAATGTCTTCCAGGGGATAGAAGAGGTATTGCAGAACACAGAAAAAACCTGATAGTTCAACTCCTAGGAAAATTCCTCTCACTTTAAGGCAGAGATTAAAAAAAGGACGAGATGACAAGGAACAAGATGCCATGCTCATTGCTTTATCCCAAGGGAAGTATTCCCCTGAGATGGGAAAAAGTAGAACCTTTTCCTTATGAGTAGACTCAAAGGAACTAACAGCATAAATTGGAAGTGTTTTGTAACAATACACGTTTCTCCTTTGTGAATCATCAGGCTCTGAAAGGGGTCTGTAGAGAGGGAAACAAAACATAAGCAGACAAGATGACTTCTGAGACTCTTTGCAGATTGATTAGATGGCTTCTTGAAGTCTTCCTGGCCCTATGCTTTTGATTCCTTATTCTTGTACATTCAACATCCCTTCCAGGAAAGATGTCTTTTTCCATCTTTCCTGAGATTTTTTTGGTAGAAAAAGTAACAATTTTTTTGATGACGCAAAACTTATTAAGATTTTAATCAAGGGCAAAACCACAGTATGAATATAAAATCTCCAGGCAGCTTCAGAAGTAACGAGAACTACTGAACTAAGAGACCCCACAAATAAAATAAAGTAGATACCACACAGCATAAATAATACATGAGACAATGAGAGAAGCTAGTAGAGCCAGGAAGATCATCCAGTAACACCATAAATATATTCCTCCAACACTCAAAAATACGGTACAGAGATTTCTTTAACTAATTCAAGAAAAGGGTAATTTGTGTTAAAAAAGGTATTTGTGTTCAATATAACTTCTGAAACCTGAAAGTTATGATGGAGATGGAATTTGAGTTTCCAGGTATCAGAGTTAGATCTGGACAGTTCTGGCTTCAGGTAAGAGGGCTATACTACAGATGTAAGTACAAGTCAGCCCAGTTGAAAACCAGATGGTCTGTCTCACATAACACAGGCTCCCCACACCCACACCCCCCCACACACACACCTCCCCACACACATCTACGGGACGGACGAAATAGGAACACCGCTTCTCTGTCAGGATCCAGTTTTGATCTTGCAAATCTATCCTGACTTGCCAATCATGTCAAAATGTAACCAATCTTGAAGTCTGGGACACTATGATAGCATAAACAAAGTAGGTCATAGATATTTTTTCAAAGAAACTAGTCAGTTCTCTTACTCTGGAGACCATTATGTCTGCAAAAACCTAATAGCAATATGCTCAGATAGAAAAGGAATTTTTTACCTCAGTCAAAGGTTTAACATTTTTCTTAAGTACTTTGGTATCATAAAGTCAGCTCAAACTGAGTATAGACAACTTATTGCCATTGCCAGAGGATCTGGCAAATAACCTGTTGAGAAGATTATTTTTCCTCATCTACAAGCAGAGGATTCTTGGTTGCATGCACACGCTCTGGAGCATTTGACAGAAGTGCAACTGAGCAAAGTGCAGAGCTTGATTATATACATGTTTTTCTAAATCCAGTTCACAAAACTAGCCTGTCTGACCTCAGATGAAGTATAAACTGCAAGTTCCAAAGCTACAGCTGAGATCCCCCTGAAGAAAGAAATTAATACTATTAGCACAAGTCAGGTCTGCATGTTCCTGGCCCATATACTTTTTAAATGAGATTATTAAATTGTTAAAGGGGCAAAGATAGTGATCCCCCAAGGCTTCATAGAAAAATGTGTGAAGATATACACAAAGGTGACTTTAGACATTGAAAAGTCTAAGAAAAGGTCTGAAGTCTGGACTCAAATGAAGCATGAGCTATTAACTATTGTCATCTAGGCCAGCAATAGAGACCACACTGAGTGAAAGAGCACATCAGGAGACAATCACCATCACATTGATGCCACATAAAAGGAATTGCCTGTCCTCTGCTGTCCTCTCCAACAGAAGGATTTAACACCAATGACTAGAAACAACTATATAATAGTTACATTATTCTCTGTCCCCCTCAGCAGCTTTCTTGCAAGATGCTACAATTAAATAGACAATCTTATGTATGTCTCAATTTATTTTTCTAGATATGTAAATACTGACAAGCTCAATAGGCTGCTTAGTGTGTGTGATTTCAAGCCATTAATTTGAAATGTAGCTTCAGACTCCTGACCAATATTTCTCATCATTCATAGTCCAAAGGGTTGCAGGGAGAAAGTGTCAAAAGAACAAAGAACCTGCTCAGACAGACTGGAGCTGTTTCCAGACTTCGCACTGAAATTAAAAAACAGTTTTAGCAAAACATAGGTCATCACTTGCTGACATTTTATTCAACAGAAAACTGAAAACCTGTTGCCTGGATGTTCAAAAATTAAAGCTGTACTCATCAGAGACATGGAGCTAAAAAGTCACAAGAAGAAGGTGTAAAACCAGCTGTATAACTGGGTCTCAGATTTATCCCACGGCTCTCACTTGAGACTTCTCTGTCTCTAAATCCCAGAAAGAAGGACATAAGGGCACGAAACCCTGACTCTTTCGGGCTTACTGTGATAATTCTGTTTTCCTGTGTTAGGAATGAATGCAAACTGTTATGTTCCCTGCAAAATACAAAGAGTGTCTAATTAGAGACCAGATGTTTACATCCTGGTTGATGCCTAAACAAATACACAGTGACAGGAAAGCATATGAAGTACGATTCAGCAAGAGCAAAATGTTATTTAAGGTCATATGGGAAAGCACTGAGTAATGGATTTTTCTCAACTGGATAGAAAAAATACAACTCCCTCCCTCTTTAAAAAAATACAAGCCACCCTTTCAAATGGTGAGATATTTGCAACAGAGATACACTGCCATCACAGCATTGGACCATGTGTTGTCACAGAAAAATCATAGCTTTCAGCCTTTATAAATAAAGAGAAGGAATAAAATGGGATAAAATATAAGGAATGAGCAAAATTTCTGGTGAGATAAGGATGTTGACACTCAGACAGCTTTCAGAAAACAAGTTCAGTCTTATCGTGAGCCTAAATGTCTCCCCACTGAACTTTCAAAGTTTATGGTCATGGGTTTAATTTCAATATGCATTTTTATTAAATAAAGTTTACATATTTTATTTTTCTCACAGAAGCTGTATAAGAATTTCAGAGGAATTGGTGGCAACGTGATGAAAAAAGGTTTTGGAAATTATGCGGAGTGAAACAGTAAGATTGCTTTGGCAGTTTGGTATTCATTGGCTTGAACGTTTTACTAATACCTCTTCACAGAAGATTTCATTCAGTTATTTGCATGATTATGCAAAAACACAGAGAATTTTATTTTAACACAAGATGTCTAGAAGGGCAACTAGACCAAGGCCAAAGGTTAGTCTTGGAAAGGTTATTCTTAATGAATCCCAGACAGGCAAAAATATAAAATATTTGTCAAAGTGGGGATGGATGCAGTAGCAGCACCAGGTGGGAAGGAAGCATCTTTGCAGAGCAGCACCTTAGGGTAGCACCTTATCCAGCACTTCAGCCTATGACTGGATATTCTTCCTGCTCTGTTTCTGGAACATATAAACAGGTTACGTCTGTAGTAGAGTTACAAGACTTGCCAGATGGACATGAATGGTTGAAGACAGACCAGAAAATACATTAGTCAAGCATTTGAGACACTGGCTGGTGAGAAATAAGTAGTAAGCAAGCAAGTATGAATGTTAGGATTGTCTTATTTAACACTTTCATCAATTACCTGGCAAAAGGAGTATACAGCCTAGTACTGAAATTTGTATAGGATACTAAACAGGGAGGGATCAGGATAATGAAATACAGAGAAGTCACAACATAAAGTTTTACACTGATGAAGACAAATAGAAAAAAAAAAAAACCAAAACACCTCAAGACAAGAACATAGAGTGTTTTGGTTAATTTTACAAAAAAAGTCCCTTGGGAAAATGATACATATCTTATATTCTCTACTCATTTAAACAACTCATGCACTTCTTAAATGCAATATACAGATTCTTGGAAGAGCCTTTGATTGAAGTTCCTCACATCAGTCATAGGTGTTACAACATGGATACTAGATTCTTTGATAGAGACTAACAGAGCAAAAGCAAAAATAATTCATAGGAAACGTCAACAAATTAACACCTTGTCTGGATCCTGTTAGGAATTTTGAATCAAAATTATATTTCAGATTTAGTTTAGAAAACTATCTTATAGAATGAAGTGTGAGATAATTAAAATGAATCAATTCATATTCTCTAGGGCCCAATTTTTAGAGTTTGAAGACATCTAATAATTCCATGGAAGTGACAAAAGGCTTGAGAGTGGTAGCATACACAATTATCCCAACACCTAGGCCTTCAGTAACCACAGGAAAATCGCTTTCTGCATTCCCACTTGCACTGGTGTAGCAGGGGCTGGGGAAGGATAGAGACAGAAGGACTCTGGCTTAATAAATGTAGGATGAATATAAATAAGTATTGTCTAGCACTAAGATCTAATAGACTGTGCAGTGAACTCCCAAAGGAGACCTTGCTTGAGACTCTTAAGAACAGGATGATTAAGGCATTGGTGAATATACTCAGGGGAGCTATCCTGCAGTGGCAGAGAAATGGGCTAGAAGACAAAACAGGTAATTTCTGGCAACTTCAAGGCATGGAATTCCATCCCCAGCAGCCATTCAGAAAACTCCAGAGAGGCAAGGTTATTTCCTATGTACATAAAATTCATGTATGGGAATCAGAAAGTCCTGTATTCAGCATATAAATGCACACAGTTGTGTGATTTTAATACAGAATATAAATAAACAGTGACAGAGATGCTTAAGATATACACACAGTAGCTGACAAGGTATTGCTCTCAATGTATCTGAATGCAAAATGGGATATGGCTGCTTTGTATTACATTCCTTTTGATTTTTAAGTTTTTCCACATTCTTCAAGGGTTGGACAATTTTTGCAATTTATTTACTCTTAGCATTAAACAGTACCAAGGGTGAATTTACATCTGATCCTTAATCCAAATGGACTTTCTCAGCAATTAAAATCTGTGTTTAAAATAAAAAGTTTTAATATTGTGACATTCAAAAGGCAACCAAAGGTTTTCACTGATTATAAGTAGAAAGAGGAAATAATGTATTATTCAAGCTCCAGAGCTTGCTTAATGCAAGATCAATTTTGTTAAGTGTTGCTTAGCAATGGATTATGAGTGCAGATCCTGAATACTAATGCAGGATGGGTATGGCAGCATATTCCTGTGAAAGTACACTTTAAAAAGGAAAGGATTTTCCTGGTGAACCACAGACAAATAAATACCTGCAGAGTTCCATAAACAAAGAGAGCTCCCATCTTCTTCACCTCTTGCGTCATTTATTGTTACCAAGCCACATAGCAGGAACTTTTAGATCATCTTTGTTGTTTTCCAGGTAGGTACCCAAAATGCTGAGAGCCTGCTCCCAAACCCTGAGGCAGGCAGCAAAACCATACAATGGCACAGTATTAAGTCAAAGCAACAGGATCAAGTTTTGGATCAGTTTTCTGGAGGATGTGAAATTTTCTTGTGATATTTTGTATCTGAAATCCAATATATCAAGTTCTTATATTCATTATGTATCTAAGACTTTTATCTTCTCATAGACAGTGGTGGCATAGTTCTCCCTTATAATCAGAGCAAAGACCTTATTGCTTGGCATTTAGCTGTTTTTGTTGTTGCTGTAAAAGAAAGTACCCAGCACCTTATGCAGAAAAATCCTGTATCTCGTTTTATCCTGTATTTTATTTTTAAATGGTCTGTAGAAGAGATGACAAGTGGGACAGGCTATGAGAAAGAGAGGTGCAGCAGCCACGGAGCCATGGAAGATTTGCACCTGAAATGGAAGTTGCAAGGTGGGTTTGCTTTGATTGAGATTCCTTGCACAAACTAAGTCTACCTCATGCATCTGAAAACAGTCTGCTTTGACACCACTTTAACAAAGCACTAACAATGCTGCTTTGTTCTAAATATAGACCCCTCTATATTTAAGGTTGCAGTACAGTTTGTAATGTAGATTGCAACTTTTAACTACAGCTTTGGCAAACCCTAAAGATGGCTGAATGTCATTTTGACCTTTTGCATGAGATACGTTCTCTGCTGTTTTTATAGTACTTGATTACTTGAATTTCTTTATTTTTTTGTATGAAATTGAAACAACATAAAGATTTTTATATTACACCATCGTTTAAAACTTCTGCATGTTTATTCTAAACCCTGTTTTTATTAACTAGCATTTTTCTGTCAGTTCACAGACTTGATCATACAGGATGAAGCACACTAAGATCATTGTTCTGGAAGCTATCAAATTTCCTAGCATCTGTCTACATGACTCTTTTGAGACTTTGATGTTACTTTTCTAAGTCTGTCTTTGCTAAATATGTAAATTTATTAAAAAGTAGTTATTTGACTCTCGTTAATTATTGTCCTAATCTGTGTTAATTATTGTCCTATAATCTGTGTTAACAGGTTCTGCCTAATAAAATAATAGGTTTTCAAGTATATTTCTTCCTAATCCTCTACTTCCCCTGCAAATTGAGAAATCCTACTCGCATGTTTTCCTCCCCTCACCCAGCTTTATTTACTACATCTCATTTTCTTTAAATGTGGCTTTAAATGAAGTACAGATTTGGTTTGGGGTATCTCTTTGGGGAACTGAGGAGAAAAATATATGTGTATGTAGATGTGTGATTGTTGGTCCTCTGACTGCTTTCAACTAATAATTAGACTGTAAACTTTTCAGGACAAGGGCAGCCTCATAGTCTACATCTGTTAGAGCAACGGGATCCAGTAGCTGACTGCTATCTTCAGCCATAACATTAAAAATAATTACTAGTGTTTATATTATAACATCAACCAGGGATTTCAGAGTTCATACATAAAATATGAGACAGTCCTTGCCAGAGCCCTTATAGCAGAAGTTAGTTCAGCAAAGTGCTTAAACATAGATATGACCTTGTGAGTAAACTTAGAGGCAACTTCTGGGTTTTTTTCTGTTGTTTTGGCTTAGTTTTGTTTTTTTTCTTTTTTTTCCCTGTTTTTTTCTTTAAAGCTCTTGCTCCCCAACTTGGCAGGGTGTTTAAGTAATTCACACTCAGAAATTCAATAAAGACCTTCAGAGAAACCTTATTGCTCAAGATCAGGATGGTCTGACTAGTCAGGTCTCAGATAAGCAGCAGAAAACCTGCTGGCCTGTTTTTTCATGCACTTTTCTTGATTGGTAAACTGTAGATGGCATTTATTTTCTCTCCCACTCTCATAAGCTTAGATATGGGGCACTTTTTCTTTTCAGAAAGCTGCTTTCATTCACTATAACTTTAGACATTTGTCTTCCATTGGAGTTCTTGCTTAGATTACGTTTTCCTTATGTCTCATACCATAGGAAGAAAGTGGAATGCTGTGTCTGTAATATGAGGGTAAAAAGTTTGCTAAGGAACTGGCTACAATGGGTATGTTCAGGGCCCTCTACTGAATGAGTTATATGTTAAGCTGCATCCAAAGCTTGCAAAGGTAGGCATTTGAATAATTCTTTTATGAAAGGTTCTTCTGGCTCAGGAAGCATGGTCCACATAACCACTGTTGTCTGCAATAACCAACAGGAGCCCAGGCTTCATGATTTTGAGATCTCTCTACCACATGTAAGGAACAGGAGTTTTCACAACTCAAAGTATCCTGTGACTTTCTTCACCACTAGCATCACTGCATTTGTTATGCACTCATAGCACACAACTGTATATTCATCCAGCACTCAGCAGGCACCTTCCTTATCCATCCAGCTACGCATGCACTCCCTGCATGTACACTAACTCATTGAACGACAAAGCTTTTCTGTGAAATGAACATCTACCTAAAACACAGTTTGTATCTTCAAAATACAGCTGTGCTCCTGTCTTCAGCCCCAACAATAATTGCTGTGATGTAGCTATGTATGATAAATTTAATAAACCTGGGTCAAAGCAAATGCTGAATACCATTATGGGCAGGACTGTGCATTTACAAAAAAAGCCAGTCGGGCCTAATTTTAGAATTCATATTTACAGTGTGCAATCTTATTCATGAAAACAGCCTCCCTGAAGTCACTGTCTGTACTCTTTTTAGTGAATATTGCTCACTAAATATGAATATGAAAAGCAATTTTTAAATTGATGTGATTATTCTCCTAGATAAAATTTTCCTTAAAATGTAGCTGAGATAGGGTGAAAAAAATCAATCTCTGAAACTAGGAAATGCTGCTATGATCTTTAATTATATGTGTCAAATTAAGACTGTCACATTGAATTTGCACATAATCAGACTAGCTTGCAGAATCTAGCCCATTTTTCAGTCTGTTGTCTATAACTATCATGTTTAGAATTTGATCCCAGTATATGGGATACATATCTTTCATGGCATGCATTGACTGGAGAGAACTGGAACACAGCTTTTGCTTCTTTATAGAGAGATGCCAATCAAAGTACTCCCTCATTGCACTCTGTGTTTTGATCACTTTTCAGTTATCGCTCTAACCCAGTGTGTATAAACAACTTTAGGAACTGGCTTAAGGCATTGACAATTCAACTCTTCTTTACTTGCATGGGAGGCAAACAAAATTCTCTTTCCTTTTATGCATTCTTTCTATAAACTGTGTTTGAAGAAAAAAGTTTTATTTACATTTGTATATATTTTTTTTATCAGGACTGTAAGTTGTTTGTAATTGCCATCTCTAACCCTAAAAACAATGTTCTATTTTAGCTGATGAATTTTCATGTCACCTATGTTGCAGTATCAAATGTCCTTCCTCTAGCATGTAAGGTCCATACTTAGCATATTTTTGTTGTATTTTTCCCTTTTTTGTCTTCTCAGATGGAGAATCACACACATTTTTTGTTAGTCAATTGTTTTTAACTTTCCTGTAGTTTGCATGCTTTTGAGTGTCAGTTTCTACGTGTATACATCAGATTTGGTAACTGAAACAGGTATGTTTTGCATAGAAATTGAGGAAACTTTTGACTCTTATCTAGAGAAGGCAGTTCCAGTCTCAGACTGGCTAATTAGAAAAAGTGTCTAATTAGCACATAAATCACATAAAATATACTGGCACACTTGTCTTGTGTCAGAGCAGGGATTCAGAACCAACCTTTTATTCAATCATGTCCAAATCCACCGCGGTTCTTTAACATTAAGAAAGAAGTATTAAGTAATTCTTCAACAAGTCATCATGTCTTTATCAAGGCTTGAATAGAAGGGACCAAGCTAAATCTCAGCACCACTGGTTAGTGGAAAGCCTTTTACTAAATCAGATCCACCACTGTATGAACACAGGTTTGGTAGCTTACAGCTGTGTCTTGAACTAGCAAAGGCTAATTCAGGAACTCTCCCGTACCACAAGAACGCTTCTTCTATTAAAGGATAAGCTTTAGGAGAGTCTTGTTACCCCTGTGCAATGTTGCTGCTGAAGGAAAAGATGCAAACAACAAGGCTGGATGCTTCCAGTGAGAAAAAGAGTGCCTCCCTTCTGGAAATGTACAAGCCACCTATTATACTATTATTCCAGGCTGGATCATCAGCTAGTATAAGAAGACACCATACATAATTAAAATCAATAGTGGTATGTTGATTTACATCTGCTAAGGATCTAGTTCTCTGCTTCAAGCAACCAAGCCCCAGGTGGAACTAGGAGGTAATTTAGATAAGAAACACCAAATTCACTATGAGCTGACATAACCGATTTCTGAGGAAAGATATGCAGAGCTTTCCTAAAGGATGGCTCACAGCATATCAAGGTACGGGATGATAGGAAGGCTCTATTGCTTATGAGAATTTGCTTCCTTAGAAAGGAAGTGAACCAGGAGGGAAAAACAGGATGGAACTTAGTGACAGGCAAAATTCAAATAGGTAAAACTGAAAGGAATAAGAGTAAATATTTTCAGTGGCTATAGTAATTGAACATGGAATAGTTTTGCTAATGATAATGTTAAAGATATACAGCTACGATACTATGAAACTAGATGTAGATGAGTCTCCGAAAATATTCCATGTACACTCAACTTTAACGGGATTTTTCTGCCTTCCTTTTATTATATGGGAGTTTTATGTGATACAGTATTTTACTGATATTGTACTATCCTAACCAGTAAGAGTAGATGATAATCTGTTGAAAGGGCATTTATCTTTTTTTTCTTCGATTCTTTTGCAGGCCAACCCTGTGGTTAAGCTATGAGAGGACACACAGACAAATATCACCCAATGTCCATTAATCTCTTTTTGTATAGCTGCTTCATCGCTATTGTTAAACAAAGACAAATTCTTAGAAGGTGAGCAGGGCACATTATATTGTACAAAATGAAAAAGTGTAAGCCTACTAACAGGATTCTTTCAGCAGAGATCCAAAATGCTGAATTGTATTTGTTAGAAAGCTTGAGCAAAACCCCTGATTTTTGCTGGATGATGCAGGTGCTGAGAAAAGGGAAGGAAAAACCCAAACATTTGTTTGTGCACCTCCAACAGTGCCCTGCCTTTCAGAGCCTGAAAAGAGGAAGTGTGAAGTCTCACCTCGAGTCCTTGGTTCCCCGCTGCTACTTCTCCTCAGAATGAAATCTGGATTAGAGTGATAAAGAATAGGATATAAACCCCCAGAAGCGTTCCAATTAAACAATTGAAACGGCAAAATCCAGACAGCTGTGGCAATTGCATTTTCATGATTTCATGATGGCAAGCATGAAGTTAAACAGAAAAGACCAATTGTAGAGAAAGATGAGCAAAAGTCAGATGGGAAAAAATTTAAAAACATAAATTGAGATTGTGCTAGAAGTGGTGAGATAAAAGCAAGATGGGCACCTGGCTGTATAAATGCAGTAGTTACTTGAAACAGAATGAATGCCTGAGAGTGTTTTATTAAAATTGGGCTTTTATTATAAAAGCAGGGGCTTATTTAATAAGTATGTCTCCCAAAGACTTAAAGTGTCCTCTGTCCATGCAGCCTGCATTCCAAGGTTATCAGAAGAACTGTTGCTATGGGCTGAACTCAATTTAGCACATGCTTTTTGTGTGGCGAGTGGATGTGAAAAGGATTCAGCAACACAAATCTGTCTGTGTTCTGAATGTGAAATGAACTTTTGTTAAAGATCTTGCAAACCTCAACTACAGCTGCACAATACTGATACAGCCAGGCAAGAGAGGATGACCTATTTGCGTCTGTCTGAACTTCGTATTCTTTCTTTGATCACAAGCAACGAAACCTGCAGCAGTACACCAAACAGGAAGATGTAAGGAAGTGAGGGCCTCCATATTTAATTATCTTTATATCCTGTTTAACTTAAAATTTTAACTTAAGATTTTTCAGGTATAAAATCTTTTAACATCAGAAAATACTGTATGCTCAGGAGATTTTTAATCATTGCTATGATCAAGGAAAGTTCGAACACTGCAGGCAGAAGGTTAGAAAGGCCATACATTGTAATGCAAATGTCATTGTTAGGATCCACAGAAATAGATGTCATTTCTCTAAAGAGGAAAAAAAACCAGATCCCATCATTATCTGGATACATGGCACAACACAGGAGTAGCTAATCATGAATGAGACAGTTTGCAAAAAGGCCTATCATCTGCCTGCCCCAAGTATTTGTGCCCTACAGTATTTTTGCACATTTCTTTGACAGGAGATAAAACTGTTCTGTTGGCTTATGTGCAGATTGTTCAAGAACCAGAGGTCTAAAGAGGATGTTTACTGAAACTCTACAATATGGTCACCATAATGTAACAGCATCTAGTTCAAACCTCTCCCTCATAGACAAGTTCTGAGACCCATCATAAATGCCTACATCACTACAGGAGAGACAGACAGGGATCTTTTATGTGGGTCCAATGCACAAGATACACCCTAACAAGCACTCTGGGGTTTAAAAGATACTCTTATCTTTATGCAGTCTGCCATTAGCAAAGCAAACACCAGCTTTGATATTGCCTAGAAACCCCCGTTAAAAAAGTAAAAGTAAAAACTGAGTTGTTTAAATATTTTTGTCAATCACTCAGATTTAATGCCTTCCAGGCATCTTCATCACTGTTTGCCCCTCTGCCCCCATACAGGAACTTTCAGAACATATATCATATCTTTCCTTTGCCAGAAAGTGCGAGGGGAAGGATGGACATAGTTCACCTAATAAGGCAACAAAAGACTGTCTGAGGCTTTTAGCTCATCTCTCAGTTGTGGTTATTTACTTAGTAGAGTAGCGTCTGGACCTTATTGACATTGCAGTCTCCTGTTCACCTCAGGCACACATTCTAATCAACTCTCGTTATGGTCAAATAAGTGGCTGGAGGCAGTTCCCCTGAAAATTCATTGGTTTTAGATCAGTTTCTATGTAATCAGAGCTCTGGCATCAGCGCTCACTTGTTTCAGCAGCTAAGTTGTTATGGAGCTGGTATTATATTGCTTCCTGATCAAGTGTCACAAATTCAGAATTACCCCAGTGGGCAAGAGTGTCCAGGTAGGTAACCAAGAGTACAGCAGTGCTCGCTTAGCTTGCTGCTTCAACTGCAAGGCCACTTTTGAACCTGACTCTCACACTGGGGCCATCAGGTAATTTTCTCCAGCCTTTGCCTTGAACAAATGCTCCTGTCCAATTACACACAACATTTATGAGATGTCCCATATGGAGTGAGCCCTGAAGAGTACAACATAACACGCTATCTAGAGTCAACAGGGATCAACATTACAGTATAAAAGCTAAGACTTGTATATGCTGCATAAACTACGCAAGAGCCAGCTCTTTTCCTTTCTCCCCAGAGCAATGGAGAGATTCTTTCCCCTGTGGGCTTTCTAGCTTGACCTTTTAATAGCTTTCCTGTGCCAAGTCCTATAAAGCACAGTCCAGATTCATGCAGAGTGTGAGGCAAATTGTGTACATAAGTCACCCATCAGCTCATAAGTATTTTTGTTAGCTATGTAGAGAATATCATGTAATTACAAGGTAGTTGCATTCGTGATCATTAAAATAGATTTCTATGTAATAGCCATATTAGGTTATGATAATCTGTTACACTTTTGAGCATGCACCCATTTCAGAGTTAACATGCCTGAAGATATTTTCTGTAAGGCAGGTACATCTCAATGTTTAGATCAATAAAAAGACACTTAAATTTGCTACTTGTGTGTTTTTATGCATGAAATTGTACTGAGTTTCTCTCTCATCTGCATATAACAAAGAAAGCGAACACATTCACTGGAATTTTAAGTACTGCATTCACTAACGTTAGCTTAGGGAAATCAAAACTACACTGCACTGGGGAAAAAAAATCAAATTCTGAAAATTTCAGATCAAAAGAGGATCCCTGTATTAGACTTCTGCTGGAACAATTCAGTTGTGGGAACAGAAAAAGAAGCTCCTGCCTGAGAAAACAAGTGGCACAAAAGAATAGGAGTATTTTGTAAGATAATGCTGTCACCCAGGAGCAGACTGTTACTGGAATCAGAAGGGGTCACTACATATATTAAGGCACAGCCTAGACGCCAACACGCAAATGTCCACATTAAGTAAAAACTAAAGGGCGTGAGATAATGAAGCGAAGGCGGGCAAGTTGAATCCTCAAGAAGCATGAAGGAGACAGCAATCAATTACAACAAATGTAAGTGTGACAGCAGAGTGAGAGGAGTGGGGAAGACTGGCTTGGAGCCTGAATCCCAAAAAGGAGGAGAACATAAAGGAGAGGAAATAAACCTTCCAAGTGCCATGCAGGGAAATCATTGATTTAAATCTCACTTGCTTTTCACATAACATGCACAAGTAAGCAAGATGGTTTAAATGAAAAGGTGGTGTGGTTAGTAGGAATGAGCACCAGGGAAGTTGACAGTTTTTACATTAGCTTTGTATTTCTTTTCAGTAGTATCCATACTTGTGACCTGAGCCTCTGATTTCGCTTTCATGGTTCTCCTGACCCACCTTTCCTGAGTCCAACAATTCAGATACAGCTAGGCATGCCAGATATAGACTTTGGACTTCCCTCGCTACTAAGATTGGTGTCACAGTGTAGAACTCTTTTTCCTCTTCTCTTTGAGCTCAAAGTCAACCCAAGAATCCTAAATCACCCATCATTTAAGCAGCCCTTTCTGAGTTCAGGTTACAGGGAGCCACCCATACAGTCTTGAGTGAGATGCAGTGGAGAGAGACAGCTTGCGGGACTCATTCGTGCTACACAGACACCCAGCCTACAAATTACCCAAAGGCTCTGGCCCACTCTGATTCTAAAAGCCACAAAGTGAAATGATGCGCTATGATAACTAAATGATGAAAGTGGATAAAGGTGGAGGATAAATGAGGACACAAACCTGAACTAAAACGTACAGGGAAGGTGTACCCTTTAATCTCTGGGTTTTGTTTTGCCTGTGTGTAGCATGGAAATAAGCATGTCAACGACAGGCAAAGCTGCTGGGAGGATGCACGTTCTGTTCCATGGCAGCTTTCAAGATGAGACAGTTTTATGTCACACTAAGGAATGGGACCAAAGCCCTATGAAAGCTATCATGAAAAAAGCAATGTCAAAGCATTCAGTTGCTGATCAAAACCTGAACGTTTCATCTCTGGACAGTATATAAATGCAGTCTTCCAGTAAGGGCTTGTCTTTCCTGTAGGAGACCGAGTATTAAATTCCTGGTCTCTTTATTCACAGTATAGCTTTTTTTTTTTTTTTTTTTTTTGTCTCCTAGAGTACACAATAGTCTGTCAGAAAAGGAACCCAAATCTTTTTCTTGGCATCCCAGGGTGACCTAACAAGTTCTTAGAGCTGTTTTCCCTTCCCATTGCACAGCTCTCCCTCCATTCTGTACTATTCAGGGCTTCCGTCATGTTTAGATGTCGTTGTTTGTATAGAGTCTCTTAACAGAACATGGATTGCCACACTGGGACAGGTTACTCAGCCCCCGTGTGCACAGCTGTGGGAATCAGTGAATTTACTTATCCATTCTATACATGCCTCTGTAGCGTGGCACAGCAGGCAGTCAGTGCCTATCTGGGGTAGCAAAGGTGCTTTGAAGTAGGAGCCACACCCACAGGGTCACGGTGTGAATTGACCTGTTACCTGCTGGAAAACTTGAAGTCTTTCTTGTTTCCACTTTGGAGCAAAGGAAGGAATTACAAAGTCTGAGTAGTGCAAGCAACCCAGCTGTTTCCTCAGAAATGTGCAAATCTTGATTAGGAAAATAAAAAGTTCAAACAATGCACCCACAGTTAATAGGCTCAGGCTATTTGGCAAGTTATAAATATTCTTGGAGAGTCGTCAGTATCTTTCAAAAGCAGGCAAAGTTTTGCTTTGTTAGAATTGCTGTTGCGCATATATTGCAAGGCATCAAAAAGAAAGCGGCCTGGCATTGTTTCTTAAAGCAGAATTATTTACATGAAAGGCTTGTGAAATTAGATCCTTACTCCATAATCAAAAGACTCTTTACAATGGTATGAAACAAAATACTTTCATGGAGTGTATAAGTCATTCCTGTATTTTATCTTTATACCCCATCTCCTTTAATCTCATAGCACGATGTGGACATCAGTTGAATCTACAAGCCTTTTAGCTCTGCAGAGATGCTGCATGGAAAAAAAAAATATATATCTGTGATGACGTGCATATTAGAAGAAGAAAGAGATATACTGATGTAGAACTCTCTACTTCCTTTGACCATTTTCTGGGTTTCACAACTATTTCGGCTCCATTTCTAAACAGTGGTGTAACATGGTACAAACATATAACTTGAACCTTTGTTAGCTGAACTAACAAGGTTAGTTCATTATCTAGTATTCCTTGGCATACTTCCCAAAAGCATAGCACAGACTAGATGTACAGCTGAAGGCTGCTGGTCATCATTAGAGCAGCATCATTTTGATCATCATGTGATGTCAATGCAAATCTCTTACAAGTGTGGCAAATGGCAAAAAATATCAACCTAGAATGTTTGGTTTTCAACTAACATTATCAGGAATTAGAGAAGGGTTCTGATAAGCAAACTTATAGTCCGTAATTTGTTCCTAAGATGTGACCCAAATTTGTAGGACTTTGGATCATCTTGGTTTGTATTTCATAATATTTTTCTCCTCCTCACACACCTTTGTAAGCTTTCCTCTTATTTTGCAATATTCACAGTACTGCTTAACTCACAGGCAAAGTGAATGTGAGCAAATTCAAACCATAAACTAGAAGAAGGAATTTGACCATCAAAACACTTGATCTTCTGAAATGAAATCTCTTCAGCTGGAGTATTGGAAGCCCAGAACATACCAGTTTTCAAGGCACAGCTTACAATGGCTTTACATAGAAACTACACACAGATACAGAGATTTAGTCTTCAAGAAAGAACATTTCTGAGTTCTCAGGTGATACAGTCTGTATTTTAGAGAATCTTCCACTGTTGTGCAGTGTCTGGAAGTCTATTGGATGGCTAGTCAGAACTAGAGCAGAATTCTTTTCTTTTTTAACTAAGTTTAATAAGATATTGAAGTTTTTGTGAATCTTGGAAGCTGTCAGAAAAACCCTTCACACTTGGTCAAACAAAACATTTTAGGCAGAATAGCTAAGATGCATAGTATGATTATTCAGAAGTTTTGCTTTTATTTTAGTCTTTACTCACATGATCTGACAAATTACTATAGAACATTTACTTGAGAATTAAACAGACACATTTGTTGTGACAAATAGTACATGAAAGCTTTTGCTAAACTGGGACATCCCTGTGTTGGAGTGTTGTGGTTTGGGAGTTTTTAAAGCATTTTCTGAACTTTCTGAATAGCATGAAAGCCTGCTTTGTTCATCTTCTGCAGATTCATCACAGCTGCATGTCTAGTTTGCACATTTGCCGTCTTATATATGACAACTTCAAACATTTTTTTAACATCTGATGAATCATATAGTGAGTGATGGCTCTGGTGAATTACCGAGAAGTCATGCCTCTGACTATATAAAGGAACTTCTGTCTCATGTGTTTCTAAGGGCAATCGCTCATTAGCTGTTTTCAGGTTTTGTCTGCAGGTATTTGCATTTTAAGAAAGTGAGCAGTCTGTCTTTTCAATGGGCCACCATCAGTCATCATGTCAGCTGTAGCAAGCAATATTTTCATGCCTTGTTTTGTGGTGATAACTAAAGGGAACATTTGGGATTGCATTTATTTGAAATTGTATTATTTCTGAGAGAATGATGACAACTGGCTTGGATGCAGCCTGCCTAACTTTGTGATGCTCAGAATGTTATAAATTTCATTCACATTGCAATAATGGCGAGTGCTTAGTGGAACAGAAGGAGGGTGCTATATTCTCTGTCAGTAAAGGTGAAGGCACTAAGAAAATTATTTCCCTGGTCCAAAAGATGGTCAGGGGTGTTCAGTCTAAGACAATTAAAAACCTTTTCTCAAAAGTAGCACTTCTCTTGCTGAGATATTTCTGCCCACTCTTTTTAGAGTGGATGACATGGCCCCTTTCTAGGTACCTGAACCATTGAATGGTTACTAACAAGGGAAAGTAATTTTCACATCCTAGCCCTTTCACAGGTATAGGAGGTAGTTGCTTAACATTTATTAATCTTACATTTAATTTTCTTCTGTCAGAAGCAGAAGCTCAACACAGTTTGACATTTTAACGTTTAATTCAACCTGTTTTGAAAAACTGTTATCACCAGTTTAATGGGTTTTACTATGGAAGGTCTCTTAAACAGGCAAAGAAAGACTATTAAGGCTGAGCATAAAGACTGTTTTTCATTCCTCCAATAGTAAGGTTCACTTCAACCTCATGTTTGTGACTCCCTGATACAGCACTTCATAAGTTGGTTTATCTTCTAGGAATAAAAGCTACTTAATTGTTATTAAGCTGCCCTTCAAGGAGAATAAAAGAAATAATTGGGACTGAGCTAAAATACAAAGACATTTGAATTTAAAGAGACCAATTTAGTCTTAAAATTCTTAAGACTCTAGTAGTGACTAATAAATCCCCAGTTAGAAGCAATTCTTAACAGTGAGTTTTGTCCTACATTCTCCATAAAAATGAAAACTTTCCCTTCATTACTTAGATATGGATAATCAGCTCTTATTTTGCTCCAAAATCATAAGATTTTGCAAATCTTCATGAAATTTTGCTTGCCATTCTCAGAAAAGTCTAGGACTAGTGCAGAAGGAGAAGTATGTTCAGAGAGTGACAGTTTGGTCACTGGGTGACGAGGATCTTAGGACCAGGGTCAGTGTCAGTGGGGTTTAGGTCAGTACCTAAGGCTTGAGATTTAAATATCTTCAGAGGGTATTTCAAGTGCCATTAACACCCTGTTCAATGCAATGAAAGATCTAGGCCCCAAAGCAGCAAACAATTAAGCAACAGAAGTGATAATATCTTCTTCAACACATAATCTCTAGTATCAGTGGGGGAATCACAGTTAACTTAAGTGTGAAGAGGAAAGGATTCCATCTTCTTCTTCAGTAACCTAACTTGCTGAAAGAGTTAAACAACTGAAGATTTGTTCTTGCTAAATTTCAGCCTCTTTCAATGATTTCAGTAGAACTATCTGTTCCTTGGCATAAGTACAATCTCTGTCATGTCTCATCTGAACCCCAGACAGTGTCTCTGCATTTATGACCTAAGATAGGCTTATGGTAGGCTTCTTGTAGTAGACAGTCAGCTGGAATCAGGCAGCTGGAGCTCCCTGGTTGCCTACTTGAGAAGAAGTCACTTGCACTGATTTGAATTAAGTTTTTACATTCCTCACTGCATATGACGTGATTATAATAATGGAAACAGAGGGCTATAGATCAATTTTCTATAAAGTCTTTTTCACAGGCTTTGTAAATCTGAACTCTGCAAGCAGAGCAATTCTGAATGCTACAGCATGGACAGCACATCTTAAACACCTCAAAAGCTTGCAACTGTGATGCCTGTGGCTGAGTCAAGCACATTCCTGACAGAAATGTCAGCTCTACTTTCTCTTCCCTATTACAATAAAAATATAATAGCTTGACTAGTGGATACATATCCAGATGTACTCAAATTCAAATTCTCATGTTTACCTGAGACATCTCACCGAATTAATCATCTCACTTTTTTAGATAACTTTACTTAGTACCATTAAATAATTATGTGGTTTCTGTTCATCCATGGAATCAAGGCTATTTGTTACTTATTTGACTACAAAGAATCATGCAATGACTCCCCAGAGATGTTTTATGAGACAGACTGTGGAAGAGCTTAATCTTAGCAAGGTGATTTATATTGGACTGTGTACCATTGTTAATTTTTGGGTCAATAAAGCAAAGCAAAGAAATGTAAGTTTGGACTCAGAAAACAGATTAGGAAAGCAAAGAACTAAATCTGCTTTTGGACATGAAGTAGCTCAGTGAGGGTCAGATATTATTCGTGAACTCTTTTGTTCTCAGCAACATCTACAAACACTAATCTGTGAAATATTGCTCTTCACTACCTGCCCAGCCCCTTCTTACAAAACCAGCAAAAAGGCATAATTAATCAAGTATCAGCCTTTTTACACAGAACCTATTATCATCTTTAGGAATAATTGCTCCTCTAGAAGTGATTTTGTAAATAATAATACCTGTTACTTGGTGAAGAGAGATGCTGTCTCAGGAAATTTATTCTAAGTAACAGCAACCCAAGAAAGCACTGTAGGTATCAATTAGTCAGCCATGAAGGACAAGTGAAAAATATATAAATGACAAATGTTAATTATAGCAAGTTTTAATGCACCATCATTACTCAATCTAAAAGCCTGCTAAGTTTCATGTGGCATATTCACATTTCAAAACACAGTGAGAAGTTTGTATTAGGTACTAGAAGTTTATCAAGTAGGAATCAAACAAATATGGCTGTTTTTCTTTAAAGTACAGACAAAGCAAACGCCCAAGTCCGCATGGCTTGAACCAGCTTTCCAGAGAGCATCTTTGGACACAAGCTCAGGAAGATGCCTAGCTTTACACCTTCAGCCGGTCTGAGACTGGAATACCAGGAGAAGTCAGGCTTCATAATGCAAAGGTTTGCAAGTTGTTACAGTATTTCAGTCCCTCCAAAAATGGGAAAACAACCCCTGCTGTTTATTGCAAGACTCTTACTATTCTCAAACACAGCATTTATCACAACATCAATAGCCATTGTGATATTTTGCCTTTCACCAAAATACTAGGTGAAAGACTAGACATCAACTGCAACTCAGACCAAATCAGAAAGCAAGTTCCAGTTTGCTCAGGTCTGACTTTACCAAACCTGAAAGAGCAGAATCCTGATTAGGTCTGGAATTTGATGGCATCTTCCCCTTCAAGAAAAAAACATGGGATTTCGATCCAAACATTTTGTTTTGCACCTTTCTGTCTGTTCAAGGTAGGCCTTATTACTGTTGGGTTTGTACTTCTTTGTTGAAGATTTAGGTTTTTAGGTTTTGTTACTTTTCACATGGCTGGAAAGAGTCTAGCTAACTGTTTTTGAAAGAACCTTTTCTACTTCACCTCTTTTAAAAGACTTTTTAGCAAAAAAAGAAATGTAAAAATAAAGACAGCAAATAGTGGGGATCCAATCTGGCTCCTATTTGCCATGTTTGACAGAGTGATCTGTCTCATTTATATAGGAGGCCAGAGGAGCCAATAATACTCAAACCTGTATCCCTTCCTCCCCTGCAAAAGTAGCTGAAAACCACTGCAGAGAAAAGCGGGGGGAGGGGAGGGGGGAAGGAATGATTGGTGGGAAATCCATTAATCTATTTCAAGAGAGGAAGAGATTGGGTAACATTGAATGGTCAACAAAACAAAAGTCAAATTGAAACTATTCCCTTGAGGGTCTATTGAGAAGTTTGCTCCAGATAATCCTCCTCAAAGACTCATTTCACTCTGTAAATACAGGAATGTTCCAACTCTTCCTGTATCGGTGGGAAGCATCTATAGCTGTCAGGGCTGTGACTTCAATATAACTTACTTGGACCTGCCCTGGGTTAATGCCAACTAGCTCAGCTGCTGGTAGCAATCCAGCTGAGAGAATAGGGCTAGATACTCAATTCTTTACTGATACTACAGCTGATACAGACTCGCACAATACCGCAGCAATCCCACTTCTGGTATTACAGTTACAGTTAAAGCTGATTTGACTATACTGCAGCACAGACTTCGCAGGTTTGGTAGATCTATGTGGGAGAAGGGACACATCCAGGAATACAGTCCTCCTTAGGGCATCTGCTCTGGTATGTGGGGACACCACGTTTGTATGGCTTGCAGAGTTGTGCTTATCTGTTAGTCTCCCTTGTGCCAGTTATTTCAGCTTTGATCCAGTTCTTACTGAAAAATTGAAGGCTTGTTGCCGATTATAACGGGGAAAAAGTAAAGATGAGTTTTACAGGGTTAAATATTTTTAAGAAATGTTTTCCTTGATAACCTGTGTACCCTGTTCACAGTGCAGGGGCACTAGTGGAGTTGTCTCTGTTGCCTTCAGGTATGATCATTTATGAAGCTGAAGTTGATGGGACATCAAAGCCATCTGGACAGCTCTTCACAGGGAAGACACAGCACCCCTCTCCAAAGACGTAAAGACCTGAGAAAGTCCAGGCTCAATGACATAGTAATTAATGTCCTTCTAACAATGGCAATCTGCTGAAAAAAGAGCCAGGCAAAGCAAACAGAGGATGTCTGAATAGTTCTGTATCATCCAAAACAGGAGACATTAAAGCTTTGTGTTCAACACAACTTCACATGTCAAAGTCTTTGCTGAGGTAAAAACAACAAGGCCATTCCAATAAACGAGAAGAGTCATTAATATTTTAGCGCCATGATATTTACCCAGCAAGTCAGAAGGCAAGCTTAAAGTATGGATTATTTGGAACTAGTTGAGCTGAAATAGTGTCTCTTTTATTACCTTCACGACAGGACTTCCTGCTCTGCACGGACGGCTTTGTCAGTCCCCCTCTAACAGAGCATTCCTTCCAGCTCTGCAGCAACCCATCTGCCAGGGTTATTATTCTTTTGTCACAAAGGAAATAACGTTTCTTTCCCAGGCACAGCAACGGATAACTATTTTTTAAAGCTAGGTCCTTGTTTTTAATTACAATACATTTCCTAACCTAACACCCTAGAAAGGCTGCAAGAGTAATGAAAGATAATGCAGCTTTATATGCAGTGAGTGTAAACACACATTATTCATTCAGTCTTAAGAAGCAAACAAAAGTCCAAAACATTACCTTGAAAAGCAAACAATGGCTCTTTTTAATAAATATATAGCTACTTCAGCAAGGAATATTATGTTTATTAGAAAATCATAGTTCTCAGGTAAAAAAGGACATCTCCAGCAATTCTTTTCATTCTACATTTTGCCTATGTTATAGCCCCATAAGAAAATATTTGAATAATTTAATGGGATTTTTTTCACATTATGTACTTAGTTTTCAAAAAGGGCATAAAACATTATAATGGTAAAGTCAAAATAACATCATACATTACCATCTGTAACATCAAATTACAGTATTTGAAAGCTTTGACTATTTGCTACCTGCTGCAATCTGCAGAAAATACCACAAAAATGATCCAGTTACAGAAAGGTCATCACACAAACCTCATTCCAGGGATGGGCCCACTGCAGTTTAGAAGCGCACATCTCTGCTTCTGACTAAAAAAGGTATCCCATTGGGAAGCTAGAGGAAGGTAAAATAGGAACAGCTATTTGTTTGAACAAGCTTGAACTGGCAAACTATATAAAGTATATATTTGCTCCACTACCATATAGTCTGCAGTAGAAACCACATCAGGTCCTTTCCCACTCTGGTTGTTTGCCCATATGCAACCTGCCCTGCAAGAATGCCTTAGAGGTACAAAGCCACCTTCTGCCAAGGGACAGTATTGAACTCAATTGAACAGCAATGCCCTCATGACAAAGCAAACTTTTAGTCATTCACAAATGCTTATCTTGCACATTTAGGGCCCTGCCCTGATTAGAGTCATGGTCATGCACTAAGGTTTGTGGAGCTGGGTAGTCCCAAATCTGGTCTCTTCTAGTCCTTTCTTTCCCTTTCTACCAGTGACAGGAAATAGTGACTCTTTCCAATGGGATCCAGCCTGGGGATGCCAAAGGCTCCCTTCATTGCTTTCCAGCACCCTCATCTTTAAAGTCACTCAACAAATAACCCTATGGCCTTACTGCCATCTTTCCCACTTCTTCCTGTGTAGCTACTTTAGACACTGTTTCTAGTAGTCTCCTTGAACATAAGTGAAAGGTGTAATTAGATGTTTGTCCCTGAGCTGTAGCTGTGCAGGCTGTGTGTATTCTGGCATATATCCTGGCAGGAACGGTCTCCCCTGGACATTCTCTCTTATTAGTCAAATTATAACTCCCTGCTATCTCCTGATTACTAGAGAGATTATGTAATGCATAGAGAATCTGATCCAAATATCTACATTGATTAACTCCCTAAAGCAAAAGTGCAGAGAAAAAAATTTCATAGTACACTGGGAAGAAAGAAAAGCCCAGGTTATATAAAATGCCTTTCTTTGAGCTTAGTACACAAACAGGCAATTGCAACCTACCAAATACATTTCCAGTTGTTTGAATTTGCCATGGAGAACTTCTAAGTCGTAGAAACAAATTCATGAACTTTCTAACTTCAAAAACCTCAGCTGAGACATGTCCTTCAGGCAGGATGAGAGAATCACCATGACCTAGTATTTTCTGCAGAAAGTAATTCTGCCTGGTGTTATAAGCTGCTCAAGCACTGTCCTCATTAGACAACTGGAAATATAAGTTCAGATCCCAGCTATATGTCAGCCACCTGAGAAGGCAGATTTTTCAGTTCGATGAAAAATGACTAGTGACCTGAAAAGCTACCTTCCAGTGATTCTCCTCTGTGACAGCAGCCTGAAAGCAGAGAGCCATAGGTACTCCAGTGCTGGCAAAGGGAGGTATAAAATGTTTCACTTGCAAATAAAAGCAATCTTTAGTGGGCCAGTCATCTTTAGCAGGCAATTTATAAACTAACTTGATATAACAGTTAAAATATTGATCTCAAATATTTTGCAATGTCTTCAGTGTTTCTGGATCAGCCAGGGTAAATCTTAATGGCAGAAAAATAGAGGCCATCCTTGCTGAAATCTGTATTTCTACTTCATCCCTCATACCATGGTGGTGAAGAGTGGCACAGCTGATCCACCTTCAGCTGGTTCAGTTCTTTTGATCTGTCTTCCTAGAAACAGCTATATGCACTTAAATCTCACTCTGTGTGTGAGAAAGTACTGAGTACTACGTGTTACAGGTTTTGTTGGTAGGATGACAATAAAGGTATTGGAGCCTTGTGCAAAATTGTGATATCTACTGTATGTGAAAACTGTATGTCTTCAGATACTGCTCTTGAATATTATACTGCAATTCAAAATTGTATTTGAAACAGAGCTTAATCAGGCTATAACATTTGAATCTGTATGCTCTCCCTTATGAACTCCTCTACAGTCCCTGGTTTATTACATTAGCTGAGCTGCTTATTTTTTAATATGCTTGAGGACAGGACTTCCCCACCTTAAACGAAAACTAAGACTGAGAAAGAAAGAGCGAGACACTAGGAATCAGATTATTGGAGTGTTTACATTTGCAAAGAGAGGACCCTAGCAGAGATTTTCATGAGTGCTTGAGAAACTTTTTTTAATTCTCAGTGGACATAAATCCACGTGGGATTCTCTGGGGACATCTCTGCAGGGACTCATCTGAGCTCTTTCTTCCCTCAGGCCAGCAAGATGTGAGGCTGCTGGAGGTCAGAAGCCAGGCAGCTACTCCAAGCACAGCACTCTGCCCCCGCTGAAAGCCAGGATATATTTACTCAGTCTCAGCCCCCAGTCTAGCTTTGCTCAATCTGGCAGCTTGGAGCATAGCATGTATTTGGGTCTGTCTGAACCCTTTGGGTAGATGCTCCCTAAATCCTTGTCACTGAGCCATCCTCTTATACCAAACTCAGCAAGCAAACCTGTCACTGCGGAAAACCCAGAGATAAATTTCTGTAGACTGCAACACGTGGAGAATAACTTGACCCTTTGGTCTTCTACCTCTAACTAGTTGCAAGACCTTAACGTACTACAGTGTTTTAATGTAAGCTTTTAGTGATCTGTTCAAAAGGCACAGGTGCATTTTTTCAGTCTGAACTGAAATTCACATTCAGATGCAGTTCTTAGGTACAGCGACTCCCAACTTAGGTGAAGATCTCCCCTGCTAACCAAGCCATTGATACAGCACAGCTGACTGCAGGAAATGACTAGAGCCTAATTTGCCTTTATTTAACTCTAAGTAATTTAGAGCAAGACCTATTTTTGTTTTTTAAATCTGCACAGTTCATGCTGCTGAAGTTTCCCTGTGGACAATGTGATATGTTCTCTGACATTATGATACAACCTATTGAACTTGTCTGCTCAGCTCGCTCTTCTTTTGTCACATCGGGAATATCTACAGCTAAACAGACCAAGAAGCCTCTCCCTTAAGAACAGGGTTACCCTTCAGTTGGCTGGTGGCGCTGAAGGTTGCAAGCACAGAGACCTGTTCTCCTTGGGGAGTTTATTATGTGAAAGAAAGGTTATGCACGGTAAATTCAACCAACAGAAAAAGAGCCTTATGCGCACACAAAAAAGACAGCCTTTGACAATGTATAGCTCCATTTAAAAATAAATTTAAAAAAGGTTTTAGAGGTATTGAGTACTCTGTGTGTGGAGATAAAGGTATTAGCTTTCTGGACCATTTTTTGACAAAGGAGGAGTTTTGCTTTTCTCTTTGCAGAGACACTGTATCCCTCAGAGACTCTCATGCAAAAAACAAGCGTGACAAGCAGTGGAACTTTTTTTTTTTTTTTGTGCTGATAAAGTCATCAGGGATTCGAAATACAGAATCAAATGAAAAGTGCTGAGAGCTTCTTGTGAGATGGCCAAACAGAAAACAGTGAGGCTTCTCAGCACTTTCGTACTTCCCAGGAGTTTTTTTCTCTACAGTTCACCACACTATTTTGCTAAAAGCCCATCTTCTTAAGTTAAGGGATTATACACACACACATGCAAAGATGCCTCTGCATTGAGTGGGGAAGCTGAGGAATCTCCTTGAATTTGCAAGAACGGCACCAACCCACATTAATGTCTGCAACTGGTGCTTTGCCAGTCTTGGTTTCCTTACATCCTAAAGAATAATGTGGTCTTTCAGCCTTCAAAGTTCCCCAGTTTTCAAGAAAAGGAGACAAATTTAATGCCATCATTAACCACCCTTGGCACAGCTGGAACTTTGATGCCTTATTAAAGCCTTTGATGCAATCTGCCACTGATGGATCTGAAACTACACAAACCTTTCTGTATTTACTATTTACTTACGTAGTGACCCAAGACGCAAAGCTGTATTTCAGCATTTGATTTATCTGGAGCTGTTAAAGTCCAGTCTTCTGCTTGATACTCATCTCTCCTCCCTCTTTCCCTGCACATGTGAATAGTTATGACACTTTACTTATTTGTTGTTACTTACAGATTAAATCCAGCTCACGTTTCAGTTTTAAACAGAAGAGAACAGTATGTGAAGTTATTTTGTCTCAGCATGCAACAGCTTCTGTAGCCATCTATTCAGCACTGATTTTTTTCAATTCCTTGCTGTTATTGAAAAGAAAAGACCATATCCAAATGATCACAGGTTGGTCCCTTTTCAAGGAATGTCACATTTTTATGCCTTGAAAATAGATTGCCATTAATGCTGGGCATCCACAGTCACATATGTGGCTATGAAAGGGATGTCACAGAGAGAGATGAGTCAATAAGACTCACTGCTGACCTGCAGCTGATTTCCATGAGATCAAGGCTCTTCTAAAACTTTCAGCTAATGACTTCAGAGTTCTATAAAGGCCACCTGGAAAACAAAGCAGAATCAAAGCCCAGCAGACTTCTCAGAGAGAAGAGAGCTTTGGGAGTATGAGAAATCTTTACTAAACCTTTACTGGAAATTATCAGTGTGAGCAGCCACTGATTGCTAAGGCTTCAGTTTAGCCTTAGGCTGATCTGCTGCTGAACAGGGTGGCCTCAAGCTAAATGACTCACCTGCAGCCTCACAAGAAGTGATGGTGCGTGGGAAACGTGGAGGAGGTCTTGCCATTTGCAACTAGCTGTGTAGGAAGACTCAGGTGTTAATCTAGGGTACAGTTTTGGTCTTTGAAAGTAAGAGCACAAGTAAGACACAGAAATGTCTTTAGAAAAGAAACAGAAAGCTTGCACAATCTCTCAGAAAAGCACATGTAGTTTTTGAATTGTCAGGTTTTTCAACATTTCTTAGGCTTCAAAATATTTCTTACTTTCCTTTAAAGTCTGGGTTCCCTAACCCCCCTGAGAATCCTAGTTGTCATTATTTTAAAATGCAAATTTCTATCTTCCACATTGTTTAGATTCCCCCAACCGCATACCAGTAATTTCTAATAGCTCAGAAAACTGAAAGACAACCCAACTGAATTTAATGTAAAAAGGTTTTTTAAATCCCCAAATATCTTGCCATTCTGGGGAGCTTGATTCTCAAATTATATTAGAAATTATTCTTTGTATGGCTTAAACCATAACAAGGGCAAGGAGAGAGAGATTCAGAATAAGAGAAGCAGATGCTGAACCGAAAGAAGGCAAGCAGCGTCCCCACGTCAGACAGTCTGGATGAAGCAGCAGGGGCAGTGAAGTGAAGTGACCTTTGTATTATACAAGGGACAAATGTGAACCTCATTAACAGAGTTCCTAATTCTGGTGCCCTTTCTAATCATCCATGCTGCTTCCTTTAGAGTACGCAGTACAGAAAAATATTCCAATAGCACTCCAGGCCTTACAGGATAAAAATCTTTTCTCTTGAACCCTCTTACTCAGTATTAATCTTCAGTGGAAAACAAGTGATTAGAAGAACTTAATGATAACTCAATCATTACAAATTAAAGGGCATTGGTAGAGAGATAACCCACATATGTATTTTCTTCTCACATCAGTTTCCAATTGATGCAAGTATATTAACACTAACAGAGCTACTCCTGGTATGCTCCAGTGCAGCTGGGCAAGAACTAACTTTATCTGTCTTAGACCTGTAATACCATCTTTTGGGATCTTGGCTGTAAAACCTCAGGGTGGAAAGAACCTTTGGTCACTATAAGATCATGAGGTTAAACCTGAGACAGCCTAGTGATGCCTCCAGATGATCACTCTTCAGAAATTGCTTTACTGAAGGCAGCTAAGGAGTCTGCATTGTCACAACAACAAAAAAACTTAAAAAAAAAACCCCAAAACAGTGGGAGAGGATGTATTGTCATTTTAAGTGTTACAGCAACTTTTTATGAGATCTGAATTTTAGCTCAGAAAAATGGATTTGAAATTGTCGCCTTTCAAAGAAGATCTGGCTGCAGGACAGCTTTCCATGTAGAGGATCTACCTCAATAGAAATTGTTTTGAAAAAGGTTTTGGGTTGTGGGACTAAGGATCCCAAGGCTGATTTATACATTTGAAATAAATAATCAGTTTTCTTACTAGCATGCTGAGTCAGAAGAACACTGCATGTCCAGTTTATATGAGAAAGCATATTGGTATTAGTGTAGATGCAAATAGGAACTGGTCATTATAAGCAGTCAGAAACAGAACTTGTGAGTGAAATATTCTATTTCTTTTCCCATCACACAAAATTATAAGAGGCAGTGTTTGAAAGGTTAGAATTAGATTCTTTAGAAAAAGTCATTGTACAAATCCTACCAGATGGAGGGCTTGCATTGACAGTGTCCTACAACTTTTGAAATCCCTTTTTGACTTGGACTAAAATGTCATGCATCATTCATAACGAGCTTTGAGATGCTTGCTTACAGAAAAGACTGCACATAACTGCAGAGGACCAACATATACAAGCTGACAAATTCTTGGCATCCATGACTTCTGCTAAAGAAATAATTAATTTTCAGACTAGGAGAGTATAATTTGTTAAGACATTATAAGTCTGTACAATAACAGCAGCAACCTTTAAATCACTAAATATTTGCAGAACTTCTAGCAAATATACTCTTCTGGCTACAGTGATTACCTGCCTACTGAAATGTTTGCACACTTGCCTGTTTTTAGTATCACCCTTTGTCTGCTCAGTGTAATACAATGCTAAATAATTTTTCAGTGTAATCTTGTAAAGGGCAACTGCTGTTTGAACTACAGTGGCTAAAACTGAGCTTAATTACAGAGAAGAAAAAAAGGGAAGGGAAGCCCAGGACTGAACAAGAAATAACTCCTTGGGAATGTTTCCCATTATAGTGACCGTCACATTGGTAACTAAGAGTGACTCCAAGGTTGGCTTCAAGGTGAGATCCTCAACACTTCCCAAAGGGGAAGCATGTGAGGTGGGTCCTGCCTGCAGCTGGATCATGCTTGGTGCATTACCGAGTTGTCAGCACGATCACACAAGTGAAATGGCAGACGTAGGTGGAAGGCAAGAACATCTGCATGTGTGGCTTCTCTGCAAGACTCCTTTCCAAAGCTCTCCAAGTGTTTATCTGCGTGTTTGTTTGTGTTCATTTTCCCAAATCCAGCTTCAACTTAATGGTTGTTCTGCTCCACACGGGTTACAGCAGGTAGCAGTACAACTAGCATCCTTCAGCAACTTACAGAGCTGTTGGAAAAAGGAAGAGGAGCTCTGTAGGGCTTTCTTCAATGTATTTGCTGTTGTATCAGCTGTGTGTGCACTTTGAAGTGTGGATTAAATGACAGAGTACCATTTCTCAAACCTTATTTATCTGACAGGCATTGACTCAAAAATTTTGGATTTTTGCTTCTTGGATACAGCTCTGATTATGCCTTTTGGGCTTGAGATGGGTGGACAATAACATTCTGGTGACAAACTGATCAATTTTGACATTCTTGGAGGACAGTTTACTGTGCAAATTACTGCACTATAACATATTATGCCAGATGAAATGAATAGACCATACTTCCCATTTTTTTTGAACCTTGTATGGTCATTAACACTTATGCAAAGTGGATATTAAATGTCATTTTGTTTTGGCATCCAAATCACTTCATAAAGTTGAAATGCAGAGACTTCTGCCTCCAGTACTGGTGCATTAGGAGTTTTCATGCACATTTATTCTGCTAAACCATTTCTGCATACTTCTTACATGTGCAAGATCCTTTCACTCTTCAGTCTACCTCTCTCATTACCACTGCTGGCATGCATTTTTCTTTAGCTTGTCAAATGCTATTTCTGAACACAAGGTTTTTTAACTGTTATACCATGCAGATGGGGAATTAGAGATTAATAATGATACACCAGTTGGAACTTTTTTGATTCATAATTCAGCATAGCTTTTGGCTCATGACCACATGCATGTCCCAAAACATTATCGCTTATAAAATGCTTGGGGGGCTCATGTTAATGCAAAGAGCTGGAGCCATGGAATAAACGTAGACTGAATTCTCAAGTGATCTCATTGCATTTCAGAAGTAACACAATTTTACCTTCATTTAAAAACATGTCTTCATCTAAAACCTATAGATAGAAGGTTTCGGTGTTATTACCCTTAGAGAAACTGTCCCTGATGCTGCTTTTCTGTCCATGATTTATAGCAGCCTATGTCACAGATGTCTTATTCAAGAGGTGGATGCACCAGAACAACAGTATCAAACAAGTTTTGAAGCAGTGATAAAATACACCCTCTAATGATACCTAATCTACATCAAAATAAACAACTTAGTAAGTAACAGCCCAAACTCTGAATATTTTAAAGAAATTAAATATATGGCTTGGTGGAAAGGCAGCAAAGGGACATGCTTATCATTGAGAACAGATATAGGGTACAGTAAACAGAAATTACACACTTAATATTTAATTATTGTAATTTAGCCTTATATGTTACTTTCAAGTCAAGTGGTTTCCAAAACAGAAGTTTAGCTAAAGTACCACAGCAGGACTCAAACAGCAGAGATATCATAAATTGCTTTCTCTGTTTTCCCTTTTGTTTCCCTTGTATCACATAGCGTAGCGTCTTTCTGCACAGTGAAACATCTTGTCACATAAGGGAATCTTAGAGGAGCAACACAACCTTTCCAAAGTTCCTTCAAACAGGCATGCTGAGCAGCACGCAGGTTGTTCTCAGAGTTTGGCAATGGTGCTGGTAATGCATTCAATCCTATCATGTTACCCCTGTTCTGAGAATACTTCAAAAAGTTTGTTCTGAGCATTAAATTGGCCTTGAGATGAAACAGCTGGCCGAGTTTCCTTGGAGGGAGGCCAATGGACTATTAAGGAAGGCATTGGATAGTCTAAGCAATGTTCCTGATCTTCTCCTTTCATCTAGTGTCCCATGACACAAAATGATCTCTTTCTGGAAGCTATCTTGGAGTTTGTGAATATATTAGAGATGGTTAAACAGCTTCTCCTCTTTCCCCTAGTTCAATAGTCTTCATTCCTATTTTTAAAGCAGTTAAAAAAGCCGCTCGATAACATCAACTTCAAGTGAAAGCTTTAGCCTAGGACTGTGCAAATACCACATTCTCAGAGTCCCCAAATGACCTAAACACTACTATAACACAAAAAAATGGGCAAGCCTCAGGTAATTAAGAACCAGGTGTACTGCAGTAACTCTGTACTGTCAGCATCAGCCGGCGAAGCGAGGTGTACGTTCCCATGGCACGTGATGCTATAAGACAGCACCATCTCCCACCCACTTCACTCGTAGCCCTCACCACGATTGGGTCATTTAGTCTGGATTTCCTTTGATAATAAAATCCACAAGTACAAAACAAAGTCATGAATTAAAACACTTCCTTTTTCTGGGAGCAAAATGTACAAATGCATGAGTATTCATTCAGAAATTTTGACCTTTTCTGCTTTTCTTCAGATTCAGAGTAAAATCTCATTTCAAATGATTGCAGTCTCTAATGAGACAGAACTGCTGTCCTCTTCATGGCTCCTCGCAGCTGATTCAACAAGTCAGTATGCGTGATGGCAATACTTTTGAAAAAGGCAGGTTGAAACACTGTGATACTTCTCTCACCATGTTGGAATCATTCATGATAAAAAAATATTCTTTTAACAAGCTCAGTAGTTTAGTGTTTATTAAAATCTAGAGTTCAATGGGTTTTGTTAATATGTAATGCTTCTGGGTATCATATACCATCATAAAATAGAAGAATAAGCTGTGTGCTTGGTACTCAGATGAAGATTTTAACCCTTCAGGAGAAAAAAACACCCTAGTTTCTCCTACTGCTAACTTTAATCTAATAGATTTTAGGAGTGATAACAGTAGTCTGGGTTGCAGCAATAGAAAGGAATAGATTATTCTAACCTTTAACAAGAGTGAATGTGAAGGGCGATTAATTTGTGAGGCTTTCTGAGGTTGGAGATGAAATCCTACCTCCCTTGAAGTCTATAGTTCCAGCTTCTATTGAGATTGCACAGCAAGGACTGCACTCCAGCTCCTGTTTCACTTCCTGCAATAAGCAGCCTGAGGTTACAGTATCACCAAATAAGCTATCCCCACATGCAGAAAAGAAAGTAATAGCTGTATGATACATCTTGAATAGGAAGTAAGAGCTTAACACAGAAATGGGGCAAGGTTCCTGTCCCAAGTTTTGCAACAGATCAGAGTAGATTATCACCATCGTTCTCCTGGTTTTAGACGTAACCCATGAACAGAGGAACCTACTCATATAAGAGTCCCTGGAGGGTTAGAGTACAAGCACTATTGAGCTCCTGTAACAGCAGAACGAATAATACGCAAACAGCCACTTTGAAAACCTTGTTCCGATATGTGTTTTCATTCCCACCAAAGGGCACTTCTCAGTAGAGGCTTTGATCAAGCAGACTTTGGTGGTTACTTTGATTATTCTTTTTCTTAGTAAATTGTTCTGTTGTTAGCAGTAACCTGAAATTGCCTTCATTCACTTGGTTGTAAAGTTTCCATCACTTCAGTGTATGCATTACAGAACATCTATAACTTGAGCTGGAAGAAAGACAGAAGGGAAAGGACTGTGGAGAATCTGGTATGGAGTAGAGGGATGGTTTCGTGTTGTGTTTCTTCTTCTGTCTGGGCTTGGGTCTTGGAGACAGAGGAAGGCGCCGAGTTACAGAAAACTCATGTCACTCTTAAACATCATGCATTTTCAGAAATTGAATTGGGGGTGCCATTTTTAGCACTATGTGCTATTTTCTAGTGCGCTGTTGACTACAGTCGACAACAGATTTGTTTTCTATATTGTGGTTTGTTTCTTCTTTTTCACGTAGCACTATTATGCAATAAGGTTCTGATATTTTTCCTATTCTAGTCACTAGAAATTTGTGACTGACTTAAAAAGCAACAAGAGCAAGCCCTTGATTATAGATATACAAAAATGTCACCTATTGTACCTAGTGGGATAGCTCCTGCAATAAATGTATTTGTCTCTCTATGTTTCAGATATATCTTTAACCTCTGCATCTCATTTTGATCCTCCCTGTTATGTCTGGGTTGAAGCACAGCTGCATCTACTTTGAATGAGATTGTTTACAACCCAGAATTGTCAGAATTTTTAAGAGTTGAGAAGACAGGAAGAAGATATATCAAAATGATTTAAAAAGCTTGGAAAATTTTCCTTTAAAATCCTGATGCAAAGGGAAGCTAGCATGCAAGAAAACACTTTGATGCATATGGAAGAAATGCAAGTGATGGACAGCATAGATATATTTTCTCGTTGAAACTCACACATGGCACTGCAATCAGTTTGTACACATTTTACTAGTAACCAAGGCATCATAGCAACCTGTATATCAGTTATACCCATGTAAGCAAGCATACAGTCATTTCTATTGGAGAGGCATTTTTAGGCTGTTTTTTGGACTTCTTTTCTCTTTAAAGCTGACTACGTTTAAGAGTTTAGGATTATCATATGACACATTAAAAAAATTAATAAATATTTATTTTAAAATTTATTTTTTATTTAACTTTTTGGTGATATAAAATGTTCAAACCTTAAACACTGCAGGTGATGAGTACAGCTGCAACTCTTTTTTTCAGTCCAGCAGCTCTGTAGTTTCCTATATTCTTAATCCCCTATAGAATATAAAATATCACAACAGATTAAAATGGCTTCAGGCCTTTCTTTTTCCTTTGCAAACAGCAATAGCGATCAAAGAGCCACAGGGTGGGAGGATGCAAATATGCTGAGTACCCATCTTGCTTAATACCATCCATTTCTCTAGGTTTTTGCTTGGATTGACTCAGCTCAAGGTCTCATCTGGGAAGCATCAAACTTCAGGACTGTGAAATTTGGCTTCCGTAGCTTCACTGTAGGAATGACCTAACACATTGCCCATGAAGTGCTCTCTCTTATGGTTTTAATATAGATTTGCAAAATGATTCTGCATCAGTGGGAGATGAGGTGTGGTGAGCAGGAGAGCACAGGAGGCAATCCATGTAGGCATTATGTGTTATTGCTGCAGACTGAGGAAAGCACTGTTGGCTCATTAATTCTTAGCTGTGTTGTTAATCTTAGACACTCACTTGTTCTGTGATCCCACTAGGTTTCTATTTAACACTGCCCTCTTTAATATTCCTATTTCCAGCTTGTTTTTGCTGGAATGCTGCTGCTCTCTAGCTTTCAAAGCTTCTCGTATCCTCCACCTTTCTCTCACAAGTGCTTTCTTCACACACTTCACTAATTTCCTATCTGAATTAAAGTGGAAACACACTATCCACGTCCAAGCCAAAGATGCCACATTTCTTTTGTATGCTTTTAAAATGCAGTAGCAGAAATTACCCACCTCTGAAAGGAAGATGATCAAAAGCAATCTGTCTCCCAGAAGCAAAGATATAGATGAGGCACAAATATTTACAGCACTTAGGAAACATGCAGGTCTTGCGGACACAGCCCTTCTGCACTGAGAAGTCAGAAAAGCATGTATATAGGCAGAACTCATGGCTCAAGTCACACATATTCACTGTTTTTCCTGCTCATTAGAATGATAAGAGCTATCACCCATGCTGAAGCCAGCTACCTGCACACCTCAGTGACTCATTTGCCCACCTAGCAGTATGAAATGTGCTTGCAAATTGTTTCACAAGTATCCGCAAGGCTTCAAACTTCAGATGTCTTTGAAAGCGTGCCCTCCTCTGGCTACAGAGACACTATGCAATTCTCATTAGTAGCATGACTGATTTATTCTGTACAGCTTCTAGTGCCACTGGACATCAGACCTGAAGCTGGGCTTCCCTCTGTGGCTTTGGCATTTCAGAGGATGTAAAGGTCCTTCACCAGTCAAAGATTCATATGGCACTGTAAGTGGGCGAGAGAAGGGCTGATGAGACCGTTGTGAGCAGTGACTTGTTTTTTTGGTTTATCTACCTTCCTCTTATGTAGACAGAAAAGAAAGAATAAAGAAACAGGAAAAAAAGCAAGGCCATTTAGGCTGCTTATGAAGATACTGCCATATAGAAGAGACGTAACCACTCTGATACATCTGGATGGTCTTGGGTATAAGCCTGCAGCTGCATGCGGGAGGCACCAGGTACTGCAGGGAAAGGGCACTACAACGAGAGCACCAAAGAGCCCAGGGGCTGCCGGAGCCATGTGGCAGTCTGCACACAGATGTTACCTGGCCTGTTGGAGATGCCCGTGTCATTCACACCGCAGGCTGGCAGGGTGAAAGAGTAGCACTAGGAAAAGTCAGTGATTTCAGAACAAGCGAGGTTTGTAGGAGAAACCTGCCGTGGCTAAACACTCTTCATAATCTCCAGAACAGGGGTTGGAGTTTTTATCTCAAGATAAAGGTACAGCCTCTGTTAAGTCACCCTTTTAATATAACATCTGTGTAAGAAAGGTAGAAGACTTGGCCAGCTCATAAAAAGAACATTTCAAAATTGAGTGCAGGGCTCTGGTTATTACACTTACTGCCCTACCAGGACGGATGCACTTCTCTCCCCCCTGCAAGCCTAAGGAAACGCTCCCCTCTGCAACTCTACGTGCCCAAAGTTATGGTGATGACTGGGATCTAAAGGCATTTGATCAATGAACTGACTTTCATTTCACAGATCTAAAGACAACTTCAGAAGCCTGAACTTTGGAGAGAAGGGTCCTTTATGCAACCAGATTTGTCAGCAAGGGAGAGCTCTTTGATCTGGATCACTTTGCAAAGGCTTCTCCTGAACTTTCCTCCCACACACAGGCATCTCTTGGGACACGGATCCAGCAGAGGCTGTGAATTCAGTTCATATTCTTGGACCTTTCTTGTGAGTTCATCCTCCATTTGGATGATTAATGTGAGACCAAAATTCAGCTTTGCTTACAGCCTTCCTGTGAGAACATAAGTTCAGTTTTGTAGTTGGTATCTGACTGTTGATTCCTTTAGACCCAGGGAAATTTGTAATTAGGATTATCAAGTGTGGAAACTGCATCATGCAGCTCTCATCTTACCAGTGTTTGACAGCGTTCACTTGCCCGAGCTGGGACAGCTGTGGATAGGGCTCCTTGACAAAGGAGGAGAGAGATCCTGGGTGAGCTCTCTCCTCAGTGAAGAGGAGACCATTGACATCCATCCCTGGCTGAGTTTTGTAGCACAAAATGTGCTACGAAAAGGCACGTGAAACTGGGATCAAGTGCTTACACAGGTGAGGAACCCTTGCCTTATTCATTTGAAACAGCCAGAGCATTAGCTAGATCACCTACTTGCTCAGCAATATCTGTGAACAGAACGATTCAGAGTTTAGAACACAGATTTATTCATCATTGGCTAGAACTGACTTAACCAAGAACCATGACCCCTTATATTAATCATTACGGTAACGTGTAAATGCTACTGAGCACAGGCTCCCAGTACTCCCACTAGTTACTTGGCGAAATGCAACGAGGGTCTTCTTGTAGGTGCAGATTTGGGCAAAGACATGAATACAAAAAGCCGTTTGTAACTTGGACTCTTAAGGCAGCCAACAGTGCCCTCTCCTGGGTTCTTGCTGAATTTCTTCCAGTAAAACGGGCTTTTAAAACCTGGTGACTGCAAACTGTGTGTTCTGCCGTATGCTTAAAAAGAATGACGTGTGCAACACTAAGCAACAGTTGGGAAACAAAACCATTCTAAAATTGTTTTTCAAATTGTTACTTTCAATATTAGGTACTGGATATCAGACCATGGATATCTACCTGGATCTCTAGACCATGGTCCTGCATATTTATATTTATTTGTAGCATATATTAAGACAGAGAAAAATTCCTACTGAAAATAAGTTACACAGTGAACTCACTAGATGCTGGTTTGGATGCTAAAATACTCAAGACTTGGGTCCAGGGTCAGTATCATAAACCACAAATTCTCCCAACTTGGTAAAAAGTCTGAAAATGCTGCTCTGCCCCCTCTTTGTGGCCAGCAACATCACTAATGCAGGACTGCTGCGTGCAACGACTTCAGCTCTTCCTTCATCCCCACCATAACCCTCCTCAGAGAAGCTCCTACTCCACCACCACCTAGAAAAGTACCTCAGGAGCCCTGAAGCCCTTCTTGAATTTACATCCCTTGAAATACTGTTTAAATGCCCTAGTCTGGGTCTTTGCCACTTGAGTCTCCTACCCCTATTCCTCTTTACAGTGGGAACTCCCGAGAGAGTTTCTCTACGTCTTTCTAGGCAATGCTGCAAAATTCATTTGAGGTTCACCTTCAGGGTTAAACTCCAGCTATGCTAAAGCCGCTATAAATGCTCAAGATTGTAAATCAGACCTCAGTTCTTAAAGTTTTCAAAGCTTAATTAATCACAACAGCAATAGATAGCCTTTTCACAAGTTGTCAAGCAACTGTATCAATCCTACATGTGTACTCAAAGTAACTGAAAGACTAGCAAAATAACTTGTAGACAATGACAGAACAACTGCTAACAGCAAATAATAATCAGAAACAAACAGATAATGCACAGCTATGAAAGATAAAATAAATTTTGATGGGCACAACTGAAATTTGGGGAGAAATAATCACAAATTCTGACATCTATTTTCAAATACAAAACCCTTGTAGCAATAGTAACAGTGCTTTGCCCCTGACTACAAACAACTGTGCAAGAATCAATCTGAGGAAGGGCAGAAGGCTAATAAGAGGAAAGGAAAAAAAAAGCAAGGAAACATCTGAGCAGGTAAGATTGCTTGAGTTATAAGAATTGGGGGGGGTGGGAGTGTCAGGTTTTGGAGATGAAGCTGAAAAGGAAACTCAGGATTTCTGCCTTGTGTGGACAGAAAAAAAAAAAAAAAAAAGCAACGCAGAAGACCTGCAGCATCGAGGTTTACCGATTGATCTGTAATAAAGCATTTTAGTGATGGATACTTAGCTGTTCGAAAAGACACGGAAACACTGTGAAAGCTGCAGTATTTAATCTATGAAGAATCAGAATAAAGGCATTCTTATTTTAAAGGCTCTAATGCTCAAACAGGCTGGACACAATAGCACTGGTACAGTTGGCTGTAGCAGCTCCAGCCCTTACAGACATGAAGTCACCGTCTACGTGCTGGGGAGTGCCAGAGAAGGTAGAACAAATACCTCCTGGACACTTGCTGCTCTGCATTGAAGCAGTATCTGTTTGATTACATTCTGACTTGTCTTTTCTTCAGCATTATGCAGACCTCCCTGAATGTCCTGCTTCACTCTGGGGGAGATATAATCACCTCTTTTTTTTTTTTCCATGGCTGCCTGTGCAGACACACCGTGCCTGGTAGCTGGGAAGGTAACTGCTTAGGCTCCCAAGGAGGCTGACAAGCAATTAGCTGAAGGTTCCTGTGATGGCGGAGGCAGTGATCCATGCTGGTAATCTGTTCAGATTCTTGTTTCCCGAAGTTTCATGAAAAAGCACAAATTACTGTTCTCATGGAACAGTTGTTCATTGTCAAGAGCAAATAAAGATTATCTCTGGCAAAAAACTATGATCTGTTTGCAAGCTTACAATAAAAGCATGTGGTACGGCTAGACCAAATTACAGATTAGAGAGATCTCTGGTGGTTGACTTTGCTTTAAAAGGACAAATCCAATCCCTCTTCTGCAAAGGAGAGATCAGGCAGTCCATCCCATGGTACACTTTCAACTCCCCTGAAGCCCAGCCTTTGTCTCAGACAGCACTTAAAATCTAGAGACAGCTTAGGGAAGAAAGCTAAGTTCGGCAATAGGGAAGTTTTACAATCACATATGATTCCAGGATTTTCAGTACTGTGTAAATCCTTCTCAGCTTCATCTCTTAGAAAACTATCGAAGTGCAAATGCGTCCAAGGTACTCCTAGCACTGACAGGACAGAAGGAAAAAAGCAGAGTTTAGCTTAGGCCTGACAAAAAGTATTTCCTCCACTGTCACTAGCACCATTACATGACATAGCACATCTTTTTTTCTACTGCTTTTAATACAAGTGTTACTCCCCAAAGGAATTACACTACGTATAAACACTCTTTTCCCCCATAGAAACTCCCACTCTATAAGTAGAAGTTAGATAACAACATCATTTTTTAAGTTTTTATATGTATGTTTTCATATGTTTTGTTTTGAATTCTTGCAAAGAACTAAAAGAATAAAACATGCATCAAAGTCAGCAGCGTGTCTACTGGCCAAGGAATTCAGTCTCCTGATCATTACTGGGGAGCAGCTTGTGGGATGAAGTGCTGGTGACAGGCCTGACATACAGCATTACATCTAGTGGCTATAAAAGTTAAAACATACCGATGCTTCTGCACTAAGCAGCTTTCACATTGCAAGTAGGAGGGGGGTATTTTTAGTTCCAGGTATTATACAGAGACATTAAATGCTGACGTTACAGGGGACAGCACATGATTAGCTAAAAGCCAGACATGGTTGTTCTTGTAATGACAGCTATCGTACTATGTGTCACTTGCAAATGGAAACGTGGCTAAAAATATACAGCAATGGGATAAAAAATATACTGTGCAAAAATTACAGAGCTAATGGAAACATCCAAAAAAATATGGTCAGACACTGTCACGTTTCTAGAGCAGCACAGAATTACCTTAATCAGACAATGAAAAATCATACCCTTTAATAGAGTTCTGTGAGATAGCTTTAATAGTCTGTAAAAGGGACTCTCTGCCAGGTATGGTAGGGCTGCAGGGTGGCATTACAGCTCCAGGACATTTCTTAGGAGCCAGCTGGTTTTAACTTGACTGCATCCTACAGGTTTCTCACTGACCTGTGGCAATGACAGAGCTTGACACAACCAAACGAAGACTCACACAAATACCACTTGCACTCACGCACCAATCCCATGAGCAAGCAGAACTACTGAAGCAGAGGTACCTCGATATAGTGGCTTTACAAGTATTTAATGACTGTAGGAACCTGGTCAGGTAGTAATGTCCATACATCTACATGTATCAGCCAGTAAGACAGCGGTGTTTAATTTATTGAGGATTTTTTTTTTTTCCAAAGAGTAAAAATATCACTTGTTGGAGAAACTGAGAGGTTTTGCTAAATTTTTCTCAACTACTAATGACATATCCTCTGCCAGGTTAGTGCATATCTGGCCCGTGGGGTTTTGCAAGGGAGAGCTGACCCCAGGCAAATCTCTCTGAATTCAGACTCAGCGGTGGTGGGCAAAGCAGTAGAGGGCACCCGCATCCCGCGCAGACAAAAAAGATCAGCAGCAGAAATCCCTCCTGCCGTGTTTTTCAGTAGGCAGAGGAAAAAATATTGCAAAGGGAATAGTAATATAAAAAATTCGAACTCCAGTTTATCTGGCATGAAAACCTCTTGATTTACATGTGCCCAACCCACAGCCAGTGGCCAGGGTGCTGGGGACACATGTTGTATGAGAGTGATGAAAGACAGAAAATTCATGAGCCCTTAAAAAATAACGGGGTGTTTAAATGATGCTGTCCACTGATCCTCCCAGGCTGTCGGTGTTTCAGTGTTTTGAGCAGGACAACTACTTCTCCAATTATGAAAGGCCTTCATCACAAACACATAATAGAAAAGAACAATTACAGCAGGAGCTGGTACAGCAACGTATATTTAATCATAAAACTAGTCTTTTAGCACCTGAAGCATGAAACTGCAGGGAATTTGTCACTGCTTGCTTCTATTCATTAGTTGACATAACAAGCACTGGAAAATCTGTGCTTCTCTTCCAAGGTGATGTTCCATTCATCACGCAAACCCCCAGTTTTGCTATGTCCTAAGCTTCCTCAACGAAATCATTCACCAGGTCTGACCATTTCCTGCAGCAGAGATGAATAAAAAAGCACAACCATGCTGCTGTTGGGTACTTTGCACTTCCTTGTCCTTTGCTTGGACCTATCTGCTCTCTGCCTCTGGTTGTACAGCTCTTGGTGAAATGCCTGTCCCCTTTCTGGGTGCTCGTGGAGCACCTGGGAAGGTTTTCAAATTGCTCTGGCAAATATGAAAGTACAAAGCCCTCTCTTGCACTGAACTTGAGTAACAAGCAGGAGAAAACTGGACAAGTCCTGTGAGAGCTAAGTCATGCACCCAGCCATTAACAGAGGTACAGTGACAGTGATCTTATTAGCTGCCAACCTTTTGGAGCAGAGCATTCCCTGGAGATGCAAAGCAGGCAGTCTCTGCCCTTTGCTCCTCTAACACGCCCGGCTGTGCCCAGGGAGGACAGTGCAAGTGCCAGTCAGCAGCGGCAACTGCTGTGTGATCCACCCCAGGTCTCACATCCACCTCTTCGAAGCCCTTGCTCCAGGGGCCAGTGACAGTCCCAGCCATTAATTCTGGAGCATGGCAGATTTCAGAGCAGGATATTGTGATGGTATTTCTGCTGCTTTCCAAATATCCAATTCACTCAGTGAGCTTTTACAGTCTAAAGTGCAGTAATTGCCTCAGGTTAAGATGCTGCACAGCTAATTGCCCCTAAGCCATGCCCCTTTTCCATCCTCTTTTTATAGGCAAGAACTTCCTACACCCTCCTTTTCTGCCAGTGAGACCAAGAATATATTCCTCAAAGAGAAGCCAATAAAGAGGTGCTGGTCCCGTTACAGTCATAATGATTATAAGTTATCTTACAGGGGGGAAAAAAAAAAAAAAGAGGTCCGTTAATTATCCATATCTGAAAATACACACAGGCAAATAGGTCACACATTGATTTCAGTTATTTGATTAGGAATCAAATTAATTGATGAATTCCTGTTAATCTAAAGAAATATTTTAAATGTGTTTCAATCAATGACTTGTGGACAGTTTACACAGAAACTGCTGAAACTAGATGATTCTGCCACCTGGAAGAAAGGACAGAGAGAGTGACCTTTAACTAATTATTTAAATTAGTTTGAAGTATGTGAAAGTAAATGGTAAGAAATTCTATTATAATCAAAAGTGTTCTGCTTCCCTCTATTCATTCAATATTCAACTTCAGCACCAAACAATTAATATTCTTCTGAATTAGAGGCTTTTTAATAATGCACGAATTTATTCCTTGGGGTTCACTGAAAACTCATCGCATGTACAATGGTTTTCTTCAACGCTCGTTTACACAAAGCAGCACATTGATTACCCAGGCAGCACCTGACCAACACCCTTTACATCGTTACAAATGAAAATCTCTCACTTAATCGTCAATTGTCACAGCGTGATCTTAATTCAGTGGTCAGTGCATATCAGTCTGGAGCCTTTTCATTCAGTGAAATCAAGATGGCTCTTACAAGCATTGGATACACGTTTGGAAAATTAATTCCTTATTGCAAATAATATGTCCACTTAAAATGCTCCCTCTTTCCTTTTATAAAGGAACGAGGTGTGATGGGATAGGTGACTGCGTGGTGCAATCGTGCATATGCACCAAGTGCCCCTGGGTTGCACTGTTACCCTGTTGTCTGACCTCAGCTCCATACGTAGAAACCTCTTCTCAAGCTATACAAAAATTATTGTTGAATAACAAAAAACCTCTTCAAGTGCCTATGACATTACTGCAGTTAAGAAAACTCCTGTGAATACATATAAAGCATTGAAAATGATTTTATTTTCCACAATTATGCTTAAGACTAAAGTTTCAACTGGTTATGAACCCTGGATAAGTGAGCTCCTGGCAGAATATCCCTGAATCATTTTTGCTATATCTCAGCATTTTTGACACACACTAATACTGTTAGCAAGTGAATTTTTCAATTTTTGGACATGATTGTCATTCCTGTCTCAGGCCTGGAAGTGGCCGTGACAAAACACTGTGAGATACTTCAGCTAATTGTTTCCTCTTGCCAGTGAATATGGAAATGTTGGTCCCACAATTATTATTAAAGGACATAATCAAGCCAAGACAACACGTGTCTGCTTGTGGTTTTTTTTTTTTTCCCTTGTCCTATTATCAGGAGACCTGACTATATAATTTTTTTTTTGCCTCCTCTAGATTACACAGTAACAAAACATCCTCTGCCATTTTCTGAATGGGACTTTCTATTCAGGAAATAAAGCCTTTGCGAAGACAGAACAGATAAATAATACTCAGACTCTTGAATTCTGCTGTATGAAGCCAGAATTGATTTGGGACCTTTCTATTCAGCTCAGAGATGGCACTGTGTACAGCGGCACAATGCAATCAGCAGGGAGCCCAGGGCTAGAAGACTGCAACAGTTAAACTGCAACAGTTCGGAGACACTGACTTCTGCAGCACAGACGAACTCTGGAGCTTCCTTTGGTGCAGGTCCCTGAGACAGGGACAGGGATCAGCTGTAAAAGGTTTGTCACCTGCCAGTGCTCTCCAAAGCTGCCTGGGAGGAGCTGCTTGGGAGATGGGGAGCTGTGTGATAAGGGAACTTCCTAGTTATTGAAGGAGCCATAGTGCCTTGAGAGATGCAGGACTGGCAGCCTGCAAGTACTGTCCTTGTGTGCATATAGGGGTCTCAGGATCTAACATATGTGTGACAGCCTAGAAGCCTACAGTTCTACATTATTTCTGAAATATTTTAGCTGGAAGTGTTACATAGAAATATTGCCATCTTTGCGGATGCACTAGAGTTGGCAATAAGGGAAAGTTATAGCTGCACCTTTTCTTGGATTTCTCGAAAGGCAGACAGCAAAGCTATTTATATGCCAGCTCTAAGCCTGCCTATACACATTTTCAGAATCTTTCAAATTTCATTCCAGCTTTGAGCTACCCTTTAATTTCTTTTTGTTCTTTTATCCTCATGGGATTTCTCAGATTTACTGGATTGCCATGGATATTTGCTTTTGCTCAGTCGTAATTACTGCCTTTCCTATATTTTTAGTACAGGTGGCTCTCTACTGTATGTCAGCCAAGATAAAAAGGAGCAACTAAATTGTTTATAAGCCGCATTGTGGTGATGTGAAGTTAAGGTGAATTTTAGGTTTAACAGCAGTGCCAGACCAAAATATTAACCTTATAACCTAATATTAGCTGTACCACCTTGCACTGAAGATCTGGGAAAGATGAGCAATTCTTAGTTCTGAAGGAATATTCTCTATTAAAGTGAAACCATACGGAAACTTACATAGAAGAGATTAAGGTTTTAAATGTATAATCTTCAACCAGCCTTTTCTTGGGTTTCAGAAAGTTACACACAAGCTTCTGGACAGACATTACCATACTTGTTATAATACTATTACTTTACAGTAAGACTATTAAATCAGAAACCTTTCCATTTTTACATTTGTTGTTTACTTCTTGATGAGCTTTTGATTCTTCTCCAGGATTCCCAAGGCTCAGGCACACTTTGAATACCAAAATCTTTTCAGAAACACCATGTGATGTCTCACTTTTCTTGGTAAGTTTTGAGGACAAGGCTGGCTGCATGTTGTGAAATAGGAAGGTTAAAGCTGCCCAGGTTTGGAGGAACAGGGTATTTAAGGGAGAGGAGGACCAAGAAAAATGTGAAAAATTGAGTCACTTGTTTTTTCTCATTCTCCTCTAAGAAAAATGAGACCTAGAGACTACAATTAATCTTTAAGTCTATCCTGATTTCTCTGCCTATCATTTATTGAAAAGAGAACCTTGTCTTCTATTAATAAAAGTGAAGGACTATATTCTTAGAAAACTAATCTATAATTTGTGTCACTGTGATGCTTGGACCGATTTTTGTTGTTGATAGCGTTCATTAGTCAGGAATATGTACGAGCATTTGTTTAAAACAAACAAACACACACCTGTCCTATCACAAAATGAAATCATGCCCACAGTTCACTTTTTTTAATGCCTTGTAGCTTTTATGCTTTGCTTTCTTCTCCCTCAAATGAATCATGTGTGACAAAGATGTTACTATCCCAGAGATAACAAGTTTCTGCAAGTTTTGTGAAAATGGACAGCCAAGAAGAGAAGAGACTTGTTAACGCCTCCGCTAGGGAAAGAGTACAGCAGAAACAGTGCTTCTTGAGGATCAGAAAGCTCAAATAAGAGGCTTTCAAACACCCAAATGCTGAGACAAACAGCATTTACTACTGGAGTGAATATTGACCAGCAGTCACTATTGTTGTTTATATTAGAGAACTCACTCCTCAGGCATGGGTGGGGTTTTTTTGCTGGATAGTGTCTCTGATGTCTAAGGAGGAGATGAAATCATGCTAAAGCTTTGGTTAAATTCTGCTAAGAGGAAAATACTTCCTCTGCCTGGGTCAGCCTGGCCTGGAGCCTTCCCTGTACAGCAATCAATAGCTCACTTGATGGAACGTTCCTTAACACTGACTTTCCTCACACTCCCATTGCCCAGGGCTGTCTTGTTAGCATACCTATAACATCCATCACCATTAGAGAGAGGGAGCATCCACTTCTGAACTTCAGAAAAGAAATTACAGGTTTTCAAAATGGAGCAATCTGTCCAGGGCTCCCCTCTGCCCCTCACTGCTGTCTGGAAAGGGTGCTCGAAACTCTGCCCATCTGCACAGCTGATGCATTTTCAGAACGTACCTGAGCAGATAGCATTGAGTTGCAATCAAAAATGTTCCCCTTTATAGGGTGTTTCACTGCTAGCAGTCATGGGAAGTTATTCCCGGTACCTCAGGTTTAAATTCCATAGGCAGTGTAAGAGACAAGTGTCTGCAAAGACAAAGGACTGGGAGGAGCTCAGTCTCTAACTGATTTGCAGAGGGATAGGATAACCTACGAGTCCTGTTCTTGTCTGTGGCGGTGCTTCTCCTTTGGGAGGAGAGTATTGCAGGGCATTTCTCCATTTCACTACCTGCAAATGACTTACAAGGGCTGCCCCTTCCTCGATGTAAACAGGGAAGGGCATGTTTCTGCTTCTCTGTACACCCTGGGTTATTCCTCACACTCATATCTGGCAAGGAAGACGGCCCGGGGTAAAATGTCAGAAACAGAGGATCAGAGGCCAAAAAGTGAAAGAATTTGATACACTTGCCCTAGGGAGCAAGTACACTTGACTTTTTAATTTCTACCTTATATCAATCTTAGCACAAAAAGAGCTTGCAAACCAGTTTTAGCTTTTATTAGGCAGCATTAGGCAGCCAAGTTTCATAGCTGATTTCAGATTCCAAGGGATGTTTTAATTCCTGAGAAACAAAGGCACTTCACCTATCATGAGGAGCAGGGGACATGTCAAATAGCTCAATTTTCCTTGGTACCAGAAAGTCATAGTAATATCCAGGACTTTTCTCCTGTGGCAGGCTCAGAGGTGTCTGAAGAGATACTTACTGCCCTTTGTTCATTAGGTACTCTTACACTCAGAAGCTTTGAATAGCATCTGCTTTCTCTGACAGGATACTGTTTACTCATTACCCAAAACAGAGACACGGTTGTATGTTGCTCATTGAGGTTAAGTAAGCAGAGAACAAGGAAGCAAAGATCAGAAACCTTGCCAATGCTTGTAACGCATCCCTGCTCTTTCATAAAATTTCTACTCTGGAGAACTGCCAGAGTATTGAAAGGAAACCAGTAGACATGCAAAGAGCGAGAGGAAAAAAGGCAATTAACACAAAGCTCATTGATTGTATTGGCTTTCTATGAGGAGAATCACTCTCTGCCTTAGCAGACATACCTGCAGAATACGTACCAAGAAAAACAGCAAATTTGACCTCACGTTTCAACCCCACCCCAGGATATGGATGACTGTCTCCAGCAGAATAAAGTAGCTGGTTTTCCTTTAAAACGCCAAGTTCCTCATAAAATCCCAGAAAATAAGGGGTGGAAGTGACCTCAGAAATATCTTGTCCAATCCCTCACTGCAGGGCAGGGTCAGCTCTCCGGCACCATGCCTGGGAGAAGTTCAGGAAGACCCCAGTGATGAAGGAGGGTCTGCAGTCCCCCAGGTAGAGGATCTCAGCACTTAGCTCTGCTCAGCCATGAAATGCTTTCCATAACAGAATTGCACTTTGCAGTACCTCAAGCTCCTTATTTCAATATCTGGGAATTTCATGCCTCAGCAGAAGCTTCTATAAGCTAGAGTTGACTTGTGGCTATAACTGCTTAAAATCAGACATCTGCTGAAGCACCATACTGAGTCTGGGTTCAAATGAATTCCTACATCTCCACTCTTCAGTCTCTACTCACTGCCAACAGTGACCTCTAAGTACACACTGTAGTGTATGACATTTTGATGGAATATAAAGCCTACTGGTCAAGTAGTACAAATTAAATTCATTTAATTCATGGATTTTAATTTACTTCCTACAGAGTGATTTTTTGCATCCCAGCAAGTTAATGCCAAAGTCAATAATGACTGTCATCATCATTTCAACCTTTCAGTTCAGTTTCCTGAATCCCATCTGTAAATCAAATCAGTTTTTGCCATAAAATGTATGTGCTGGTTATTTGATTAGCTCCCTATAAAGGCACTGTTATTCCCTGCCACAAAAGTAATTGCAACTATAAGTTGTTAAACCAAAGCTTGACTTTATGAGCCCCTGTCCTAGAGGCAGCACAGCTTTCTGCTACCTTCCTACCCATCGCTGCGACTCAGCTCCAACCTGGGCATTATGCCTCAGTACATCAGGCCAGCAGGTCATTACAGCGCTCTTGACCAAACACCTGAGGACATCCATCCCCCATGGTCATCACTGTTTAGGGCTACTCCTTGTTGGTTTATGAGCTACTGTAACTGGTAAGCTCTGCACATTTCTACTAGAAAGCAGATCCTCAGGCACAAGGTTGTGGGTGCTGAACACACCCTTCAGAGACGAATGCCAGGGAGGGAGCCGAGGTGTTCTAGCAGCATCTTTGTCCTCTCAGCCTGGTTTTCTTTGCTCTCTTCATGATGAGTACCACCCAGTCAGGCCTCAAATGCAAAGCTGCACCCACATGCTGTTCACCCCAGTCCTGGCTGGGTTCCAGCATGGACTCAAGCCAAGGTGCAGTCTTGTTGACATAAATGATGATCTAGAAAAAATGAAGGGTAGTCAAAGGAATTGTGGTTTTCAAATGATAAGCAAAGCTAACAAAGACATTGCTGGTGATTTTCCTGCAAATTATATGTACAGCTGTCAGTCAGTGAAATAAAACCCAATTTTATTCCTTTTTTGAAGTGTTCAACATGTCTTCCCCGTTGAGACATTCTGGCTAAAGAAGCACAGTAGGAATCCTTCATTTTGAATTGTCCTGACCGAGTTCACTCTTCTAACATCTCTAGGTCTCGTGGCAAATATAAATTATATTCAAAGTCTGTACACTTTGTTCTCTGGTACAGTCAAAGACACATTTGCTGGCATGGAAACCTCTTCTCTCTTCCTCTGCATTCTTTACCAGGCAGCACACCACTACTGTGTATCAATTCACAAAATGTTTCAGCACTTAAAATTGATTTCTGTTCAAGTTTCCTTAAAACCCAAGAACGTACATTGCCAGGTTGTAATGGAGACATTTCAGATTCCCAGCTCTGGCTGCCAGTTGGTTTACAAGCCTTTAGAGTAGTTTAAATAGGATAGCAGCAAAGGAAATGTTCCTGTGTACCAAACCAGGATGATCTGCATGAAAAAGTGTGTATTAAAGGTTAATCAAGGCATCACTACAGGGATTTAATTTGTGGTTTAGTAATAATGTCTGTTGCTCTGTAAAATGTAACCTGCATTTTCTTATGGTAGATCCTTCTATTGATACAATAAAGTAAATAAACAACAGTCCATTTTTTCCTATGTGGTAGAAAGTAGAAAAAGCAGACAGGAAACATTGGAGCACATTTATGTTACAGGGTAAGAGTGTAGGTCCCCTGCCTTTTGACATCAGAATGGCTAATATTATATTCTTGAATTGCAAATAGGTAATAAATTCATTAGTTTAGGAGTGTTGCAGCTTTTCTGCTTTCTGGTATAATACAAAGTACACAGCATACTTAAAAGCTCTACAATTGTAATTCAAAAGATGATAAATATCCTTTCCATGATTTTTTTTTTTAATCTTATAAGGAATGTCTACAAATTGCAGCCCTTCGAATGCTGCTTCTTTTAGCATTCATTCACCTTGGTGAACCTTGCAGCTACATCTACAAAGATGAGAAACAGAACATCATAGTTTTTCACATTTCTTTTTGGCAGGTACAATGTTCTGCTTTAGGGAGATTCTTAAATAACTTCATCGCGTTGCTCACTTTCAGAGCTAGATGCATAAAAGCACAAATCACAAAACTCTGCTGCATTTAGCTAAAATGTTTTCTAAGGCTCTTGAACTTTTCAAGTAATCCAGGCCTGATTTACAGTTTCCTGTAAAAGTCAAGCAGCATTTCAAGGTTTCATGTGCATGTGTCACCAGTGAAATGATTCCATTTTGACTGCAGTTTGCTTCCTCTTTGTCACCTTTGAACTCTGATTATAAAAGCATCCATTTGAGTTAACTAGTCCTGTGTGATGAGAATCAAATGGAACATTCATCCAAATGTCTCTGCAGCTTTGCATCTTTCGTTTTCAGATACCTTTTAATGTTCCTTAACTTATGGCATATGTATCACAATGCCCCTCTTCTGTGACCTCTCGATGTAAGACAGACAAGACACCCACTCGATTAGTGAAAACCCTGAGCTCTTCTCACCCTTTCCCCAGGGGGCCAGATTTCCCCAGCATTTATTCAAACCAGGTTAACACTGCTGACTCCACTGGAACTGCTTCCAGATTGCACTGATCTTGTTTCCGATTCTGATCTTTGCAACATTTATTTGTAGATTTATGGGCTAATGTTTAAAGGAACAAAAAAAAAATAGCATTTTACCAAACTGCTGATGACAATTACATACCTCAAAATAGTGAGATTAATAATTGATCGGTATCTCCCCATTTCTCTCTCCCAATTGCATCCTAGACTTTATATCCCCTTCACAACATACCTAGCATCCTTCAAAACGGATTAGTGGAGGCTCTCATTTTCCTTCACTTTGGTCCCAGTAGATGGTATAATAGATGTCTAGCTACCAAAATATTAACCTATTGTAATATAATACAAATCTGGATCAAGCTCATGGTCTTGTAAAGAATTGAAACAGTGTGGAAAAAAATCTTTCCAAAATATTTCTCCCTGAGAACTTCTGCTGACATGGGTATAGTTTTGTGATTTTTTTTTTTAAATCAAAACTATTTTTTACAGTGAAACATCTCTAATAAACTCCAATTGTGAGCTGTTCTGCATTATAAACTGTGTTCTCTGCATCTGAATTCTGATATAAAATAGCTCCAGGTACAGTATTAAATTGAAAAAATAAATCATACTAATAAAGCTCTTTTAGTTCTAATGTTTTTTCCTAGCTTTGATACCTCCTAATACAGCATTATGTAGCAGAACTATGTCCTGAAAGAAATTAAAATGTGCAATATACAGAAATCCCAATCTGCCTTATCACACTCTTTCTTCTTCTTAACATAGAAGAAAATGACGGCTGTGTGACATATGCAAGGGGTTAAGGAACATAAACCAAGCAAAGCAATGTTTACAATAGGAAGCAAATAATGCAGGCTGCAGGCTACTCTATTTCTGCATTCATTTGAGCATCCCAATCACTTTAAGTAATAATTAATTACTTGTACTAGAAAATTGCTTTTTTAAAATTGATAACTGGATGCTGAATAAATGGAGTGCATGTTAAGCATATAATTATTTTACTTAGCTAATTCCATTAAGTGGAAATAACTGTGTACATGTGTCCTCTTAGAGTGACATCTTCAGACTTCACTTGCTAAAATACTTGGTTTAAACAATCTATCCTCAGTTTTAAACACTCCCATTACCCCATTCAAAGCAGTATCTTAGGATCCCAGTGTAAGAATTGGGAATATTTCTTCTGGTGCCGCTCCAGCAGAAAGAGCTGGTTGGAGGAGAGGCACTGGCTGCCTGCTCTGCTCATTGACACCTAACCCAAGCTCAGGTGCTGGTAGAGTCTTCTGGCCAATTCGTATTGCTCAAGGCCTTCTGATGTCCTCATTTATGCACATTTATATGATAAAACAGTATATTTTACCAACTGGTGTTTGACCAAGTAACTTGAGTTTTCACTAAAACACAGATTTCAGAGGACTCCTAATCTTGATGACAAGACCCTGATAAAAAAAAAAAAAAACAAAAAAAAGAAAAAAGTATTACTATCCTCGGCATGTCATTCCAGTAGCTAATCATTCATATGGATTAAAACACCCATCACATTTCTAAATGTTTGTTTGGGTTTGTTTGGTTTCAGGTTCCAGTCACTGGCTCTTCTCATCCTTTTCTCCTAGATTAAAGAGTAATGGTGGAGAAATAACTTTGGTAATAATATCCTGTCTCATCTTGCTGTATTAAATGGAAAGAGCCTTTGTAGAGGTATTTATCCAACATCAAACTGATCTTGCAGTTCTTTCCTGTAACTGCTTCAGGGTTTGAACATCCTATTTACAACATGGACAACAGTATTGCAATATGCAGCAGTCAAAATCTGCCTTTATTAGTACAGTTTTCACACTATAAGTCTCAATTTTTGTTTATATCTAAATGTTTTGCCCTAATCAAATAAATCTATGATTTTCCACAGTGCCTTAGAAATCAATATTTGTGAAACCCTAGAAGTGCATACAACTATTAAGACTTGTCTTAATTTTTCCCCTCTTGATTGTAAACATACATTTCTATGTTATCATCTTTACCACCAATTTCCTCTCCTGCAGACAGTTCATCTTTGCTTATCCTAACAAGGAAGTCTAAAATTTTCCTTCTGCTGTTTCTTTACCACATTAGAAAATGCTCAGATTTTGCATTTAGAATAGCGATGCCATTAATCATATTTTCTTAGTGAATGCAGATGATTCTCACGATATCACACGGGAACTGAAATCCCTCCCAGTAAGTGTGTGTTTCCACACTGGAAGTACAGAACCTGGAATATTTTTCCCCAGCTGTTATGCAGGGACTACCTGCACTATGGTTGCAAATGCCGAGCAACCATTAACGTCCAATTGTTTTATGAGGTATAAATTGAGAAGAAGCAACAATAGACTCCTTAGAAAATTTGCAGTGAAAATTAACGTTTGGAAGCTTCTTACAGAGACTATCAGCAGTGTGTATGGGTTAATTAGTGAAGAGTCTGCTGAGAGACACAGATGTCCCGTCCCTAGTAGTTTTATTCCTCAGTGCAGGTTCAGTTACCTGCTGTACAAAAATCACACTAGTTAAAGCTTTCAGTTAGCATTCTCCATAACCACTGTGTTCAAAGTTGGCACCCTTTCAGTACCAAATGCAGGGAGAGAAGAGGAGCGAACACAGACAAGTGATTGCTGGAGTCAGCCTGGCTCTGCACTGGATTTTCCTAACAGCTCCAGGAATTCAAACACAGAGCAGGGAGCAACCAGACCCTCTTTGTTATATGCAAATGCAATGAGCCAAATTCTGTGGAAGGTCAGAGACACCTTAAAATTATCCTACAGAGTGTAATTAAAATTATTCTCTGGCTTTTACCCCAATATATCTAATCATCAGACCCCAAAGTTCAAAACAAACTATCCAAATCACAAAGACACATTCTTAGTAAGTATATTAGTAGGAGCACATAATAACTAGAGGGTAAATTTTGATGCAAGAGAGGAGGAAATTGTAAATGATGTTTTCGTAAGATCTTTTAAATCTTTCCTTCTTTTCAAAAAGTCCTTCCAGAGAGGCAGAAAATTGATTCTTGACACTAACTGGAAGCTGTCCTGGCATGTTACAGGAACTGTACAAATAGCTGCTGTATAAATATTCAACATATGCTTAAGAACAACAAGTAAGACTGCCAAAAGTATTAACAAATCTTGAGTGCAACAGTACACTGTGTGGTAAGATTAATGACCTGGGACACAATATCATCTTCCTGAGGAAGTGAAGAAGCACTGAAGTATGAATGCAAAGAATCGTAGCATTTGTATAAACCCTGCTCAGGTGTTAAATCATCCTGGGTCAAGGTTTCAGTAGTTTGCAAGCACCTACAGATGGAGATCCTCTGTTTATTCCTCCTCCTTTCATCTTGGCAAGGTCAGACCTCAGTGAGCACTTCATTTAATATTTGCTGAACCATTCTTGAAATGACTGCAAAATACACAAACAAGCTCAACAGAAAATGCCCATCCAGAAGAAATTGTTGTAACTACCGTTTAAAACTTTATTCTAGTCTCCATAATAGAATCCTTAGGTTCATGTTTTTCTAGATGAGAATGTTAAAACCATAAGCACATATACTGAATTTAGCTGTAAGTGTTTTTTAGTAAAGTTATTGTAACATTTATGCTAGGAGATGGCAACTCAGCAACCATCTGTGAATGGCTAGAACTAACTGTAGATCCAAATGTTTATGGCTCACACTATGTCTAATAATAATACACACAAGCCCTTGTCATATCATACTTTATGACAAAGCAGCTGGATTCAGCAGCAAAACTCAAAAAATGGAACGATGTAACCAAAACCAAAGCAAGAGATGGGAACCTGGGCATTTTCAGTCCCAGCAGGTTGCTCTGTGAAACACGCCATACAAGGTTCAAATGATGTATATGAACCACATGCATCACAAATTATTCAAGGCATGCAGTAATTTAGTGTGGCTTATAACACATGGATTATGAATTCCTCTATAACACCACTTTTACAGTGGTCACAGCTTGATGCTCCCAAGCAATAACAACCAACATCAGGCAGATCCCATTGCAGACACAGTCTGTCCATACCAGCAGCCCAGGTAGAATACTGCTGCCAGCAGAACACTAACTCTTTTAAAAAAAAAAAAAAATTAAGCTAAAACAAATCACGAAGTTACAAAATCATGAGAGACAGTGGTGCATATAACTAGATATAGCATATATCTATGTCTTTACTGATAGAAAAGAACCAGAAAGAATATAAATCCCTTCCCCAAAATTACCCAGAGGTCAGGATGAATGAAAGAGGTTTCTTATGTGCTTTACCCTGGAGCTATTTCTGTTCATCATCTTCAGCTGAAGTCACTCTGCATCTCTTAACTCCCTGGCCTTTCAACTTTTTGAGGAGAGGCTTGGGCCTATAAATAGTTTCAGCCAAGTTAATAGTGTGCTTTTTCAGTGGCAGAAGGATCCCTTTGAAGGGCTGGTCCTGAAAACTGCCTTGTTCTAAATACTATCTCAATGAAGCCACACAACTAGGGACAGGTGAAATTAGAGCACTGATTTATCCCCAGACACCTCAGTTTAGAGAAAAACTTATTTTACCACTCTCTAGCTAGCTCAACGCTGACCTGGTCAGTTGAAGACACATCCCGTTATGAGATAACTGGTATAACAGGGAAGGTTGTACCTGGTGTTTTTATTGGCACAGGTTTAAGTAGGCGGCAGATACCCCTTGTACATCAAGCCCTGGCTGTGCTGGCACAGCTGCTACCCAGAGCAGCTCTGCATTTCCAGCCTGGCAACCCCAGGCCCCCCCAGCCAGCCCCACATCCCCCTCCAGGCTCTACTGCACATGAGATGTCCAGAGCAGCCTGAGCACATCAATTTGTGGGGAGGGAAAGGTGGATTTAACAGGTATGTCACTACTTAAAAGGCATCAGAGGACAACTCCTAGGCTTCTCCAGCTGCCCATCCTAGTTATCTGCAGTGATTATGGCAGAGAGAAAGGCAGTCACCAAAAGCAATCAGGGTCCAACTAATTATGCAACACCCATGCTGTAGGGACTACAAGGAAAAATTTCCCCTTTATTTTCTGGCATATGCTCATGCTGTTCCTGTCAGCCTGTTTCTTTGGATTGAGATCTCTGTTTTCGTTCCATCACTGCTAGTGAAAATGGATGTGGAATAAACCCACTAATCCAAATATTTCCCCAAATATCAAGAAAATTCAAATCTGGATTGAAACTTGCTACCTCAGGCCCTTTATTAAATGCAAATTATTCTCTTTAAAAGTAGTATACTGAAGACTGATCCCCAGACATACTACTGACTTCATCAAGCCTCCTGCTGAACAGAGCTATAAATATTACTATAAATATTCATGAAGTTCATGTAAATAACATCTCCCACAGTGCTGCTGCTGCTACACAGGTAGAGTGTGTAAGAAATTTATTTATTTATTTATTTTCTTAGGGAGGTGGTCCACTTCTCTATTACAGGGAAAGAAGAGAGCCATGAAGAAATACAAGGAGTACCTAAGAGTGAGGGAGAGGCTGAGTCACCAAGCAAGGCCAAAACCCTGGTGCGGTGAGAGCAACTTGCTCCTGTACAGCTTATATGGCTTAAGTTTCCAGAAGCAAAAGATTGCCACCCTGCCCATAGCAGAAGCCTGGTTTGAATGCTACTTCACATGACTAATATAACACCAGAAACCCCCTTGCAAGCAGTGAATGATTTATTTTGCAGTGCTACCTGTGCAGTATTACAAATTAGAAGATCTCCCCATGAAGGATGGTGCTGTCTCAGCAGAGGAAGGCTGTAGCCAAGCCAGCCGGGCCTGGCAGACTGCAGCATCAAATGAGCTGCTGTTCAATCCATGCAGTGCCATACTGCCAGGGGGAGAGGATGAAGTGGCTCTTAGCTACTGCCTCAGCTCTGCCTAGAAATAGGTGAGACACCCTTGTCTCTTTGCCTCCCTACCAAAAACACCCCCCCACACACACATACCCCTTGAAAATAATTTTTGGTGCAAACAGATACAAAGTTGGGTAGATGGTCAAAAGTTCCTTGCCCTTTCCAATCCAGCCAGTCCCTCTTGTGTTGCCTATGAAAATGCCAAGGTCAGAGAGTGCAACAAATTTCTGCCCCAAGGTGTATTACCTCAGCTGCTCCATGCCAGGATGGTAATAGTGGGCAGCTGGCAGAGTCCTGAGGTTATCTCATGAAATCGTACTAGGACTGCAGATAAAGTAAGTCATATAACTTAGTGACAAGAAACTTAATGCAGAGTCAAGGGTTGCCTGGAGGTTTTCCAGAACACTGAATTCAGCACAATTAAGACCTCTAAAAGGGAAGATACAGGCCAGACAGCTCTTACTCCATCTCCTATTCCTTGAGCAGCCAACTGCTGCTGGGAAGTTTTTCATATCATCTTTCTGATCTGCTCCATAACAAAGGAGCAAACTCCCACATGCCTCCAACCCAGATACAGCTCAAGAGGTCACTGAAGTCACACTGCGCCTGCCAGAAGGAGTTTTGCCACATGGCTGAGGTAGTACCTGGGTTATTAATACTGTGATTTTTTATTTTTTTTAATTGTACATAGTCCTCTTTTATAGGGCTCAGGATGAGAGAAAAAGCTCTCTTGAGGAAAGAAGAGGTAATTTGAAGAGAAAGCCTCATTAATAGCTCATGCTGATAAAACTGCTGAACCGCTCTCCCCAAGGGAGGGTAATGGCTACAAAAACTTCACTCTTCCTTGTTTTATTTTTCTATCAGAAAAGTTTGAAACTAAAAAGAAACCTTAACAGTAGGGGGAAGAATGTTTGGGGTGGTTTTTTGTATAATGAGAAGTTTTGCTTTTTTTGTTTAGACATAAATAAAAGATGATTAAAAGTTGCCTTTCTTATTTACATTCCAGTTTTGCTCTGCAGGGCAGTGAGTCTTTAAATCCAGATGTCTTCTGATCCTCCCCGCACATATCAAGTTTCCTTAGAGATCAACAGGCAGAATATACATCCATGACTTCCAAACATTGAACTATAACTCATTAGTGAGCCGCACTTTTTTTTTTTCCAGTTTTCAAATTACCTAAATATTCAAGAGCCTGACGTAGAATAGCACTTACCTACATGCCTCCTATTCAGAACACTGAGGTGTCTTATTTTGGGACGTTGGAAACACGTATATACACAGAAAAGAAATGAATAATTAGTATGATGATTGCCAAGAAATAAGAAGCTAGGCTCATGAATGATAGCTGAGATACACAATGAGCTGAAGTGTCAGCACAAGGCATAGAGAAGGAGCAGCAGCAATCACAGTTCATTTGTATGGGCTCAGCTTTCCATAGCCTCTTGGTCAGGATTCTCCCACTGCAAGATGGACTGAGAAAACAAAATCTGTCCAACTAGAAAATCTTTGGGTCCCATTTTTTTCACACAAGGAGAGGGGAAAAATTGCTTGACCCGGAACTGAGTTGTTACTCCTTGCATAGTGGGGATGCAGCTTGCAAGAAGAGTGCTCTGGTACAGTCACACTTGGCATGAGCTCTTCATCCCTGCAGGAATGTCACCTGCAGACAACTCTGCAACTTCCTTTGTGTTCCTCCCCTTGCCCCTTTGGCTGTGGGGATCCTCAGCAAGAGGATAAGCCTCTCTACTCACAGCTCTTGTACAGGGGACTGGCACAGGATCAGAGGAGCTTGCGTTTTGTGTGGCTTTTCTTCCACATTTTTTAATTTGTGGAGATGCTGCTTTTATTCTTCTCCTTGCTGTGAACAGGGGCATGGTTTCTCCTACCCCCTATGTCATGGTATGGTGTCATGACAGACTCTGCTCTTGCTATCTATTAGCAGAGTTTGAATTCATCTATTTCCTGGAATTTAGAGAGAGTAAATGTAGGTGGCAGACAGGACCGATTTTTGAAACATCCATTTCTTCCTCTTAATGAGAGCTGCAAATGTAGCTGTGCTTGATTATCTACAACTCAGACACCTTCGTGTCTGAGCAGCTGGAGCAGCAGTCAGTTTGGTGAATGCAATTTCTCTCCTTCTCTCTTCTGCTCAGCTCTATCTCCCCACAACCCTGTCAGACGAACCTGTCCTCACACTTTTGCAATAGCATGGGGGTACTTAGCTGGATGATCTTGAGACCTCTTGCCAAAAGCTGCCAAACCCATTTTCTATCTCCCTAGATGGATCCTTTGAGTGAAAAGTAGGCATTTCTTTCAGGGAGAGAGGCTCTGCGTTGTGTGAAAGATTGATACTGTACCAGTATAGAAATGAAGATACGTGCTTCAAAGGAGAAGTAAAAGGATTTGAAAAAGCTAGAGTGAATCTGACTGCTAAATCATAACTAGCTGAAGTACAGGTATTTAAAGTGGCTTTAATTCAGAAAGCAAATTAAAGAAAAAAAAATCTAGAAAGAGCACTAAAACACTATTGTAGGAGAATTACCTGAAAGTACTGATCACATTCATCCCAAGTTATAACAATTATAGATAGGAATAAAAGGAAATCGGACTCTTCAAGATATGTTGATCTGGTATAACCCTGAAAGAAAAGCGTCAGGACAGAAATACGGCAGTGATAGAAAACTGCAGTGGTGTTAGTTCTGCACTTGTCCCTTCTGCACAGCTCTGTAGTTGGTAATTTATTCTAGTATTACAAATATAAAATGGACTATGTAAAAGCTAAAAATATTGACTATAGGCATAATGCACCTATAACAAATCACAATCAAATAACTGCATCAAACGGAGTGTGAATAATTGCAGGTTTAGATGGCAATACCTGTCTAAAAGAATACATGTGTTTAGCACAATGGCATGACATAACACATCTGTAGGCACCCTACCCATGCTGTCCTCAGCTACAGATTTGCAACATAAACCAGAAAATATTTTGGTCCAGCTTCTCTTCTTACAATGCTTCCCTAACTTTCTTCACATATCAAAGAATATGCCACATTTGGTAAGTGTTACTGGAATAGAATTGAGTATTTTTTTAGCATAAAGCCACCAGTAACTGAGTGACTTGCTGGAGGCTTTCTTTGTTTTAGGGTTGTTGTTTTTTTGGGTTTTTTTGGTAACAAATATCTGTTCTGAAAAATAATTACTCCATGCCTGTCTTTCATTGAAAATATCTAAACAGATAGTAATGGTCTTGGCATTCTAATAAGCATGTGACATTTCACAGCTTAAGTTATTCTTCCAAGGGAAGATGGTGAATTCAATCCATTTTTTACTGACCCATGAAGAGCCTCACTAAAAACGCAGTTTTGTCTTAAATTCATGGAATCATGAAAGATGGGGCAAGAAAGGATTTTAAGAGGATGTCTAGTCTATTCCTCTGTCCCAAGACACAGTCAAGTCTACTATGTTATTTCTTGAAAGTCTTTGCTTTAACATTCAGGTTAAGTGAGAAAAAGAACAGTGAAAAAATTACCCAGGGAAAAATTAGAGACAAGATCACAGCAGTGAACAGACAGGCTGTCAAAGAAAGAAGAAGAGACATACAGGCAAGTAAATAATCCAAGGCCAAGTCTCACCAGTAGTAAATCAGCCTTGAGACGATTGCCTCTACAAGGCTGTGGTATAGAAACCATGTAGTCCTCCTCACGGCTGATGCTTTTCTTACCACCATAAATACTAAGTTTACCAAAACTAAGTTGCTTTTGCCAAGATGTTTGCAGCGTGGCCAATAGGCCAGGCAGGAGCGTGGCTGTTACTGGTGCTATGTTAACAAGGGAGATCAAGTTTCGGAGGCATAACAACTTTTCTTTAAAAATCTTAAGTTGCATAGAATCATAGAATGGTTTTGATTAGGAAGGGACCTTCAAAGATCGTCTAGTCCAACCCTCCCATCATGGGCAGGGACATCATTCACTAGATCAGGTTGCTCAAAGCCCTGTCCAACCTAACTTTGAGCTGTTTCAGCGATGGAGCATCCACAATTTCTTTAGGCAACTTGTTTCATCTCAAAGTTCAGTTTGAGATATTAGCAAGGTTGTTTGCAAGAACCTCTAGTGGCGGAAAGATAGTAAAAATGCAGCCATGAACGAAACCCAGGTAAGAAGCTGAATAGACAGGGCTGTATTGCTTTATTAGGATTTAGCCAGTTGTGTGTACCTGCTGGTTCATCTGGCCCTCAGTGCTAAAGTTAAATCTCAGTGCAGTTCAGCACTTAAATACGCAATTAGCTTTAAACATGTAACACTTCAAACATATTCACAAAAATCACACCTAGTTCCTGAACAAATCAATCAAATGTACTATTCCTTTTAAATTTTCTATGTACAAAGAAATTGTAGCTATTAGCCCAGAGGGCATAATCCCAGTAAATCCATCAATCTGAATGTAAGAAAGAAGGATAAAACACCTTATATGAAAGGCACATCAGCAATATCACTCCTCAGTTGGACTGAAGAGCTTTCTCACTAATGTCAGTCCAAGATACTACTTCACACAATAGTCAGAGCCAGCATCCTTTTCAAGCGTTACTCAGTAAAAAAGTCAAGGAGCACAAAATAGCTAGGTATAATGATGCCACCTTTACATGGGGGAAAGTTTGGAGGCCTTCCCTTCTGAATGGCTAGTATCCCTAAGCAGAAACTAAGGCATAAAGAAGAAACTCACCAGTGAATTACATTTTAAGAAGAACAGTTACGCAGGGTGCATATGAGCCTTCCAAGACAACAGGCTAACATGGGATGGCAAGTGATCAAACTGGCCTGTGTTCTGCTGAATTGATTCTCCCTTTGCTGAACAGTGTGGGTAAGGCTTAAAATTGAATCATGAGGGTTTTCTGTTTATTATTGTCTTCATTGTTTTGGTTTGTTAGCTTTTGTTTTAGTTGGGGGGGGTGGGGGATGGTGGTGGTTGTTTTTTAAGTGCTCAACATAGCATACACTTGTCTTTCTGTACTCAAGCAAAGAGTAATTTCTCTCCATGGCTCTACTGTGCTGTTCTTTAAAAGGCAGTTCCTTCCAACTTCTTTAAGCATTGAGCTCATTTCTTTCCTCTGCTTTCTGATGCGGGAAAATTTGTATCGGACAACATGTTCTTCCACCCAGGCAAATTCTCCTGGCTGTACCACTCTTTTGGCACCATTTTTTTTTTAGGCCAGCAGAAGCCCAGAAGTACTCATTATACAGATCCCCAGTGGTGCTCTTCGCTGTGTGCCCTGGTCCTCACGTGCACATCCTGCTTATGTGAGAGACAGGATCCCTTCTGTGCTGCCAGGGAGCTTGTGGCAACATACTTCACTAAGTCCTGGGATTTACATCAGGGTGTGCTTATCTCGAGGCTGGTAATCACCTGAGGAACCAGCCAGCAAAGCACACATACCTCTCAGTGCAGGCATTATCACTGCAAAGTGCAGAACCTTCTTTCACATTGATCATTGGTTATATACAGGGTCCCACAGAAGTCAGTAAGTACTCAGCAGTGTACCGACATAGAGCACACACTCTGGGCTGTGCCTTTAGGTGTCTTGTTTTTCTCTCATTCCACCAAAAAAAGCCAACTCAATTCATTCTTACCACCAGCAAGAGACTACAGATTTGCAGTCTGTGATGCTTTGTATGTTCAGTGCTAAAAATCTCCTGCTAGAGAAGAGAAAATATGTAATAGGATTTAAGTGGTTTAATCTGTTTCAGAGAAGCTTTTATCTTTTATGGCTATGGAGACTGTCAGCAGAAAACCAAGCTAGGAGGAGGCTTATAAGTCAGTGATTCTATAAGCTCATGCAAGGAAGAGGAAGATACATTGAAATGAAATAACAGGACATACTTCCTCATTCTCCTTCACACCCCAAAGGGGGTGCAAATGCAAAGCTATCTGCTTCATAATACCCACCTCTTCAGGGCAAGGCAGGCATTGCTGGTTACAACTGTCCCTGTGAAAGAGCCGCTAACGAAGCCTCCAAACACAGCACTGACTTTGCATGTCACTAAGATGAAGACTTGCATCATTCCTTCAATAGAGTCTCTGCTTTCCTGAAACTGTGAATATATTATTTCAGGGGAGTAACACGGTCACTTAGCTATGAAGGGGAAGAATAAAGCTAAAGGAGCATTGCTGAGCATTTTGTGAAAAACTCTGAAGAGAACAGCTCATGCAATGTTTATGCAGCCAACACCAATTGCTTCAAAACTGATTTCTGACCAAAGTAAGTGTCATACCTACACAATAAGGTGCCTGCAAACTTTATGATATCTCCTTTCCCCACCTCATTTAACATTTTTTCTCTGCATCTTATCATGGAAAGAATAAGAAAGAGTAAGAAAGGCAAGCTTTTCTGTCCCAGCCAGTTTCTTATTTTGTAAGGTTGGCAGGGGTAATACAGGTCAGAAATACATAGCAATTCCCTTGGCAAAAAATGTTTGCACCAAATCTGACAAAGATATTGTTGGTATGAGAAGTCCAGCTCTCCAATCTGTACATTAACAGTCATCTTCTGCAAGTGTAGAGGACTTGCAGCTTTCACAGCTTTTACAAGAGACTGAGGGAGTTCAGCAAATCACATTCACATCCTTGTCTTCAGGATTGGGGCTAAAATGATGTTACAACACAATTAATCTGATTGAAATTAATTAATTACTACATCTGCCTGATAATGGTAGTGTTATTTTTCTAGCAAGTAGCAAGATCTTCTAGTCTGACTACTGTCCTCATTCATTCTTTAGTGGCACATACATCAGCAAATGGGACTTTTACCCAGAAAAACATACACCAGTGAAGGTGTATCAAACTCTACATGAATATTTTATTACAAATACACAAAGTAGTTCAAGGCAGAGTTTATAGTCCCAACTTGGTGCTTGAACTTTATGCCCCATTCTCCCCATGTACGTATAAAAGTTTTCTTTTGTTAATTGTTTTAAGACATGTCTGAAAATAAAAATATATTATATAGTAAATACAATTTCTGAATATAGGACATCTGCAACAGTACTTCCCTGCTCTTCCCTGACACATCATCTATTGCGTTGCCTTTCTGTGGAAAATCCACTTTTTCTTTCTCCAGTCTTTAGTTCTAGAATACATTGCTTCAGTGACTCATTTGTTGTTAACACTAAGTTTTATATGCTGCTAAGATAAAATTGTCAGTGTTAATACTGCACAGAAAAGAAGCTGTCATATCTTTCAAATGTCTGTACTAATTGTTTGCACACTTTAGTTCAAAGTACTGAGTCCACACTCTATATTTAGCTGAAAGATGTTGTATCATTTACTTTTCCTTATCTTGTCTTCTACTTCCTTTTCCCAGTACAAATTGCTAGGAGTAATGGTTCATTAGCATCATGTTAGTTAAAATTAAAGCTTGATCACCTGGATGTGCTCCTTTCTACAGAAACATGCAGAGCTCAGCCTCTTACAAGACCAGAAAAAACACAATTTTAACACTGCAGAGAGAAATGGCAAATCTATTAATCTGTGATTTTGGAATGGCTATTTTTGAAATTTTATACTGATTTCCATACATAAAATAATACACAGGACTGAAGGACATTCATCTTGGAGCAAACTTCTTCTTAGGTGACAGGTAGATTGCGAATTTGGACTGCCAGTAATCCAATAATATTTGGAATTTAAAGGGATTTTATTCCTTTCAGGGTGATAGGTTACAACAGACGGATGTACAAACATCAAAAATTAATTTTGCCAATGAAAACCTTGTTCCGCAAAGGGTCATTCCAGTACAGCATGCAGCAATTGGGGCTGGCCCATGATGTAAGGATGGATATATGGGAGCAATCCTTCCTTGTGGGTAGCAAAAGCAGTGCATTACTGTAGCCTCATATCTCTGCAGCATTTAACAGCCATTTTGGATAGATTAAAGGGTCCTGCTCCTTTCCTAATCCACCCATGCTCTCTTATTTTCCTGCCTAAAAAGCTGCAAGCTCCAGGACAGAATCCAGTCCAGAATTTGGCTATTCTGTTGTTTCAAGCTACCCCCAGATCCTTAGGGTTCAAGCATGAGATCTACTACCTGCCTGCATAACAAAGATTTCCTGATACCAGTGATCACCAGGCAACGCTTCTTTTTATCCTACTATTGCACTGGCAGTCCTGGCCCTACACTTGAAGTGGAAATCCAGTCCACCTTCACATACCCTGGAGGAACATACTGGGGAACAGGGTACTTCTGAGCCCACCCAGCATTATGGTTACCAGACTGCTGTCTCTCGGGCCACGGAATGTCTTGACATTAAACAATTCCCCTGAATGCCAAATTAAAAGAAAAGCAAATTAAAAGTATTTATATGCAACACCCAAAAGTTTATGGAGGCGAAGAGGACAAGTGAAACAAAACCACATCAGTCTCCTGTCCCAAAGAGTTTCATTTCCCACTCTGTAACCAGTAAATAAGCTTCCCCAGTGAACATCTTTCTAGTGTTCAGTCGGGATATACATTTTTGTGTACTCTGACTTCCATCAGTGGGAAACACCATGCCACAGGTAACTCACTCTCCTTTCATACTCTTTATTCAGTGTTTACAGAGATTCTTGCTCCACTTCTGTACATACCCCCTGTTCGTCATGCCAAGCAGGAAGGGGAGGCTCGTCCCTCCTCACTCCTTTCTCCTTTGGAGATGTTGGTGCCTGTTAATCTTGGTTCATACAGATGCTATTGCAATGAGAAGTGTAATGCTTGTCTGCACCCCAAATATACATTTAAGTCCTTGTGAAGCATGACTACCCTTCCCACCAAGTTGACAGTGTACCCAAGCAGTTTTTGGGTGACAAACACATATGCAGTTCGTACAACCACACAAGTACATCCATGGAAACAGCACCAGGGGAAGCCGAGGGGTGAGTAGGTGCTGACGCCAGTTTAAACATCGCAGACACTGGCTGTGAAAGCACAACACTGAAATGAAGGCTCCTTGCATATCAAATCTTATACTTCTTGTAGAAAAGAAGTTATCAAATACACTTTGCATGCATATATAGATGTAATTAATGCATGCAGCTCACTGTAGACCTTTGATTAAGAGCAGGCAAAACAGCAACCAATTAATTTGGATCAGAATGAGTGAACTAGCATTCCAATCTTGTTTTGAAGGGATACCTTGACACCAGTTTAATGGGACATTAATGAATTTCTTGTAGTCTTTACAGAGCAAAACTCCCAATGCTGTCTGTGGGAGCTGAGCTAAGCTGATTGCTAGAGCAACCTTTCTCCTAAATGGGAAATCCATTACTATACAGGGGAAAGCACACAGCACAAAATCACAAGTCCAGTTGATTAACTTTTCAATTTATGCTAAATAAATTTCTTATCCATGATGTGTAAGATATTCTGCAAGGTGCTGAGAGGCCACCACTAAATTTCAAACTTGAATTCACCCATCTGACATAAGGAGATCATCTCATTTGACACTGATTAGTATGTAAAAGACTCCACAGTGCTGAGAATCAGACTATTGGAGAGCTCTACAATCTCAGCTTACTGTACATTTTTCTTACAATTCAGGCCCGAGTCATCCTCTACAGATGACTTATCCTGCTTTGATCCACAGCTCCCTGGTCTGGGGGAAATCTGCAAAGCCAGGGTGGTTGGCTGGGGTATAGAAGCAATGTCAAGTCAAACCATGCAGCCTTTTGTCAGCAAAATCTCACAAGAGCGTCAGAGCACTGAGTGGCCATAATAGTGGCAAAGACGTAAGAGGAAATGTTATCCTTCCAGTGCTGTTACTATCATTACCTTTTACTTTTTACAAGAAAATAGAAATCTGGCTCCTGTATTATACTTGCGAACACACAATGACACAGTGAGGAAAATCACTGCCCCAAAGATCTCCTAGTTTAAAATAAGGAAAGAGGAAGGAGGACACAAGCTCTCCAAAAAAGGACATTGGGATCATAGGTAAGAGCAAGAGGTGGTTTCAGCACATGTACTGCTATGGATTTTATATATACATATATATACACACTGAGCTTAAGCACAGGAATTATATGAATTACTATTCCTTCACATTTTCCTATTAAAATGAAATATGGAACTGAGATTGCTTTCAAGATGCCCTGGGTTGCTCCTTCTATGACCAGAAACACTACAGTGGGAGAAAACAGAAAGGTGCCTGACAGAAGGAGAAAAAGAAAGTGGGCACATGAAAATAAGTCCTTGTAGTAGGCTATAAGCCGTCTGCCCACACAATTTCCCAAACCAATCACACTCTTAAAACCCTGTTCTGTGCTCCTGGGGTTGAGATATTTAACCCCAACCTTGGCGTTTGGGTCAGAGTTTTGCTTCAGTTTATCATTTTGAGGTGGAAAATACCAGTAACTCAGCCAAATAAAAACTCTTGGTGTTCTTCCCTCTGGTGGGAACTGTGGTAATAAACAAAGATTATATTAATTGTTTTGGTATTTTTCTGCAATAGGTTTCTGCAAATTGACTTTTTTTCCTTCAGAAGAAAGCATCTCTTGCCCAGGTTATCACAAGACACAAATTTTGCTCTACTGTTCTAATATGCCTAGGTACAGTCTGAATCACTGAGAATGTATTTTTACCACTGAAAATCTTTAGCAACTGTCAAAGCTTGTTTCAGTAAAATGTACTCACAAGGAGCTCAAACATTCAGCCTGTGAAACAAGCCTGAACTAATACAATATGTGTTGTATTTGTAAGGGTAAGAGGAACACAAACTGTGACAGTTTACTTCACAGTTTAGAAAATTAGGTTCTGTTTTATTCCATGGAGTAGCTGTTGCAGAAGCAGATGTATTTTAACTAGTGGAATAACCCAGTCTGAGGACGCAGCTCAGTTCCAGGTTAGGAGCAGAGTTATGATCACCGACCTGCCTTTGCCTCAAACACATTATTACCTACACTAAAACAAGGCAGCACAAGCGAGACCGCAACCTTTGATAGCTGCCAGGCACTCGGCATGCTGCACACCTCACCTTGCACCTCCTGAACAGGGAGGCCAAATTCTTTAAAGCTTCAATTCCACCCTATGCAGGCCCAGGGAATAATTGATTTTTTTACTTTCAAGTGAAGGAACCAACTAGCTATGGCATAGAGCTCTAGATTGCTGGCTGGGGGACCACCAGACAATAATAAGAAAAATCAAGTTGCATGCTGTCACAGAGAAGCAAGCAGTGACTTATGGGCACAGATTTGCTATTAGGAAGTGAAGTCATCATGAATAGTTAAAAGTCCATGAGAGTTATGATGCTTTGAATACATTTTAAATAGCATTCTTCCACTCCAACATCTTAACCTGTCCTTTGTATAACCAGCTAGAACAGCACTGCAAATGCTTCGTTCTGCTACAGTGGTTTATATTGTATAATTTGTTATCACTGTAAATGATTGCTCGGTTAGCATGTTACAACTGATGGCATAACGCTAAAGGAAGATTCTGAAGTCCTGCTAGATTATCGTTCTAGTGAGAAACGTTTACAAAACTGCAACTCATACATGTAAATTGGTATCATTATCTCTTTGCTGGGTAGATGCAAAATTTAATATCTCTATAATAGCTCTCACAGATCTCGCTTATCACCACAGACAATTAAACACAAATATTCTATTATATTAAGGGATAAATGCCAGCAAGATATTCTGACAAAAAGTTTGTCTTTAGCTGATGAAATCCATTGTGTCCTTAGATTATTCTTATTATTCAGTTCATTGTATTTTCTCTTTTTTTTTTTTACATGCATTTTTTTACTGCTTTTCATTGGTTCCCTCATAAATCAACATGGTTATACTGAATGATTTTGTACAGAGATAATAGAACAACTAATCCACTGAAAATATTCTGAAGCATTATCCTAAAAATGAATGCCTCACTTTGCATTACAAACTGCACCTCCCTCTTCCTCCAATTTTAGCCAAGATGTCAAAGCAACCTGCTTGGACGGATAAGAATTTGATAGCCCTGAATGCTGGCAGGAGGGAGCTGGAGGCGACAGCCGCCACTGCAGCACAGGTGATGAGGACAAGCACATCCAGGGCATTTTTATGTCCACAGGATATGTGGATATTTGTCACATATGTCTCCAGGCTGCAGGCAGCTAACACAGAGAGCCTTCAAGACAGGGAGCAGCTGAATGCTCTCCAGGATGGGAGAAAACCAAAAATAATTCTTGAAGTCATCTTAGCCAACCCCTCCTGAGCTGCTCCAAGCATTAAGTGCCTTGTCTTCAGGAAGATGTATTGTAGGGTTAAAAACCAGAAGGGAAGACCTCCCATTTCTCATTCTCCTAGAATTATGAACATTAACTCTGAAATAACTTTTACTATGATGATGTGATGGGAGAGGAGGGACTGTATTATAAAAATATAAAATAGACTATGTCTATTACAGACAATTAATAATGTATACAGTGCTTGCAATGTTCATATAACTATAGATTTATAATTCTGCTTCAAAATGAGGAACAAAGACAACATTAATTTTTATTACTAAGTGAAGAGAAATAAATTGGAGAGTTTTTCTCCAATATTCTTTTGGCTTGCTGAAATTTTAATTACACCAAAAGGGCAAATTTAAATAAAAATGCTTCTTGGGAATGAGGTATTTCAAAGTCCTGGATTTTTTTCTAGCCAGAGAGCAAAGATTATACATCCTTTCTGAGTTTTCCTCAGAGCTGTGTTGCCTGTCATTTGTAATGACTGGAAACTGCTGTGAACGACCTCTGGGGCAGCAGCAGCGCATATTTCCCAGGAATGGGTGGTAGCTGAAATAAGCTTATTTCCCCCCAAAGAAGTATACATGCACTTTTCATGAGTGGGAACAGCAGCTGAGGTGTTGTAGGACACTTTTTTCCTAAGAGTTTGTCCTGGTCCTTCTGAATTCCCTTTTGGCTGATCAATCTATATTTTTTTATAAAGAATATAAATGAAAGGTTAAAGCCTTAGAAGACACCTAGCTTTTCTCTGGCTAACTACAGCCATCTGGGGAGGTGGCCACACAGGTATGTATTGCAATCCATTCGAAATTTGTGCTAGAGAAGACAGGACTAAGCTGGGACAGAAGAAAATCAAGGAAATACAACTCATGCTCTGCCAGTCCTTCTTCCTCCACCTTCCCCTTCATCCATCTTTCTTTCTTCCTGCACCACCTCCTGCTTCATTAATCATTATTCTGCAAAGGAGATTTTCCCGCTCAGTGTGTCCAGAGCAAGCAGGATGAGAAATCTCTGTGACAGGCAGAGGTAGCAAGGTCACGTCCCTGCCTTCCAGCCCATCTGCCTCCGACAGCCCTGGCTACGCTGAGGCATCACCGGTGCCAGTATAAGGTGAAAACACAACACCAGCAGGGACAATTTCAGGCCACTGAGCTAAGTTTTAACCATGTATCTCCAACTAACGTCAGAAGAAATTACATGGCTAAATCCCTGCAAGCTGTTTTGAATATCTGAAAGTTAATATTACAGTTATTGCTGGGGCAAAGAAATAGAACTGCCCACTGGCATACGCAGTGACTAACAGAGACTGGCAGGACAGAAAAAAGTTTAGTGGCTGAAAAAACACATCCCACTCTGTTATTCCCCCCCTTGAAAGATAACGATGCTTTTGGCATGTGATACTTTACTGTCACCCCCAGTATGTAGGAGCCTGCACACTGCACGTTACTCCAGCCCTACTCCCCTCTAGGGAAGGACATGGATCCAGGATCGTTGCAAGGATTTCTGTACACAAGTACTTCAATGTCTCTGAAACATTTGGGCAGCGTGCTGCCAGGCTGAGTAACTGCCTTTAACAGCAGCCTCTGACTTACTGAGCTAATTGCCAGTGACAGAAGCATTACCACATCTCTTAGTATTCACAGGAAGGGCTCAGTACAGCATCCTTGTTCCCTCCATCACCCAAAATAGCTCCACTGGCTGGGTGAATTTCTAACACGCCTTTTGTCTGGGGCACTGGGCACCCCTCCATTTCTGGAGAGAGCAAGGAATGGAAGTGCTCCCACATGCCCTGGCAGGTACAGCCAGCAGGCACTTACAGAGGTGGAACAGGAGGTGCCAGACTATCTTACAATTAACAATATTTTTCTTTCACTCCCAGATAGCAGTTCTAGGGTTGCTTTTGTGTTGGTTTTGGTTTGGTTTTTTGGTTTTTGTTTCTTTTTTTTTTCCCCCTCTTCCACTAAACTTTAGGAATCTGTGCCCTTCCACTTCTGAAACTATCTGAGGTCAGTGTTGTGCTCCCATCACTGTCACTGCTGGGAGAGGCTCTAACATCCAGGAAACTTTGGAAAAGGAGACAGCAAGCAGACAGACGACTAGAAACTGCAGAGAGATGGCTTTCAAAGGCTTTGGATTTCAAAATGACCAAATGTCACTGGATCAAAATAAAGAAAGGTTTGCCTACCAAAGTATAATATATTACCAAAATTAATGAAGTGCCATATAGTTCCCGGAAGCACTGAGCATCTCACCCTCACACTTAACCTTCTGCGTGCTTCATTCAACAGTTGCAGGTTTAATGTCACCATAGTTGGGGAAGTGCTTAACATGCAACCATCAGTAGAAAACCAGGTCACTCAGAGCCTCCCAGGAGGGTATTTTTGACCATTCAAGAGAAAAAGTTCCATGGGATAATACCACTTTTCATCTCTATAATAAACATTACCTTCGTACAACAGTTTCTTTTAGCAACTGTGAGGCAGCTGAGACTATGCCAGTCAGACCACATCTGGCGAAACTAGACACCGAGTATTTGGAAAACTTCAAGATTATTGTGGAATGAATTCATAGTGGCAGTCAACTGTTTTTGTATTAGCTCAGGATAGATTGGGAAAAAGGCAAGTATAGAATTGGCAGGTATTAAAAGAGAGGGAAATCTAGATTCAAGATACATAAAAAACAACTGAAACATCTTTGGTCAGTACGTTAGTATGTTTTCAAAAATTCTGTACTACTTATTACTAAATTAGAAGCCTCTGTAACATGAAAGCAAAGTGAACCGTCTCTTCCATTTATCACAGCATTTATTGCATTTCTGAGAATGCCTACAATTCCATCACCCTCATCATTTTAGCACTGAGCGTGATGATACTGGAGTCACTGCTTGAAAATCAGGTCTTGACACATTTTTATTTCTGACCACTATAAATCTGTGCTGGATCTTTCTGATATAACATGGAACTTTTATACCAGATACTACAATTTTCTTTACCTAGAAAGAAATTATGACTGTCCCTGAAAATATTACCACCATAGTGTGGCATATATTGACATAGAACTAGATAACAAGGACATGCTATCTTTTTAAGGAACCATGTTTATAAATCCAGCCTGTAATGGGCTTCATCAACACGAAAGTTACACTTCGCTGCTGCCTCTGTATTTCAAAAGCAGCTTGCAAACAGAGACCTGTTTACTATTGACTCTTAACTAAAATTACAGCAGACTCTCCTAGAAGGGAATCAAATTCCTTTCCACTTAAAAAAAAGAAAAAAACCCACATTATTCAAAAAGCATTTAAATATGAAAATACATTGCCTTAAGGAAATTCAGACACAAAGATGATGATGTGCAGAGGAAGGGAAAAAATATAAGCTTAGAAAATCCAAGTAACTAATATTAACGGGCAGGAAAATGACATAAAAGTCTTGGAAGTGCCTTCAACGAATTAGCTTTCATTTGCAAGTGATATAATTAACAAAACACTAGTAAACTGCAGAAACAGTGTGACATCTACTACATGGCTACCTCTAGGAAGAAACTACTTCTGGTCTCTGAGAAATTAGAAGTCTAAGGAAGATATTAGAGATGAAATTGTTAATTATCCTCTGTGAGCAGGCAAGGAAGCCTAATGCTTCCAGGCTTCAGCTTCCACACATTTCTCATACTTATGGAAGCATTACCTTAACTTGCAAAGCATATACTGCAGAAGAAAGTGGTTTAATACCGACATGATTTTTTTGTTAAAGTCCCAGTTCTGCAATGGCTTAAGAATGAGCATGATTTTATGCCATGTAAGTAGACAACACATACATCTTTATATATCATTGATATGAAAGTATTTGCAGGATCAAATCACAAGATAAAAATTAAACAAGCTGAATGTTTGTTTTCCTGCTCACAAGAATCAATGGACAAATCCACTAAAAGCAGGAACTCTCTCACTCGTTCCTTCATATCAATGCTAGCAATGATGTAAGTGGTTTTGCACATATGACAGAAGTGAGTTTGGCTCTAGATATGAATTTTAAAGTCTTCCTCAGGAAAATCAGTGATGGAGAAAACTGGAGCAGAGCTTTTCACACATTTTTAAATTGAGATAGAGGTGGTGAAGTTAACAATATTTACTTTACTGCTCTTTGTGCTGATTAGACCAAACAGAGAACAAGAACAAATCCATCACAGATAATGTTTTTCAACACTCACCGCTGAAACCATTTAATTAATTGTTCTTTTGGGGTCAATATCAGGATATGTTAATAAGCATTTGAGTTCATCCAGAACTGATCTGCTTGTTTGATTTGGCATTTTTATCTTGTAAACTTGGCTCTTGCTGTAGGCTCTCAGAGAACCCAGTAATTTCATTTTTTTTATGTTTATAGAAGAATTGCATCCATGGCAGTTGAAAACTACCATTTATCTTCTTTTAAACAGTGATGGAGTTCCCTTTATAGGAAAAAAATCTGGTGAAGAAAAGAGCATCTGAGAAGTATTAATGGCTTTTTTCTAGCTGAAGCAAGGATAATCCACAAGACTTTGTCTTCCTCTTTACAAAGAGATGTTCTGAAAGGAGATTTTTTTCCCTCCTTTTAGAGGTATAAATACCTTCAAGAAAAGGAAAACTGAGATTGTCAAAACTGAGACCTCTTTATAAATTATAAGAAAATAGAAGTGATTGATTATCCATCATTAGGCCTAGATAAAAAAAAAATGAATTAAAACATAAGATTTTGGCATTTGAGACATCACGTTCAGGAATGAGCCCTCCTATTTCTTCTGGTGCCAGTTTTTTCCTCAGATAGCAGCCAACATTGCATCTGATAAACACACCTCATATTATATTCTGGTAAGGCAGCGTGCAGTCAGGCTTGGCTTAGCGCTAATGTAAATTGGCCATGTGAAATGTCATTTCAGTGTGGAACTAATCCAATGAGCTGGAAGTTATAAGAAATCCTTTCATAGGAGGGATCATTTCCTGTTCTTATTCATAGAGATTGGGCCACACAGTGGGAGCTGGACAGTCTTCAGTTACACCAATTAGCTCCCAGTTGCTACCGCTTTGGTTTTCTTGTGTTCCCTAGCAAATAAGCAACACAGGAGCATGAAGTATGAAGGTTTGGCAGGCACTAGAATAGCTTTTAGTGCCAGAAGTAGAGTGAAGAGCACAACAATTAGCTGTTTCAAATACTTTGAATACCAAACCTGCTCTCTGGTGTCATCAGTTAATTTCTCCAGTGTGTCCACTGTGGTGGAGCTGAGTGCATAATTTGAGATCTCAGGAACTAGGAAAAGATGGATGAATACAGTAGATAACATGAAAGCATCCCGGGAAGCAAAAGGTTATAGGTGCGCACAGATGTGCGGTGAGAAAGCTACCACAAGTTGTCTGCTCTGATTTTTACTTAAAAATCACCACTGTAAGCAAGAATGAATATTTTTGGGATAAGTGAACTTCTCCCATGATAGCTCTTTCCTACTATTTATGGCCTATTATAATTTTGGTATAGAATACTGCTTTTTCAAGTTAACGATAACAAGATCACTTGCCTTTAACAAGTGGGCTGAGTCCTCCCAAGACAGGTACATGCCTTAAATTCCCCAACCATTCCCACCAAGGTGGGTGTCACTAGCATGGAATATATTGCACAGTTGACAGAATCTGTCAGCTGAACTTTCCAGATATCCTGGTATTCTTTCAGCATGAGCAAAGATCTTTTTAATGAGAGAAGGCAGGTGCCAAAATCAGGTGATTACTATTAAAATCTAACAAATTCCAGGCTAATAAAACTATTAGCCTGGAAAAGCATCCAGCCTTTGTGTAGCTTGTTGTTAAATGACCCACTTGGAGTACATCGTTCATCATTGTACAGAAACAGTCTTTGTTGCTTGAAACAAAGCCTAGACTTTTAGTATTCATCAAGGATGAAACCATCCTATAAAAGTAAGCATTTTAATTTAAGGCACTTGATTACATGGCTTTTGCTTTTCAGGCATGTCACACAATGTGCTGGAAAACCCTGTATCTGGGGGCGTTTTTCTATTAACATACAATAACCTCTTAATAAGGGGGGAGATGGATCTCTCTCCTCTGATACATTAACATCTCACTATATTGGACTGAGAAGACCTATAGGACAGCGACCCTCTGCCAATACCATGAATTATTTAGCTGCTGGGGTGTAACAGATTTATTAGATTGTAATTGGTTTGCTTTTGCCCAAAGGAAGCTGTTTGTCATTACCACCTCTGCATCAGCATGAAGTTTACAGCACTGGAGTGTTTTAAAGAAAACTACATCTGTTTTGAACTGCTTCTCTTCTGCTTTGATCTAATGGTTCTTGAAGCAGTAAGAACTGAATAGTCCCATCAACTGCTAGTATCTACAGAAATAATTAATACTGAGTTGAATTCTGTTAAAGAGTACTAAATATTCATTGTGACAATAGAACTACTGTGCAGCATCCAGACGAATCTACACTTCCAATATGGAAAGCAAAGTTAACAACAGTCAATCAGGCAATTTTCTGTTGAAAATTCACTGCTGGTCCAAAGTAAATGGATTCAGCTACAAATCAGATTGCTAATGAGCTCTGAGCACTTACTGAGGATCACAAGAGCAGAAAGTTCATACTACGTGATACTGAAAATAACTGATACTCAGGAAGTCCACTGAAGAAAGGAGTCCTTTTCCTTAAGCATCCTCTTAGCTAGATAGCTTATAGAGCAAGCAGGAAAATTGCCATTTTGTCTTCATTTTTATGGTGAGGTATATACAGTCATGTATTGAATACATGCCGGAACTTTGAGGATTAGAAAATAGATACAAAAGCTGTGCAGAAACCTCAATTTTATTTTTCTACTGAACTATTTTAAACTGTACAGTGACTAAACAATTCAGACAATTACAGCGTGTTTCTTGTTCATATTCCAGAATGTTCATTCTCTTTTCACATTTAATATACTGAAATATATGCACAATCATGCCAAGCAGGGTAATTGAAAAATAAACAGACAGAATTACTCACAACAGCAATATTTTAAATTCAAATAAGTTTCATAACATATGGCATTTATGACCCAGTCTAACAAAACATTTTGTAGTTGATGTAGTAGATGAAACAGGAGCTTTTATTTCTGTACTGCTGGATCTGCACCTGTATTGTCTGAGGCACAACTTAAGCCTGCTGCTACATCAGGGACAGAGCTGGCCAAACTGCTTCAAACAATCAAAATGCTTCAAAATGCCTTACCCCCTTGATAGACTCCCCAATGCATCTTAGATGCTGAGAAATTTTAAACTGCCCTTTTACAGGAAAGCTGACATCTCCAAAGAAAATTGTTCTCTGGATTTATAGAACAGCAGCAGACAAGTTCTTTATACATGTTTCTATTTAGGCATTAGGTTAAGAAGGAGGAAGGCTGGTACACCTCAAGAAGTGGTGCGAGTGACACCGTCAGACCAAATTTCCTTTTTTCTTGCAGGGTACAATACTTCTTGGGCATTTCTGAGTACAAGAACTGTTATCAGACAGCTCAAGTGTCATCTCTAAATACTGAGCAAAGTACTACCACAGCCTGACATTAAATGTCTAACATACGTGCTGAAGTTTGGAGCAGTGGGTTCTTCTACACTGCACAGATTTTCTGGAGGTCATTCAGAAGATCAACCCTTTCTGGCTCCTGATGCAGGGACCCAGCCTGGCTAATGCAAACATCTTGCTCACAAACACTATTAAGGAAAGGGGACTGGGACATCTCAGTCTCCTCCAGTGACTACAAAACTGATTTCTCAGATTTGAGACAGGATGGAAGTTTCCCCTGCAGAGTGACCCAGAACAAGGAGTTGCTCTTGTTATGGGCTATAACCTCACCAAACGAGAAGCTCAAAGAAACAAATCTTAGACAGCTCCTTATTTTGTGACTTTTCCTGCAATATTAGAAGAAGGAGTATTAATATCAGAATCAGGAGTTAACACCAGCTAAGGTTTTTTTTTAAGTAATGATTTAATCTTTACTTGTTTGTATCCTTCAATATATACCTCCTATAAATTTGCTCATTCTAGAGATTATTCAAACAGGATGCTTGTAATTAAGATGCTATGCACATACGTATATATATCTTATATATTTTAAAGAAGATATTAGTAAAAGAAATACCCACTTTTACATGTATAGCCAAAGATTACTTACAAATGTGTTGGAGTAGACAGTAGAGCTGTCTATTGTATTGTGAAAGGCTTTGGGGTGTTAGAGATTGTATTGAGTTATCAAATTATTTACTGTATCGCCCAGTGTTTGGGTACACTGCTGTCTGATCACTAATTTCACTCTGCATACACAGTAACACAACTGGGATTGCGGGGGGAAAAGCCATGATTTTAGGTTCCTGGATTTCATGGGCATGTGGGAATCAAACTAAAGAGTGTTAATTACTTTCCTCTTTAATGACAGGTAGCATTCCTCTGTCATTTAGTACTCTTTTTCCGATGCTATTTGATCTATTTGTGGGAAATTCTGTAACAGTAATGCTCCTTGGCTGGGAAACAATGAGATGTAGAGTAGAAAACTGATGCTCTTCATTACAGTAATTTTCAACCTGTCTGACAGCAGTAGAAATTCAATTACAGTACTCCAGTGGCAATAAGCTCCGTGCACTAGATCTTAATTGTTCAACCATTAGTTTGCAATTTGCATTTGTACTGTAGTGACAGCTGACTGTTTCCATCAGTAGTAGACATTTATATTCACGAAAAAACAAATATATCGGTACGTCTGGCTCAGCAAGGAAACTTTCTATAATGATAAAACCAGCTTATTTACTTGAATTATTGCAATAGTTTACAGCTCTGTAGTCTGACATACAGTTTTTCTGTGCTATTGCAAACCAGAGGCACAACTGCGCATTCTGAGAGGTAGTTATATTTAGTATCCAAGTTACTCACATTTTGATTCCCTCCTCCCTTAAAAAAATCAAGTGAAATTTAATAGGAAAAGGTTTCCAGTATAAATGGATATAATCCAAACACCACACTTTTGAAGCATGCATGTTGTAAGTTTACACATATATAAACACAGATAAGTGTATATTTGTGAGGGTGCAAACAAACCCTTTATCTTTTGTATGTGCAGAGGGATAGCCCAGGTATGAATGTCAGATCAGCACAGGTATGTGTAAATTTTCACCTAACACAAAGCCTTTCTTAGGCAACTGAGGTCAGTCTCTTTTTGTACACACTTGAAGATTCACAAGTCTGGTTTTGTAAGTGTGATATTCCTCTGCAGCAGTAAAGAGTCAATGCATTCCTTCAGAAAAAAACAAAACCTAAAACAGCAGTGAAGGCAGGTAGAGGCAACATTGCTGCAGCCTTGTCAGAGGGAACAAGCATGGGGCACGTCTGCAGTAAAGACAAGGGTTTCTTTCTGCTGGTGCATCTACTTGCAGGCCCGTTCTGGCAGATGTAGCACATCTCCCCACTGGTGTAGTCACACCAGCTCTCATAGTAGCATCAGCTACGCTATAAAAAGCATTCCCCAAAAAAAGCCACTACACAAAGTTTTACCTGCACAGTGACATTAGAATGGGGTAAGCAATTCCCTCCAAGCATCTTACAGAAACAGCTCAGTAGGCCATTTTTGGAGCATCCAAGAGGGCTTGTCAAATCCTAATAGGTGCAGCACTGCTGATATGCCACCTACTTGGTAACTACCCATTACTGACCACAGCCAGGGTGAGGTAGGTCTTTGCTGATGGCTGAGCCTACTGATGGCTGCAGTCAGAAACTCCTCCTGTCTCAAGAGAAGTTTGACAAAGCCTTGGCAATAATGTATTAACTCAATAGTTCACAGCCTTCACACCCCCAGGTATTTGTTAACACCAATTTATAATCATTGCCAAAAAAATGAGGTGAGAAATCATGATTGTGTTACTAGGGCATGCAAAGCAGACATTAGTCCAGCACAGGTATGAGCTGACAGTATCAAAGAACTACGTGACTGCAGTAAGGGAAAATCTAGACCAGAAAAGCAAAAGGTCAGGACTGAAATTCAGTAACTGAACACCATGGGGGAATTAGGCAAAATACCTGCTCATACATCACCTTGATTTGGCAACTTGCATCAATCTTCACCACTTTTTTTTAAAACATGTTATTAAGAGGTGAGGAAAACAATGACAACTTGATGTTGTGTCCTGCAGGCAGCTGCCTTGCCCTGATGAATTACTGCTGCCTCTCACTCCACAAATCACTTCAAGGCATGGTGAACCATTTTTGTGGGAGAAAATATTAGAGATTTCTGTCCAGGGATAAAAATCCTTTTCCTTCTATGCAAATAACATAGCCCAAGACCAGCAATCTTGGGATGTTATCCAGCACAAGTCTCTCAGCCTAAAGCTGCAACATGCTTTACCAGTCTCTAAGGAATAATTCTGGCGGTGTCCATATTTATGTGTTCAGGATTCAGCCTGCTCATGACAGCCCTTCGGAAGAAAGTTTCCAATTCATTAGAATTCTCCCTGTTGTGGACGCTGTTTATGTTCTTTGTATGTGTGTCAGATATGTGCTCTGGCATCCTAAATTTAAATAGTAATTTGTTACTGACAGTTTTTATTTTATGGCAAATGCTGTAACTGCAATGGTAGGGAAAAGAGCACCAGAGAAAATGTAGACTTTTTTTTTTTTTTTAACTTTTCCCTTCTTAGAAAACCTAAAGTCACCACTATTTTCATTCAGGGCAGTCTAAAACAACCTGGTTTAGTTGTTTAAGCTGAATCACACCAACTGAGCCTTGATCAGTACAAATAAGAGTTGTGACCGTGTTTCAGAAGTGTTAGACTTTAGATATTTCATGCGCCTGTTTTCTTTCAATGACTAGATAACCCGCAGCCCTAGGCCAGTGCTGATTCCTAAGGCCCAAACCCTGCTTTGCTTTATGGGATTATCCCTATCTTAACCTATATTTTATTTTTAATTAGGTTACAAGAATTCCATTAAATCAGCAAACTGGAGAACTGAACTGAGGTAGTAGCTGTATTTTCAGGGAAATCTTTTTCTTACAGGAAAGAGGAGGTTCAGCTTATAAATGCTGAGTAGATCATGGTCCAGATCCTGTTGCTGCAGAGAAATAAGTCAATCACTAGCACGCTGTTCAGAAGGGGAAAAAAACCCCACCATACCAGTATTTACCTCGGTGCAGGATAAAGAAACATCCAGATAGCTGTTTAAGGTTGCAAACTATACTAGTAAAATATTCTTGACAGTACTAATTATATTATCACCCTCCCCATACTTCTTTCCTTAGAAAAGCAGCACAGATGTGAATCTTTATGACTGAAACAAGCAGTCTTTCAGATGAGCAATAAGATACTGTATAAACATCATATGAGAGCACTGCAAGAGGATGCAAAAAGGTAAACGTGCTGTTTTGATCTACATAATCACTTTGAAAAGGGTAAATCTCTATCAACCCAAGGTACGCAACATGTCAGATGTTATTGTCAGCTCTCAGCTGCCTGCTCTGAGCCTGATAATAGCAAGGAGTTGTAATGAGTGCGCTGGCAGAAATATTACAAGCAATAAGCTCTGAAAAATCAATGGAGCATGTACCCTTCAAGCCAGTCTGGTGAAGTAACATCAAGTGTTATTTCAGGTGTTATTGCAGCTTTGTATGCAACATTTATTCAGGCTGATTTTGTAAGACAAGCTTTTTAAGCGCTTTTCCCAACCCCAAAATTACAGTGTTATTGTTGAACATAAACAAAAAACCTGTTTGGATTTGGTTTGTGTTCCTTAAAAATCATGACTCTTATCTCCCTCCTGCTATAAAAAAGAAAAACCAAAAAATGTCTAAATTCAGGGTTACCATTTAAGACAGAAAGACTTGTATCTGTATTTTCTCCTTTGCATAAACATAACTCTGCTTGACTATGCATGAAACATTTATCCCAGTGAGCTTTGACTGCAGAAGACACTATCATGATTCATCATGCATGTATGTTTACTAAATTTTATAAATAGTGGAAAATAGGCCATAAATGCTGCTTTATGTTTTAAATCACTGTTTTGTCTAGCCAAAAATGTCTCTAGAGTAGTAGTTCTAGAAATTCAGATGATGAAAATTAAATAGGCATGTGCTTTCCTTTTATACAGCAAACTTACATTGACGGGACACTAAATCTCTCAAGAGATATGGGTACAACAAAGAATAAGATGACCCAAACTGCAGGAAAAGAGCCAGAGTTCAGAGTCTTTATCCTGAGCCGAGCTCTGCTATGCAGAGCAGCACTTAAAGGCACTTGATCTGCCTTTCCCAGACTAGCAGGAACAAGAAAAGATCAGCTAGACTTTGTCTTATTTAAATGAATTGTCATTCAACAGTAAAATATTTTTAAACATGAATTCTGCTTCAGCTGCTGCATTGTAATGCCAAAGTGAGGCATTGCTTGCTGCAGCAGTTGAAGTTTTGCTCCAGGCATGGCCTCTGCCCAGCATGGAGGCTGCAGAAGGATCGACAGGCAGCTGCCTGCTTCTTCCAGGCAGCTCGCCAATCCATCAGGGCTATGCTAATGCAGGAGCAGACAGCACCAGAATGCGAGAAGATGCTCATGTTGGATTTTTTTTTTTTCCTTCCTCTTTATAAATATACATATGGACATATCCCCAAACCTTCAGTGTGAACTTGGGGAGTTCAGAGGGGGATTCAGGAATTTTCAACATCCAGGTAGTTTTATTTTTCCCTTGTTTTTTTCTGTGCACATGTGGATTGCAGAGCACTGCTGTCTGCCCCCGTGTCAGGGTGCTGTTGGCATGCTGGTGAGACACCTGGAGAGAGTAGCAGCTGACGGACCCACCACAATTTAGGCACTCAGCACGTGCCATGACAGTGAACTCCATGGCCGCAAGCCAAACATGTGCCCGAGGACTGAACTATCAGAGCACAATAGAGGTGTTTCAATTAAATGCCACCAAACAAGAACAGGTTAAGGCTCATTGAACTTTTAAATGTAATCATGTCCTACCCTTCATAACTGATTCCAATGCCTTCAAGGAAAAGGCCAAATCCAAATGCTCATCAGGAGTTTCCTCTCAACGATTTAACTAAATCCCCACAGTTTGGCTGCACCCATTTTATTGAGGTCCTCTTCTGTTCCCCTGCTTCAGTCTGGAAGGGAAACTGAGGTGTTTTCATCAGATTCCTCCACTTGAGAAAGGTAGTGACGTTTGTCTCCATGAAGGAAGGGAATTCCTTCCTGAGACCAGATCATCTACAAGCCAAGAGGATCTGAGTGAAAGCCTCCAGGTTGGCTTTTGGGCTTGGAAACCACATCTGTGCTCTTTGCCTGCCTGCCTTAGAGCACCTTTCACATGAAGACTGTGTGGAAAAGAAAGATTTTCCATGATAGGCACTGGTATTTAAGCTGTGAGGTGGGGAGAGCTTTACTGATAGTGTTAGGAACATGTCTGCTAGAAGATAGGAGATATCCCAACACTACAGGTTCTACCTCTCCTTTGCAGCAAGGACATAATATACTCTAGGTGTTTGACTCGGGACTGTGCATGGAGCATGCATCATAGTCCTTTATATATTGAACCAGTCAAACTTGTTATTGTAAGCCACAATATTCATGGCTCTTCCAGGTTAGATGCTAACTTTTAGCCAAGTCAAGAATTCCCAAACTGAATTATTATAACACTTAATTTTGGATTAAATCTTGATACCGGTTTTAAAAGCCTGTAAAATCTAGACATGTATTAATATCCCAGAAAAAGATGATGTATTTGCAATATAATTTGCAGTAATTTACATCTAAATATTAAAAAATAATGCAACAAAACCCACAGTCTTTTTCCTAGATCTCAGGGCTTTGCTGTCAGTGTGCACATTTACACCACTGAGCAACAGGCAGAAATTCCTGTCTGACTGGACAAGATGTTAAAATAGACAGGCTAGATAAGCTTAGGATTTCTTGAGAGAAAAAGAGAAAACTTGAATCACCTTTGACTGTAGCTTACTTCCATGAAAACATTAACTAAGACCCCAGAACTGCAAAGTTTCATATTTCTTTGTATCTTTTTCCAACAGCAAACTTCAGAACAAAGACATGCGTTTGAATGCACAAATTCCCATGCACTGATACAGAAAGTACAAATGCTCATTGCATGCCTAGTCTTCAGTAACCAAGTAGCAAAGACACAAGAGATAGGGTGGAGGAGGATAAAAATCAACAAATGCTTAATGGATGCAAGACTCATGAGGAAACATGGGGAAAGCTGAATGATGCCAAGATTGCCTTTCTCTCATGATAGCTTAAAATTGATGGCTGCTGTTCGGTTACGAAGACAAAGAACTAACAGAGATGATTCTGTTACAGATGGTTCCTTTATATTCTGTGCAGCTTCCAGCAGTTTTAATTAGTACTCTTTTGCAGCTTATTGGTTTCTAATGTCATAGATTATTTCTGCATGCAATGCTTCTTCCTTATTCAAGTGAAGTCACTTGTGTCTTCAAAAAATATGCTATGGAAAATACAATGGAACTAATATATACAACAGAAAGAAGGCAACTTTAATGAACTCCTGAATATTGCTGGTAAGTAGTCTACCAAAGTCCAAATGTCAGACCAGCACGGAAGTAGCATAACTAAAATTTTTCCAGCAGCAAATAGAAAACCGCCCCTCTTCTCTGAGACAATTTTCCTAGAGAAGGAAAGGAAATACTGTATTTCTGTAAGCACAGGCACAACCAAAGATGATCTGAGCGCCAAGGTATATAACAATCTGGCTTTTTTTCATGGCTGGCTTCCCATTAAATTATCAAGTTAAATTTAATATCTCAATCCTTAGCTTGCAGGTGACTCTAAGACCTGGGTCTAGAGTACATAAAAAAAGACTGCCTAATGCTCCAAGAGAAACCTGCTTGCCAGTCACAGCACAATTTCAGCCATAAAAGCAGATTGCATCTCTGAAGAGCGAAGTTTTCTTAGGAATGGTCCACAGGCAGCAGAGCAAGTCGCACAGGAGCAAAGGGCTACTGGACATCTTCCCCACCATCTCCTTCTCTAATGCAGCAGAACCAACTTGCCTGCAAAAAACATGGAGCGGGTTGATCATTTCAAGAGTATATAGCACTCTGCTGCATATCAAAATCCTCCTTGTGGGAACAGACTGTGAGAGAGAGTGACCCATACCCGCACATTCAAGGTGGACACTTGGAGGAGGGCATAGCTCTGCAATGAAGAGCATATAGAAGAAGGGCAGGGGAGGAGAGGGAGCCAGAGGTGAAATGGGGAAACAACTCACAGCTGAGAGAAGGGAAATCCAGAGGTGAAATGGGGAAACAACTCACAGCTGAGAGAAGGGAAATAACCTGGTGGGTGTTGCCAAGTTCAGCTTAGGAAAAGGACCAACAAGGAAAGTCTGTCATGAATAATCAGTTCTCCTATATCAGACTTAGTGCAGCTAATATATTTTGCTGTCTATGAGCTCCTCCACTGGTATACTCTTCCCAATCCCTTTCTATTCCTAGCACAGTGCATGTCACGAAGGATCGCATCAGTAGTCAGGGAGGAATTAGCCTCATTCCCAAGAGCTTTGGTGGTAGTTCACCTCATTAGCAGGAGATGGACAAACTGGAGGTAGCCCAGAGCGTGACAAAAATTGAGGCAGATGGAAGGGGACTGACTTATTAGAGAAGATTAAAAGAGCTAAATCTGTGTAGCTTGGTTCAGTGACAGTGTCAAGGGAGCACATGCACTAACTATAAAGATTTTTAGGGCATAAAAATGAAAAATGGACTTTAGATTGGAAGAAGGATGTGTGGAACTAGACCAAGTGAAAGAGAAAAATAAAGAGACTCAAGAAATTGCTCTATCAGTTCAGAGTTAGTTTGTACAAAACAAGGTTTGCATATGCTGCAGATATATTTACACTGATGAATTTGGCTTTCAGAAAAGCTGTCAAAGAATAATTTTAACATTGCATAAAAGGCATATTTTTATGTTACCTGGTAAAACAGTACCTGAACATGGAGATACAGATCTCTTATATGTAAAGAAAACAATACAGTACATATGTCATTGGGCACCCTCTCTAAAGCAATTTCTGGTTTCCTGACAGACCCAACATTTTACTTCTCACCTGAGGTTTGGCTTAGTGCCTTCCTGTCTACTTCTTTTTATGTCAGTGGTTTCAGCTGACCATCAAAAAAAAATCATAACTGGCTCCATTCCAAGTGTTTCTTGTACAATTTACAGAGGTTTGGATCAAAGCCCTTTTAAACAAAAGGAAAAGCTTGTGTCACTTAGTGAGTTTGAGTTAGGCTATAAGGCCATTTCTTACAAGCTAATCTAACAATCTAGAGGTGACTGCCTGAGTCCTTTACCTGTTTTTTTTTTTTTCCTGGAAGTCAGGGCTACTCCACTTTTAACATTAAAATCTTAGACAAACGATTCTGAAATACTTACAAGAAGCCAGCCTTCAGAAAATATCTCAAATTCATGACAAGCCTGCATAATAAAGTATTCATTTTTAGTGCATCTGTTATGTTTAAGAACAATACCACTATCAGTTTATTGGTCTTTTCCACAGAAAGATTGCCTGCTTTGCTTTTCCATTTATAAATTGAGACCATTTATTGAGCTTTTAGCAGACTTCTGGCATTAAAATGCCACAGCATATATCATATCATAAAATGTGTGATCAAAGGAGACTAGCTCCTACTAAAGTTTCTTTTCTTCTAATCTTCCCTCCTCAGGCAAAAGCCTGCATGAATAGATAAGTTAGTCCCATGAGATGGATGAAACTTTGATAACAAAGCTTATGCTACTTACACTGATACTCGCTTAGGTTTTCTAAAATCCATTTATATAACGTGATTAAAGAAATACAGGACTTTACTTTCTTCCAACATTCAAATGTATTTTGCTTACAAAATAAAGGCAAGATTATATCCTGTATTTATTTTTTTTTTTTTTGAAATATAGGAAAAACATCAATACTAACTCCTGTAATAGTTTACAGGGCAAAAATGTAGAGGTAGGAAAAAGTCTTGTTTCAGACAGTGTACAAAGATAAGCCACTAAAATACAGCAAGGCAGTCCAGGATAGTAATTTTAATATATTTGAATACATAGCTAAAAATCAGTGAAAATGTGTTCACAAAGAATATCTGATGTACTTGAATAGCACATCTACCAAGATGGCCTTGTTGCAATTTCCCAAGTAATAGGAAGATGAACGTTTTAGGTATCTCTGCATCCTTATGATCTTAAGAGACCTAAAAACTAGTCTAGAAACTGTTATGACTTATTTTTGAGAAACAGCTAGAAGATTTAATGCTCTTTTAAAGATGGAGGCACAAGGGACAAAACCGTTGAACTTAAAATCCCTGCTAGCAGTTTTAATGAATAAATAAATGTGCCTTTTTGCTGTTACCATACCAACCTGAGCCAAGGGTGGTATCCTTTTATTCTACATACAGACATGTAGAAAACCCCCATCTGCTGAAAATAATGAAATTAGCTTTCTACTCACTAGGTGAAAATACCCACAAATTGTCTCAGAAGTTGTACAAAGTTTTGCTTGAGGAGGAAAGCCGTGAAGTGGTTTTTGGTGTTTGTTTTTTGTTTTGTTTTGTTTTAAAGGAAATCGTCTAAAGCAGCAAAATGGAGAAGGCTAAGAAGATCAGCCTTTGTTTTCGGACACTGGAGCACTTGTGAGGCTCATTCCTGGCCTCTCATGTCCTGCACAGCGGCTCTCCCCTGGCTCATGCCCAGCCTCCAGACTGCAACCACCACCCAAAGCAAAATAAAGTGGTAAAACAGAAGGTAAAATAACTTCTGTATGTGACAGAACACCCAATTACACCTTTGGCATAGGAACAGTTCAAAGAGCCCACCCCACTAATTTAAATATTCTCAGGGCTGGTAGACTTACAGCAACCCATTTAAACTACCAGGAAGTGTATTCAAGGAACGCATTTCATTGCGATGAAAAGAAAAAAATCTGTAAGCATATGTATAAAGATAACTCTGTATGTATATACACATGCATATATATTAACTGGATTACCTAAGCAGCTCCTTGAACAAAACAGCCTGTTTGTCTCTCTGCATACTACAAGCCCCACAAGTGCACTGTGACCCATTGGGAGAGAGTAGATTTCTGCCGATGTTTTCAATAGCTTTCTGGCTCAGCAGGTTTATTCTTTGAAGTCTCATCTATAGTATTTCAATATTCTCTGCTGTACATCACCACGCAGGTAAAGATGTCTTTTGCTAGTGTGAAAGATTTGGCCTTAGCACAGATCCTGCAAATTTGTGCTTTTTACAGTGGTAGACCTGACTCTTGACACAAGTTGCAGAAAAGCCAGCTCTAGTCAAGTATTTCAAACCCTGGTCAGGCGATAAAGTAAAATAGTTCTTATGAGGAAAAAAAAAGAAAAAGGAAGAGAAGTGCAGCCCTGGGGATACACCTTAAAGGCTGTTAGTCAACTGCCAGATACTATCAGCTTCAGCTGAACCTGAATCCAGCAGTTTCTTCATCCTGCGGGTAGTGTCTTGGGAAAACAAAGAAAATTGTTTCTTCCAGGTTCAGATTATCTGGTTGCAAGGAAAACTGCCATTGTAAGAGGATTTGCACTAATTACATAAAGTATCATATAAAATTGTGTTCAGAAAATAATAGATTTGAAAGCCAGAAGGTTAATATGCACACTGATTCTGAACTTCTCACCATTCTGAATTGCCATGCAGAAAAATGCAGTCAAGATGCCTAGTAAAGACACAAACCACAATTACTTTATGGAAATGACTACTTGGCAATGAAATGCTTAAGAGTTCCCTTCCACACTCATTTAAATGACTAGTGAAGTAAATAGCAAAATCAATAACCACGAACCTCAGTCTTGTTTTTGTAATTAAGAAAACTGAGACAGAATCCATCCATAATTTGTTCCCAGCAATCACAGGGGTGATTGCAGTCTGCCTGCTTTATTGGGCCAACCAGCTCATTCCTATGCAGCTGGTGTAAAGGAACATTTCCTACATACATTCACTTTAAACTGCTGTAGTCAGTACTCTGCAAACACCTAATGTTCATATACACAGTTTACAGACCTGTGTATTTTTCAGCTCAGTGAATGCACATTAACTACTGAAATTGGAAATATGCTTGGGTTTAAGCAAAGAATACAATTTAGTAGAAATCTGACTTTGCGAGATTCACATAGGTGCATCCCACAGTGGAAACACGCATTGCTCTGGTGGCAGTTTGGCCATATGTGATTTTATAGCTCTGTGTAACAGAGACATCAATGAGAAGAAACTGCATCCCTCTGGGAACGTGCAGGGTCAAAAGGAGATGTGATAAAAGCCTGGTCCTTTTACAGCATGCTGAGAAACGCCATTTTAGCCCCCGCATCAAAGGAAAAAAATACACTCCCTTTTCCAGCAGGGGCTTGGGATGTAAGTATACAGAGATAGGCTTGACTGCACCAAATCCACAGGTCCCCCCCTCAGTCCCAGGAGGGAAATGAGCAGAATTAGTTTAAATAACCCATGCAAGGGAGTCTCAGATTTTTTTTGAAATGCACCCAAATACTGAAATAGCAGTGAGAAATCAAAATCTCCAATTTTCAGCAACATAAAACTTACTGAACTACTATAAAGTGTTAAAATAATACAGCTTCAGATTTGCTTAGCTTGTGCTCTTACACATGTTGAAAAATATTAGAAATTACCTGTTTTGATAAAGTCAAATTAAAACATGCAATAAAAATCAGAAAATTTGTGCAAAACCTCCTGATTTCAGCAAGATTGTACTTTTGGAAATAAGAAGATTCTCATCAGAAATTTTAAATCAATTTGACTAGTATCACCTATACTGTGTGTATATATGTCCTTGGATGACCATCCTGCTTCACTCACACAGGAGTATTTTCCCTCCCTTCTCAACCTATGGAGAAGCAGGACCAATTATTGAAATATTGATCCTACTGTAAACAAAGAGTTTTGCCCTCTGACCCTGCTGCAGTCACTTTTTTCCTTGCTTCGAAATTTACTAGAATTACACAGAGCTGATTTTCCTAATGGGTCCTTTCCACAGGCAAAATTTGCAGAATAACACTTATGTTGCAGGGATCTACTCCATTAACAACATTAAGGAAAAACAAGGTGACTCACAGACATGTACATTATTCCACTGAGGCACAGATGAACACCTATGTAGTTTGGGGAGGCATTGAGGATGTCTTTCCACTTCTTCCCCTTTCATACATCATATCTAAGTCATATGAGTAATTGCATAGTGCCCACAGGAACAAAAGCTCCTTGGAGAATGTTCTTTAACAATTGAGGAAGGGGGGTGGGAAAGGAATGTGAGTACAAAAGGCACTCAGCTGCTTTCCCCATATGGCTGTTATCGCAGGTTTATTGCTTAAAGTATAAACAAAAGGTACAGTTGAAAACATGTTGTATTATGACAAAAGAAACTGCATCCCACCTTCAGTTCTGCATTGACTCATGTTACTCTGAGGCCACATAATCTCAGACTAAAGGGATCTCCTACTGCCAGACTGTGTCTGCATGAAGAATTCTTATGCCCAGACTGGATCTAAAACCCAGGGAAGCAGCACACAAATCAAAGCAGAGATGGTGTCCTTGAGGAATAGTGAAAACCAAGTGTTTTTAGGATGGAGTCCAAAATGTACTGCCATTTTAATCTTGTTTTGAAACACGTTCCATGTCATACAATTTAAACCAAGCTGGAAAGACATCATGCAACTGTAAAACTAACCATGAAGGCAGAGGAGCAGGGCTAACAAGACAGATGCTTTATGAAGTTGGCCTGTCCTACCTTTGCAGCTAAAATCCACCAGATGGCTCAGTGAAGAGAATATCTGCCAGGGAATGCCGATTTCAGACTTGCAGGGCATAACATCTATTCCACAGGAAGATAAGAAACACAAGGCATGTGAAAAACTGTAGCCCTTCTTCACCAAAGCCCAAACATACCTGCTTGCCATGGTCACTCTACTAAGAGCATGTAACAATATGTAGCGTTACAAATCTGTCCTTGATACCACAAACTCCCATTTTGAAGCTATTTACTCAGAACCTCCATCCTTGATAAAGAGTCCATTTCAGGAAGTATTCAGAGAGAGAAAAGAACTGGAGAATGTGTTTCCTGGCAGAAGTTATCCTGACTAAACACCACATGAAAGTGATTCTGCGTGATTTACCCTTGTAGTTTACTAAGAACCGGGGTTCGAACAACTGGCAAGGAAACTTCCATAATTTAGGTGTGGGAACTTTCCCTCAATGTCAGGAAAACTTCATGGGAAGACCAGCATGTCCGACAGGCAAGCAATGAAAAGCACTTTGCTTACAGATACTTAAGAATATTATTTTATAGTGGCTATCAGCAGTTTTGGAGAGCATGATTTTGAATCTCAGAGCCAATAACAAAGCCAACAGCGTGAAAGAAAAACAGAATCTGTCTTATCTCAAAGAAAAACACAGGACAGACAGAATGAAGGATAGATGCACAGAAGGGATTAGTTTGCTGATAGCTTTTGAATAACAAGTAACCTGCCTCAGTTGGCTGCAAGGAATAAAACAGTTAGAATATAAATACTAAGTGAGAAAAAGACTACAAGATGGCATTTAAGAGTCATGGTACAGCCTGCATGGACTTGCATCCATTGAACTTGATGGACACGTAAGAAGTCAAATTCCTCTTTGATAGGACAGCTGTAGGGAAACCTATATTACCCACATGGAGAAAGAGACTGCTTAGGGGGTCCTAAAAGTGGTACTGAATGTAGAATCAGAAAAATATGCAAAAGATAAGGAGGAAAATCATTGTACCAGTGTACACTTCATAATGCCAGACTGTCCAATTGGTAAACAGGTGGCAGCTGTGGCCCTTAAGGCTGTTTTGCATAAAACAAGAAAACAAGGCATAAAAATACCCAGCACCAGTAGCTGAAAAGAGGCATTCCTCAACCAACACATCCTATAACCATCCCTACTTAATTTTCTTGTCCTGGCTACAAAAGATTTACAAGGTGTTTCTGGAAAATACATATCAACGATTGCATTAAAATCTTATACTTAACTATAAGAGTCCTGTTAACATCACAAAAGCAAGTTTTGCTCATATTTTCTCTTTTCTAGACACAGACAAGCCCCTGCACTTACAATGAATGAGTGTTTTTGTTCAAAGTGTGCTTTATTGATTAGCCACTTTATTCAAGAGCATCATCAGAAACTCATCTACTTATTAATTTCAGCTTTATAAGTTATCTTAACACTCTCCCCTAGACACTAGTTCTTCCTCAGGCATATCTGTCATTTCTGTCAAGAGTACTTCCAATTAATTGGCAAAAGAACCTAGGAAGCACTGACTTTGTGGAAAAGTGACATTGGCATGGATTTATGAATTGCAGTAGAGATACGTAAAATAACGAACAGCAAAACAGAGGTAAATTGGTGCTCCTTGCACCAGGCTGTGTCAGCATGGACACAGTCTATGAGAAATTAAATGCAACACTGAAGGAAAACATTGAAAAGAAGCAGTACATTACATAATGCAAAATTAGACTGAAGGACTCACACACACATAACAGTGAGGGCAGAAGTTTAGAAAGATTACAAGCATTAGGCAGCATCAGCTAAGCAGAGAAGAAGCACCCGGGTTTATCTGTTCTGGGAACAGACACAGTATATTTTGTTTCATCTGTTTTATACAGTTGCAAAGAGCAGAATGAACAGCTTACTAACCACTGTATTATAAAATACATGCAGGGCCACACAGATTTGTTCAAATACCATTCCCAGCTGAACCACATGCACTGAACATGCGGCCAGGTCAATACTATTACATTCAGTAGTATTTACTGTAGTCCTTAAGACTGAAGTCAAGTTTAAGACCTGACCACAAGCCAAATTTCAATGCTTATCTCGGTATATCAGCTCATGTGGACATAAAGCAGAGCCCCATAAGACAAAGACTGGGTAGAACCCCTGAGCATGCTGACATGCACAACATCATCTCAACAAGCCAGGGATGGAGCTGGGACCAGCCTCCCGCTCTTCTCCTTTGCAGCTAACAGTCCCAATAAACCCCACAGTGGCAGAGACCCAGCAAATCACAGAAAAACAACAGCAGAAAGGCTAGGACTGCAGTGTCAATAGCTTTTAACAGTGGCTTGCATTGCACGTTTATTTTCAGTCCAACTCAGGCTGCTGCAGCTAATTCATGTTTGAAAATGCCACTCAGACTTATGGTAATAGATTGAAAATGCTGGAACAGAGATCAGCCCTGCTCCCGCTGCCCCAGCTCTGCTCCATCGCTCTGCTTGGAAAAGGACAGAGAGCAACTCAGCACAACTTTACAGACAAGGCAACATCCTGCTTTTGATACTAATTTTTGTCTTAAAACGTGAATGCAAGTTACCAGTACTTCATGAATATTTACTGTCAAGGAATTCAGCAAGTTCACTGAATATTTGGCAGGTCTCAGTCAGTACACACATTAAAACATCCAAATACTTAAATACAGCTAAAAACACTTGCAAGAGTCATTGAAAACTGGCTTGGGACTATATTCACTGATTGCTACTGAAGCATTTGCAGATTGACTAAACATCACAAGCTATGAGAGATAAAACAAGCTTTTCAAGTCTTTAGAGTGGGATCCGTTCAGATTTCTAGATTTGTGTTTAACCATAAAAGTATTATTTTAATGAAAGTAGATATTTACACTTAAAAGTATGCCTTTCAGAGATAAGCTTTGAGAAAAGAAAACATTGAAACTTTTTAATGACAGCAACACTAGAAAAAACCTGCATGCTTCATATGTCTGTTTTCTTACTCTTAACTATGAATAATCTACTCCTGACTATTGGAATAGCTGGAAAGGATGGAGCAACCAGTTTATCTGCAGAGCTATTGCTGCACATACACTCGTGATTTATTGCAAGAACTGTGATAAAAACCATAAAAGCAAAAGCAAGGAATAAAAAGCAAAAAAAGAACAGTAGATATTGACTACTCAGGGGAACTTTTAAGCCAGGAAATGCTCCTCTATATGCATCTGTGTATTTTGAATAGAAAGATCTATTGAATTTTTCAATTTTCAAGATCACACTGGGGGGGGATCAAGACTTTTTTTGGCATACAGATAGTTTATATTTGCATAAAATGGACCTAGGATGTCACAGCTATGAGGCCTAAATTATGGCAGCATAGGAAGGTGGCCCTCTAAAACACTTGATGGATGAAAACACGTAAGACGGTTGACAGCTGGATAACAATCTTTTTCTTGTGCTGCATCATTGTATCATCACCAGCTGCTTTGTGAAGTAGCTTTTAGAACTGGCTATGCATTGCAAATGTTGTAACACTTCTCAGGCTGTTAACCCTCTGATTTACTTGCTTGTCTGAGCATCATCAATGAATGCTGGAACTTATCGCTTTGAGAATTTAATAAATTAATCTATGATTATAAATAATTCCCCCACTGAATCCAGAAAGTTAGTAAAAAAGAAAGCAAAAAATGCCTTTTGTAACACCTGTTTTACAGAAGCCTTTTCACATGGGCAAATATAGGAACATTATTCTAGTTAATTTTATCCCTATTTTATGCTGGCTCCAGCAGCTTTCATATACTCCCTACACCTGAGAAAAGCAACGTGGAAACAGAGGACTGAGAGGTACCTCCTGGGTCATGGCCTCCATGGGCAACTTGTGTTACTACTTCCATAAATTAAGCTTACATTTAAATTCCTGTCAGGGAGCCTTATTCCAGAACCCCATTCCTCAAAACCTATTTATTCTTTCAGAAAGCTAAAGTCACATTTAGCTGATCGACAAGATGTGTGGCTACAACAGCTTCACGGAGAATCCTGTGATCACCTAGAGGAGAAAGGCAACATCCTCCACCCCACCCCAGCCCTTGTCTTCACGTCAAAGGTAGTTTTGTATTTGACCCATCAAACCTCTGCTTGCTCAGCAGCAGCTTCCAGCTGCTTTAGGAAAGAAGTAGCAGGTGTACAGATGCCTTTGCTGCCATTGTCTTCCCCAACACAACTTCTTTAAAGTTGGATTATTAGTAAAGACAGCACAATGAAAGGTTGAAATTAAGCCAGCTTCCAGTTCCTTCATTCGGTCCTTTGAGAAACCCAAATGTGCATACAGACTAAATCTAACAAGCAAGCACCTGATAAACCTGCTTCTTTGTCACTAATGAACATTACTTGTTACCATTAAACACATGCTACCACCTTGGAAACACACAAGAAGTTGTTAACAATTTTCAGCAATACTGGCATTTCCAAACACCAAGAAAAAAGTAAAGCATCTCTTTCTTTTTGTGAAAACCATTTTTGTGCTTTTATCGCACTTGCGATAATTCAGGAATATTTAAGGTCTACAACATACAATACATTGACACCCATGTGAACCTGCAGAGCTAAGAAACTTTTGCATCTAGTTTGAAAATTTGTCAAATTACAGTATCTCATTACTTACTGTCCACCCACATTTTAAATCAAGTCTAGTAAGGCTTTTGTTTAAAAGAAACACTCAGCCATTGCTTCCTAATAGAAGCAGGATCCTAGGCCAGCACTTGGAAAAAGGCATGCCTTTCTCTACAGCAAGCTCCCTGCAAAGATCAAAATATCTTCAGACTAAACTGAGGCTTTATTAGAATACAAATGAGGATAATTCTTTTTTTTTTTTTAAGTAGAGAACATCAAGAGCATCTAGATCAGAAGAAAAATAGTTCCCAACCAAAACCAGCATACTCACCTGGTCCATACAAGAAGGTCTGTGTCTCCAGGCTCAGTGAGACATGCTGAGCATCAAAGCAAGCACTGGGCCCAGCCCTAACCTGCACCACCTAAAAGCAGGCTCTTCCCCCAAAAGGCCCTTTTGAAGCAGCATCACACATCTAGTAACACCCAGAAAAAAATACCCACAAGCCCTCTGCAGAACAGCTGCCTTGCGAAAATTAGTCACAGGTGTCTTCTCCACAGCTAAAGGACACTTTATGGGCGGGGGGTGGGGGGTGGGGGTGTTTGTGTTTGTGTTTGTTTGTTTGTTTGTTTGTTTGTTTTTCTCTACAAAATCTCTGATTCAGAATATCAAAAAGGATATTTCAATATTTTGCCCTCTGCAATAAACATATGGTTTTGGTTTTGTTTTTTTTTTCCTGTGGATGACTGGGGTTTTGCAGATTGTTTCTTGCTAGATGAGGCTAATGGAAATTCTTAAAAGCTGTGTGTCCTTCTAAGCGTAATGTGCTCAAAGAAGTGTTGAAAAGTATCTTGGGAACTGTTATTGAAACACCATCTTGGCAGTACCTATGCTGTATGTAGAGTATATAACTGTGCTTCTTAGTCTACTCATGCTGAGGCTTCAAAAGGCTCGTCAAGCAGAAGGATAGGGCAATGTAGTTATTTTGAAAAAGAAATGTGCTTTCTTGAAGGAAAAATAAACCTCCAAACCATTGAGCATTGGATAGTTTAGTCCTTCCATTCCTGAGTACTGAAGCTGCAATGTGGTTAAGGAACACAAGACCATCTGTGGTACAGCTTTGAGAGCTTCTTTAGAAATGCGCTAATCTGCAAGATCGCTGGTACTTTGAAGGAAACTTTACAATAAATGCTACAGCATGTAAGTTTATAACAAAAATTGCACAATTTAACTTTGAAAACTCCAAGGCACAACATTCAACGTAGCAGCGTGCTACAATATTGCAAATGGCTACTCCAAAACTTAAATGCTTGATGTTATTCCTACAGTTCCTTAAGGCTGATAAAAAAAAAAAAAAAATCTAATGGTAAGCCCCTGTAATTTTACATTTGTTAGAGGGAAGAGGACCCTGGAGCAGGAAAAGCTATTTGGAGGCTGGCATATGAGTTGAAGGCATTTTCTAAGCTGCGACAGCCTGTTTAGTAGCTGCAGCTGGCAGGTAATCAAGTCCTGACGTGCTTTAAGTAACTAAAGTAGAAGCTTGGCTGGAGACTGCTCATGTAGCTGTAGAAAAGAAAATGATAGCTGAAAATTAGACTGGAAAGTGACATGCTGCTTTATGGCCTAATTCAACAAAGCATTTAAAGATATATTTAATTCCTAATACTTAATCTTTTAATTAAGCATGTACTTATGTATTCTGTTGTCTAATCTGCACCACCTGACTCTAGCCTTTATAATTTAATATCAGCTCTAAAAGGCAGGTGTGATGTGAAGAATTTTGATGGTTGTTTTTTCTTCTAGGGCAGGGGGAAGTTTGGTGGAGAGAATAGGAGGAGGATGATAAGGTGCAATAAAAGCATATAAGTGAATAATTGAATTAAGCTTTCCGTACCTCAGGGGAAATCATCAGAAAGGTTTTCCCACTGAGTTTACGGCATGTTCAGAGACTGTAATACTGCCTTCCCTTTCCTTACCTATTGAAGCAAACCAGGGTATTCAGTATTAGGCTTTTTCACATTGTGTCTTTCCAGTATTGCTAATGCAGTAAAGCTCAATGGCACATGGAGTACACAAAGCGCAAGCCCACTCTGTCTCTGGCTGACTGGCAGGCGCAGGGAACCTGTAGGGTAGGTATTTTCCTTATGTACAATTAGAGCCAGCAGGCTGGAAACAGATGGTTATGCCATGGTAAAATTACTAGAATAAGATGTAAACAAATTTCATTCAAGCTATGTTTTGCTTCTCTGTGTAGAGGCAAAAGGAAAAACTGGAACATGGCCTGAATCAGGCTTGTTTACAGCATTTTCAAGGATTTTCTTCACTGCGATTGCACCCAGGCTATTGTCCTGTGCAGATCTTGGCAGGAGGGAAAGTGCGGTTTTTACCCAGAGTCAACTACGAGTAATAAAACCAGTCCTGGTTCTGGGCAAGATAGTAAGCCTTGCTCCTAAATTAGAAACTATTCAAAGCTGAGAGTGCAGTTGGCTTTGCTTTTCTCATATTGCCTTTATGATGAACTCAACCAGATTTAAGGTTTTAGTAACAAAACTGTCAAGTTATTACCAAGAAATGTAGAAGGTGGAGAAATGTGATTCTAATTTATTCTCTTGACCCAAATTCACTATGACAATACATTAGTCTAACTTGTAATGGAGTATAAAGTAAATTACACTAACATGTAGGCTTAAATACTGTTCCCTGACTGATCAAACAGGACCTACAGCAAGAAAGAAAATGTATTAAATACCCCAGCATACAGGAATGTCACCTATCACAAACATGACTGTTTGCATTTTGAAAAGCTTTCAACTTGGTCAGCTTCTGATTGCTGCTTCTTTAATTGCCTTAATTGGGCTCTTTCCTCTGGTGTATATTGGTGTCTTTCCTAGCTGCCAAGGAAAGTAAAGCTTGTCATCTTCCTATGAACAAATGTTTATCTTGTGCTGCCCCAGAACACACCAGTTTTGTCTAGTTTTCATTTTCTTTTTTTTTTTTTTCCTTGTGATGATTAGTCTCTGTGTGCTTGATTATTTTATGCTTTCAATTTCTACATGAGGTACAGTGGATGGTAACACGCCAGTATTTTAGGTCTTAATAATACAAATATGGAAGAAAATCCACTGTAATTGAAGGAAAAGGTCCAAAATGCCCTTCAGGCAAACACTTTTTTGTTTTTATTTTTTCTTTTAGTAAAGACAGGTCTTGAATATAAGAGGAAACTAGCATGGTAGTTGTTACAGTTAAGAAATTTCAAATTAAATATTAAATACTAGTGTTTTTTATATGTAATCAGTTGGGTTTTAGCTATAGAAAATATATAATTTGAAGTATAAAAAAAGATACATTAATCTCTTTAAAGCCTCCATTATAATAGAATTGTTGCTTAACTCTTTGAAAAAAAATTCTTTGAAAACAGTAATAGAATTGACTGCCTAGGCCTGATGTACAGCTTAATCGTGCCGCTTTCTGTCCAGCTTCACTCTTCTGGTGGGTGAAAAGATAAAGAGCAGAGCTGGGACAGACAGCAGGTGTAGTTACACCACTCACCTTTTCTCTGAAAGCTGAACTGAAAAGAAAACATTTTTAAAAGACCAGCTCCTACTGGAATGGCATGGGGAGAATGCAGCAGTCAGGTGCAGGCCTGCAGTTCCCAGAGAATTAAAACTTCATAGCTTTTTGCACACTCATTCTAACGGATTCCACTGAAATGCAAGGGGCCCTACCTGGACAATGCAACTTTGGAGGTTTGAAAGTATAGTGGTGTGCCTGTAACCCAAGATGTCTGCCTTCCTCCTTTCTACGCTGTTTATAAAGGTATAGTACCAAAAAGTAATGTAATGTTTTACTTGCATAGGATCTTGATAATCTTATTAGTTTACAGGAGCTGTTTCATTGTTTCACAATAGCATGGGTAGATAAATAAATAAATAAATGGTCTTTTCTACTCTGACCTATTATACTTTGCTGAAGTCTGCCAGAGGCTTCTAATCCCTAGAAACTCTTTTCTGGGACATGTCCAAATCTATAAGCATGTGGAGACACTAATTAATGTAAAAGCTTTACTTGCAAAAGCAGGGATACTAAAAATTTGTAACAATATTTTAGGGGTTTTTTTAGGTCTTTCATCATTATTCAGTTATAGAGCTTCTACTTTATTAGGTACTGAGAGATTTGGTTCCATTTCAAGCAGCAAAAGAAAAGCTAAAAGGCAATTTTCAATAAAATAACATTTACTAAGTACGGTTTATTTCTTAGTTGTGTTTTATGAAAATCCTGCAATAATCTCTAGACTTTGTGTATGTAACGATGTTTAGGTATTTCAAAATCATCATGTTAAAAACTTCAGCCCTAATCATTATTAAGAATAAATATTCAGAAAGGCTCAGACAAACAAAAATAAAGGCTCAAACAAACAAATAATGTCATTTCTCCACGCCATTAAAAATGAACCTGTAGGACTGGAAAGGTCTCAGTCAGTTGAAAACTAATGTCTGATTTCATGTTTTTTTTGCCTAAAATTAGTCAAGCACTTTTCCCATCTGCATATTTTGCCACCTTTTCCTATTACATAACATTTTTTTTTCCTGGATAAAATTCTTCCTCATCTAGTCTGCACAAATTCAAAGGAAGGTCTGTGCTCTACACTGGGAGCTGTTGATCCTCACGAGACAGACTATGATTCTGTGCAGTATATGGCAATGTGTTGGCAGTTACAAATGTTGCCGTCTCCTTGGGAGCAGAGAGCCTGAAGAAAAGTTAAAAATGCAGTGCTTTCAAGAAGTGAGGGGGATGTCTCGCTGTCGCAGCAAGCCCAGCGAATCTGCACAGGTCTTGAGCCCGCCGGTCCCCTTACCTCCACCCACCCCACCTCAGACTCACCCACTGCACCTTGTGCTGACTCCTGTTCTCACCCTGATCCATTGCTAGTGACAGTTCCTGGCAAACCTGAGCGACCAAAGGATCCCGTGACTGAAACCAAATTCCAGCATTTGGTTACAGACAGAAACAGGCAGGCGGGGACTCTGGACCTTTCACCCGTCCCTTGCATCTACAGCAAATTTCTCAGCAACCCAGGCCCTTGACTTGGTATCACCTCTTGCAGGAAAGATCTCTTTTAAGTAGTCATTTCTTTTTCTGCCCTCTCAAAAGCAAACCATCTTTCCCAGAAAGAGAACATTCTCCTCCATAGACCTTTTTTTTTCTTTTTTTGT